>NC_136614.1:38820485-39445485 GCF_933228915.1 Telmatherina bonti
GCTGTGGCCAACTATGGTGTGCCCTCCCGTGTCAGAACAGACAGAGGAGGTGAAAACAATGATGTGTGGTTGATGATGAACATATTTAGAGGCTTTGACCGTGCCAGTGCCCTAAGAGGAAGAAGCACCCACAGTCAACGCATTGAAAGGCTCTGGGGTGATCTTTGGCGCGGTGTTAACAATGTCTACTATGACCTGTTTCGTGACCTTGAGGAAGAAGACATCATTGACGTTAACAATGACATGCATCTCTGGGCTCTCCATTACATATTTCTGCCAAGAATCAACAGAGACTTGACTGAGTTTGCCCAGCAGTGGAATAATCATGGCCTGCGAACAGAGAGACACCAGAGCCCACTCCAGCTTTTTGTTCGCGGCTGCCTTGAACAACAGGGACGACTTTCAACTGCCATGCTGGACATCTTTGGGCCAGGGAATGTTGCAGATCATGGAGATGATTGTACACCAGCTGCTGCTGGTGTGACTGTAGGTGGAACAGGCACAGCTGATGATGATGATGATGATGCTGCTGCTGGTGATAGTGCACAGGAGCTGGGAGCATTACTTCAGTGGCCAGAGACCATAGTTGTGCCAGAACTTAACTTCAACAAAGAGGGTACTGTGTTGGAACAAATACAGGCACAGTTTGATCCCCTAAGTGGCCTTAGAACAAGCCTTGGTGTGGAAATACTTACTGGCTTGCTTTCTTTCATGAACAATCTAAATAGAAACTAGAACTGCAAGCTTATGTAACGAAGCCCTGAAACGGCGCCCTTCTTGGCCTGTGACTTGCCGATGGTGTATAAGGAGGACGTGGATTTTAAAGAAATGATGGACACAGCCCTGAGGGACTCACTAGGATTTATGCAGTGTTATGTTTTTTTGTAAAATAAAGTATTTTTGTAATGCCACCCATTATTGCAGCCTTCTTTTCCTTACAGTTGTCCAAACCAAACCTCTATGAGGCTGCGTATGGATTTCTCTCCTAATGTTTTTCCAACCTCATAGAAGCCAAATGTGCTCGGAAATGTTTAGTAACATGCCTTTTTGTATACTTGCACTCCAGTACACCAATAAGCACAATTGCAGAATGACCCCGATGTGAGACCTAAACTCCACAAGATCTACATGCAGAAAGCTGCCCAGATGAGTCTGGATGCTTCTCGAGAGACTTCAGGAATTGGCTGGTAGCATTTTGTGATCTCTTCCACTAATCTGTACTGCAGGGCTCACCCCACCTGTCTAAATACCTTGGTCATACTGGCATTCCTATATGATTACAGGCCAGACACATAAAACATTAAATGTTTTGCTGCAAAAAAAGAGGGAATGTATTGATCCCATAGTAGTAATTTCTGCTATGTGGGCCCATGTCCACTCCACCCTGATGTGAGCACAGGAACCCTGCAGGGTTGCATGGTGATCCATTTCCCTTCCTAATTGTACACACATGACTGTACTCTGTCACATTACACCAATACTATCATCCACTCTGCAAAGGGCAAAACTAAGAATGAGTAGTCTACAGAGAAGAATACAAAGAGTTGACAATTGTGCTGCCAAGATAATATCTTAAGAACATAAAAAGTAAATATAAACTATCAAAGTGATAAAATGATCACTTCCTTGAAGAATAAATCAAAGACAACTGCACAGCTAAAGCTAGAAGCTGGAGAAATAGGAAGCTTTTATTCCTGAGCAACCACATCACAAAGAGCCTCTGTTATTAACATGTTGAGAAAACAGGCACTAAGAATGTTCAACTTCATCAAAAAACTCAGGAAGATAAATCTGACTGAATCTATTGGTCAAATGACAGATCCATCAGACACTGCACAGTTTCTTATTGGAGAATAAAAACCTCCATTTCATCACCATGTTTCATTGTGTGCTATTTTAACATGCTGTTCTGTTTTGAATACATAATTTTATAATATTGTAGTATATGCAGTACATTCAATATAACATAACTGTGTAAAAACATAAAAAGCAGGGGCCACTTATCAAATCAAATCAAACTTTATTTGTATAGCACTTTTCGTGCTTAAAGACAATACAAAGTGCTTTACGTTGTAAAACAATTTACATCAAAATACAACTTATCTTGTTTGGAGGTACTGATAATGGTTGATGATGTGTTTCATTAGAATATTATTTTGACCAATGTGTCATTGTAACATAGGTGGTTTTCAGTGGACTTACTGGGTAAAAATGAGGCTCTGTAATAATGTGAAGCATATAATGAATAGAGGTAATGCATGGGACACATCAGTGAATCTGACAGGTTAAATTCTATAAATGGTTGCTAGTCAGCCATGAGATGGTTTTGCTTGAGGTAATGGCAGGGCTGGGTAGCCCTTTGTTGGGCCTGACTGATGTACACTGGTCATAGGTAGGCTATATGGTACAGTAAATTGTGTCTTACTTTGTCTGATAAGATTGTCATGGATCATACCTATTTTTTCTAATACCTGCAAACGACCAAAAGGTTTTCATGATATGAAAAGGATTTAACTTCAGAATATACCAGTAGGCACAATTACTAAACAAGTGGCAGGAAATAAAGGTGAAAAAGGAAGTATTTAGAATAATCATAGAAGCTCTACCACACAATCATAAATCAGTCTTCAATAAATTAAACTGCAGCTGAGATGTGAGCGCCCTCTGGTGACCAAAATTGGTTCTATTTGTTTTACTTGACGTGGTGTTGCGATTTCTGATAAATCTGCTTTGGTGTATCATTTCTTTGTGTCTGGGTGTAATGAACATCATGTTGAGAGCTGGGCTTAAAATAGTTTGTGGCAAGTCGACAAGTTTATTTGAGCAATCAGACTGTGGCAACACAGCTCGATGACTTTTTCAGCCACTATAAGGTAGAAACTACTGCGGCACCTATCGCCCCAGTTCCACTCAGCAACCCACCCTGTACTCTGATAATATGAGACGAAACCCCCATGAAGAAGGCAGCCGAGATGAGCACCAGCAGGGTTCTCAGAGACTGGTCCAGAGTAAGCTGAGCATATTTTGTAATATCTTCTATTCTGTGCTCTGTGGAACTCCTGTATGAGGACCTCTGCCTTCAGACCGGTGGGGACATGATGCTCCTGGCTTAAATTATTCCTGGCAATCATAAAATGTTTCACAAGACTTTTGCAAATTACACCCACCCACCCACACACACACACACACACACACACACACACACACACACACACATATATATATATATATATATCAGAACAGTTTCACCCAGAGTCATAAGCATAGCAAAGACTGAACCTGCAAACTAAAAAGCTTGTTTGAGTGTGTTACATTTCATTATGCTGATCTGTTTACTACAAACTACAGTAGTATAGCACATATAATGTTATACTTGTATGAGGACATCTAAACTGTAGAAGCCACATATACAGTTTTTGGGGGACTGGTCAGTGTGCTGATGATTTGTTTTATTTGGTTGTTATGGTGAAGTGGAACATTGGTCTCGTGGATGCAGACGGCGACAGCTTGAACTGGCAGAGAGAAGAAGGCTGGTAGCCGTAAATGTAGCAGATTTGCTGAGTTGCTTGACTTAAGCATCGGTATTATACGGTTAAGGGTGTCTTGTTTTATAGCATCCTGTATAGTGTGCGGCACGATCAATCACTTTTTATAAATATAGTAACAGATCGGTGTCTTGTTATGGAAGTGAACTCATCATACAAATAGACTGAACCCATCCTTTGCCTCTGTAGTGACCGTGGAAGACGTTAAATAAACTATAGATAGAAATTAGATGGTAATTAATAATTAATATAGATGAGAGACATGCGCACACACGGGTAGTTTTCTTCTAATTATTGCACATTTTGGTGATGTTCTCTAAGCCACAAGTACGAAGTAGGCTAGGCAATATATATAAACGATAATAATAAAATAGTGTCTTTTTAAATCTACATGTGAGCGTGTCTCCTGGCAGTGCATTTAAATTAAGCAGCAGATATGAGTACTTAAGCAGACACCCAACAAACACCAGAATGGGCTCATCGGAACGACTCGTGCAGCAAAGGAACTCTGTGATGAACTGGCGATGTCTGCTCTTAGTCTATATTGATTGGATGATTATGGTTTAATTTCAGTGGCAGGTCAGAAAGGGGGCTGGGATAATTATAATATAAGAAAACGCCATTTTTAATGCGCGTCAAAGTGACAAGAAACGGCGTTTTTTACACGCCTACATTGAGGAACGGTACAGAACGTCGTATTTTACGGCGTTTATCGAAATGGCGTATTTTACGGTGGTTTAGTCATAAAAAAAACGGCGCTTTTAACGCCGTTTTGTGAGAAAACGGCGAATTTTACGGCGTTTTAATGCTAACGCGTTAATTAAGTGGCGAATTAAGTGGCGATTTTTGACCACTTTGGCTTGCCATACTGTACAGTTCCTGAACGCCCCTTTTGCGGCGTTCAATGACCGCACGTAAAAAGGGAATGGCAAGCTTGAGTATGAGTAAACAGACGTAAGGACGTTGATTACGTAAACAGACCTCTGCGGCCCTGGTCACATGACTTCTGGCACGGCGAATCAACGTGACGGAACCATAGATCGTGTTCAGTCTATGGTCGGAACCAGAGCCACAACACACTGGTCGGAACCAGAGCCACAACGCTCTGGTCGGAACCAGAGCCACAACACACTGGTCGGAACAAACATTCCGTAAATGGTCGACAGTTGCAGACGGGCTCGAGCTGAACGTCCTTCCAGCAGTTTCCACCGTAACTTTTACTCCTCCTTTCCACCTCCACCAGAAGAGCTGCCTGTCGGTGCAGGACATGTCGGACAAGCCGGTCGGCCAAGGGAACGAGGGCTCTGGGGAAAAGGGGTTCCGGACTCCGGGGCTGAGGGGAGCCCAGACCACCACGCTGTTCCGCGCCGTGAACCCTGAACTCTTCATAAAACCTGTGAGAATCTCGAGTTTTATTAACAGACAGGAACAGTTCACTGTGATGGCAGCTGAAATCTTGGCTACATGTGAAGCGAGACTGAAAGCGATGTTTTACTATTAACTGCAACTGTACGGAAAGACTTTCTAAGATTTAGGTTTTTCACAATATTCTAATTTTCTGAGACAGTGCATTTTCATTATCTATAAGCCGCAATGATAAAAATTTCAAGGAATGGATGTTTGAAATTTTTCTCTCTGTGTAATGACTTTATAAAATATGGGTTTCACATTCTGAAATATGTATATATATATATATATATGTATATATATATATATATATATATATATATATATATATATATATATATATATATATATGTATATATATATATATATATATATATATATATATATATGTATATGTGTGTGTGTGTGTATATATGTATATATATTTTGTAGTTTACTCTATGATCAGCCTTTGAGTGATAGAAATACCAAAATCATCAAAGTCTATGATAAATATAATTAAATTATAAATTTAATCGTCCTCTTTTAAAATAACACAAATATCGGATCAGTACTTTGTATCCGCAGATATCTAATACCCAGGAGTCAGTATCTGATGGAAAAAATGCCACTGGAACATCCCTAATGTTGTGGATTTTTATTATTATTCTGTCTCCCGGTTGGAAGTGTACCAACAATGAGAACTAAAAGCATCTGGAGGATCTCTGCCGCTCTGAGTAGCAACATGAATCCCCTTCCACAAGTACTCAGTGTTTAACCCAAATCTGTTTCTTTTTGCAGAATAAACCTGTAATGGCGTTTGGATTAGTGGCAATAACTTTATGTGTGGGATACCTGGGTTACCTTCATGCGAAGAAAGAAGATGACCGGCAGCTTTACGAAGCCATTGACAGCCATGGAGAGAGATACATGAAGAGAAAAACCTCCAAATGGGACTGAAAACACCGGATGCTGTGCAACACTGTGTCTAATTAAGAGAAATATGTATTTATGCAAGTAAAGGAAACCAAAATGAAAACAAATTGTTTTTTTACTCCTTTAAAATTGGTCTGATTGTTGTCAAGTGAATACAAGATTGTCGTATCACAAGACGAGTTCTGTAAAAGCAGTCATGTTCTGGTTCAGACTGGTGTCAGAATCAGACAGATGTCTGGTTCGTGGATTTCTCAGTTTAGTATTCTTAGCCTCCATACTTGGATAAGATTAACCAGCTCCTGTAGCATTTGTTCATATTGGATTCCCAAATCCTTCAGCCTCTCTTAATGAGTTAATCTTTGATTTATGACTTACAGCATTGCTCACTCTTGAGTGATGGCTAATGAACTACCATTGTTTATTTAAAAACCTGCAAAATCTCTGAAGGTGAAAGAAAAATCAGCTTTATGTATGAGAAAGTCTGAAGCAGGTGGCAGTACGAAATAAACATCAACTCTGACTCTTAATTCTGAATTAAATTCATTCTCACTTTTTACTTTAAATTGTTTTTAAAGTGTCTGATATTTAGAAAAGTCAGGTTCCATAGAAACCAGATTGTGTCTGGGAGAAAAAAGAAACAACAGATTCAACATCTGGAAGGAAACAGAAAACTGGTTGAAACATCTGGAAGGAAACAGAAAACTGGTTGAAACATCTGGAAGGAAACAGAAAACTGGCTGAAACATCTGGAAGGAAACAGAAAACTAGTTGAAACATCTGGAAGGAAACAGAAAACTGGCTGAAACATCTGGAAGGAAACAGAAAACTGGCTGAAACATCTGGAAGGAAACAGAAAACTGGTTGAAACATCTGGAAGGAAAAAGAAAACTGCTGAAACATCTGGAAGGCAACAAAACTGGTTGAAACATCTGGAAGGAAACAGAAAACTGCTGAAACATCTGGAAGGCAACAAAACTGGTTGAAACATCTGGAAGGAAACAGAAAACTGGTTGAAACATCTGGAAGGAAACAGAAAACTGGCTGAAACATCTGGAAGGAAACAGAAAACTGGCTGAAACATCTGGAAGGAAACAGAAAACTGGTTGAAACATCTGGAAGGAAACAGAAAACTGGCTGAAACATCTGGAAGGCAACAAAACTGGTTGAAACATCTGGAAGGAAACAGAAAACTGCTGAAACATCTGGAAGGCAACAAAACTGGTTGAAACATCTGGAAGGAAACAGAAAACTGGTTGAAACATCTGGAAGGAAACAGAAAACTGGCTGAAACATCTGGAAGGAAACAGAAAACTGGCTGAAACATCTGGAAGGAAACAGAAAACTGGCTGAAACATCTGGAAGGAAACAGAAAACTGGCTGAAACATCTGGAAGGAAACAGAAAACTGGCTGAAACATCTGGAAGGAAACAGAAAACTGGCTGAAACATCTGGAAGGAAACAAAACTGGCTGAAACATCTGAGAGGAAACAGAAAACTGGCTGAAACATCTGGAAGGCAACAAAAAACTGGCTGAAACATCTGGAAGGAAACAGGAAACTGGCTGAAACATCTGGAAGGAAACAGAAAACTGTCTGAAACATCTGGAAGGAAAAAGAAAACTGCTGAAACATCTGGAAGGAAACAAAACTGGCTGAAACATCTGGAAGGAAACAGAAAACTGGCTGAAACATCTGGAAGGAAACAGAAAACTGGTTGAAACATCTGGAAGGAAACAGAAAACTGCTGAAACATCTGGAAGGAAACAGAAAACTGGCTGAAACATCTGGAAGGAAACAGAAAACTGGTTGAAACATCTGGAAGGAAACAGAAAACTGGCTGAAACATCTGGAAGGAAACAGAAAACTGGCTGAAACATCTGGAAGGCAACAAAACTGGCTGAAACATCTGGAAGGAAACAGAAAACTGGCTGAAACATCTGGAAGGAAACAGAAAACTGGCTGAAACATCTGGAAGGAAACAGAAAACTGGCTGAAACATCTGGAAGGAAACAGAAAACTGCCTAAACATCTGTAAGGCAACAAAACTGGTTGAAACATCTGTAAGGCAACAGAAAACTGGCTGAAACATCTGGAAGGAAACAGAAAACTGGCTGAAACATCTGGAAGGAAACAGAAAACTGGCTGAAACATCTGGAAGGAAAATAAACTGGCTGAAACATCTGGAAGGAAACAGAAAACTGGCTGAAACATCTGGAAGGAAACAGAAAACTGCTGAAACATCTGGAAGGCAACAAAACTGGCTGAAACATCTGGAAGGCAACAAAACTGGCTGAAACATCTGGAAGGCAACAAAACTGGCTGAAACATCTGGAAGGCAACAGAAAACTGGCTGAAACATCTGGAAGGAAACAAAACTGGCTGAAACATCTGGAAGGCAACAGAAAACTGGCTGAAACATCTGGAAGGCAACAGAAAACTGGCTGAAACATCTGGAAGGCAACAAAACTGGCTGAAACATCTGGAAGGAAACAGAAAACTGGCTGAAACATCTGGAAGGAAACAGAAAACTGGTTGAAACATCTGGAAGGAAAAAGAAAACTGCTGAAACATCTGGAAGGCAACAAAACTGGTTAAACATCTGGAAGGAAACAGAAAACTGGCTGAAACATCTGGAAGGAAACAAAACTGGCTGAAACATCTGGAAGGAAACAGAAAACTGGTTGAAACATCTGGAAGGAAAAAGAAAACTGCTGAAACATCTGGAAGGCAACAAAACTGGTTGAAACATCTGGAAGGAAATAGAAAACTGGTTGAAACATCTGGAAGGAAACAGAAAACTGGCTGAAACATCTGGAAGGAAACAGAAAACTGGCTGAAACATCTGGAAGGAAACAAAACTGGCTGAAACTTCTGGAAGGAAACAGAAAACTGGCTGAAACATCTGGAAGGAAACAGAAAACTGGTTGAAACATCTGGAAGGAAACAGAAAACTGCTGAAACATCTGGAAGGCAACAAAACTGGTTGAAACATCTGGAAGGCAACAGAAAACTGGCTGAAACATCTGGAAGGCAACAGAAAACTGGCTGAAACATCTGGAAGGAAACAGAAAACTGGTTGAAACATCTGGAAGGAAACAGAAAACTGGCTGAAACATCTGGAAGGAAACAGAAAACTGCTGAAACATCTGGAAGGCAACAAAACTGGCTGAAACATCTGGAAGGCAACAAAACTGGCTGAAACATCTGAGAGGAAACAGAAAACTGGCTGAAACATCTGGAAGGAAACAGAAAACTGGTTGAAACATCTGGAAGGAAAAAGAAAACTGCTGAAACATCTGGAAGGAAACAGAAAACTGGCTGAAACATCTGGAAGGAAACAGAAAACTGGCTGAAACATCTGGAAGGAAACAGAAAACTGGCTGAAACATCTGGAAGGAAACAGAAACTGGCTGAAACATCTGGAAGGAAACAGAAAACTGCTGAAACATCTGGAAGGCAACAAAACTGGTTGAAACATCTGGAAGGCAACAGAAAACTGGCTGAAACATCTGGAAGGCAACAGAAAACTGGCTGAAACATCTGGAAGGAAACAGAAAACTGGCTGAAACATCTGGAAGGAAACAGAAAACTGGTTGAAACATCTGGAAGGAAACAGAAAACTGGTTGAAACATCTGGAAGGAAACAGAAAACTGGCTGAAACATCTGGAAGGAAACAGAAAACTGGTTGAAACATCTGGAAGGCAACAAAACTGGCTGAAACATCTGGAAGGAAACAGAAAACTGGTTGAAACATCTGGAAGGAAACAGAAAACTGGTTGAAACATCTGGAAGGAAACAGAAAACTGCCTAAACATCTTTAAGGCAACAAAACTGGTTGAAACATCTGTAAGGCAACAGAAAACTGGCTGAAACATCTGGAAGGAAACAGAAAACTGGCTGAAACATCTGGAAGGAAACAGAAAACTGGCTGAAACATCTGGAAGGAAACAAAAACTGGCTGAAACATCTGGAAGGAAACAGAAAACTGGCTGAAACATCTGGAAGGAAAGAGAAAACTGGCTGAAACATCTGGAAGGCAACAAAACTGGTTGAAACATCTGGAAGGCAACAAAACTGGCTGAAACATCTGGAAGGAAACAGAAAACTGGCTGAAACATCTGGAAGGAAACAAAACTGGCTGAAACATCTGGAAGGAAACAGAAAACTGGCTGAAACATCTGGAAGGAAAGAGAAAACTGCTGAAACATCTGGAAGGCAACAAAACTGGTTGAAACATCTGGAAGGCAACAAAACTGGCTGAAACATCTGGAAGGCAACAGAAAACTGGCTGAAACATCTGGAAGGAAACAAAACTGGCTGAAACATCTGGAAGGAAACAAAACTGGCTGAAACATCTGGAAGGCAACAGAAAACTGGCTGAAACATCTGGAAGGCAACAGAAAACTGGCTGAAACATCTGGAAGGCAACAAAACTGGCTGAAACATCTGGAAGGAAACAGAAAACTGGCTGAAACATCTGGAAGGAAACAGAAAACTGGTTGAAACATCTGGAAGGCAACAAAACTGGTTAAACATCTGGAAGGAAACAGAAAACTGGCTGAAACATCTGGAAGGAAACAAAACTGGCTGAAACATCTGGAAGGAAACAGAAAACTGGTTGAAACATCTGGAAGGAAACAAAACTGGCTGAAACATCTGGAAGGAAACAAAACTGGCTGAAACATCTGGAAGGAAACAAAACTGGCTGAAACATCTGGAAGGAAACAGAAAACTGAAACATCTGGAAGGCAACAAAACTGGTTGAAACATCTGGAAGGAAACAGAAAACTGGCTGAAACATCTGGAAGGAAACAGAAAACTGGTTGAAACATCTGGAAGGAAAGAAAACTGCTGAAACATCTGGAAGGCAACAAAACTGGCTGAAACATCTGGAAGGCAACAGAAAACTGGCTGAAACATCTGGAAGGAAACAGAAAACTGGCTGAAACATCTGGAAGGAAACAAAACTGGCTGAAACATCTGGAAGGAAACAGAAAACTGGCTGAAACATCTGGAAGGAAACAGAAAACTGGTTGAAACATCTGGAAGGAAACAGAAAACTGCTGAAACATCTGGAAGGCAACAAAACTGGTTGAAACATCTGGAAGGCAACAGAAAACTGGCTGAAACATCTGGAAGGCAACAGAAAACTGGCTGAAACATCTGGAAGGAAACAGAAAACTGGCTGAAACATCTGGAAGGAAACAGAAAAGTGGTTGAAACATCTGGAAGGAAACAGAAAAGTGGTTGAAACATCTGGAAGGAAACAGAAAACTGGTTGAAACATCTGGAAGGAAACAGAAAACTGACTGAAACATCTGGAAGGAAACAGAAAACTGGTTGAAACATCTGGAAGGAAACAGAAACTGGCTGAAACATCTGGAAGGAAACAGAAAACTGGCTGAAACATCTGGAAGGAAACAGAAAACTGGTTGAAACATCTGGAAGGAAAAAGAAAACTGCTGAAACATCTGGAAGGCAACAAAACTGGCTGAAACATCTGGAAGGAAACAGAAAACTGGCTGAAACATCTGGAAGGAAACAAAACTGGCTGAAACATCTGGAAGGAAACAGAAAACTGGCTGAAACATCTGGAAGGAAACAGAAAACTGCTGAAACATCTGGAAGGCAACAAAACTGGTTGAAACATCTGGAAGGAAACAGAAAACTGCTGAAACATCTGGAAGGCAACAAAACTGGTTGAAACATCTGGAAGGCAACAGAAAACTGGCTGAAACATCTGGAAGGCAACAGAAAACTGGCTGAAACATCTGGAAGGAAACAGAAAACTGGTTGAAACATCTGGAAGGAAACAGAAAACTGGCTGAAACATCTGGAAGGAAACAGAAAACTGCTGAAACATCTGGAAGGCAACAAAACTGGCTGAAACATCTGGAAGGCAACAAAACTGGCTGAAACATCTGAGAGGAAACAGAAAACTGGCTGAAACATCTGGAAGGAAACAGAAAACTGGTTGAAACATCTGGAAGGAAAAAGAAAACTGCTGAAACATCTGGAAGGAAACAAAACTGGCTGAAACATCTGGAAGGAAACAGAAAACTGGCTGAAACATCTGGAAGGAAACAGAAAACTGGCTGAAACATCTGGAAGGAAACAAACTGGCTGAAACATCTGGAAGGAAACAAACTGGCTGAAACATCTGGAAGGAAACAGAAAACTGCTGAAACATCTGGAAGGCAACAAAACTGGTTGAAACATCTGGAAGGCAACAGAAAACTGGCTGAAACATCTGGAAGGCAACAGAAAACTGGCTGAAACATCTGGAAGGAAACAGAAAACTGGCTGAAACATCTGGAAGGAAACAGAAAACTGGCTGAAACATCTGGAAGGAAACAGAAAACTGGTTGAAACATCTGGAAGGAAACAAAAACTGGCTGAAACATCTGGAAGGAAACAGAAAACTGGCTGAAACATCTGGAAGGAAAGAGAAAACTGGCTGAAACATCTGGAAGGCAACAAAACTGGTTGAAACATCTGGAAGGCAACAAAACTGGCTGAAACATCTGGAAGGAAACAGAAAACTGGCTGAAACATCTGGAAGGAAACAAAACTGGCTGAAACATCTGGAAGGAAACAGAAAACTGGCTGAAACATCTGGAAGGAAAGAGAAAACTGCTGAAACATCTGGAAGGCAACAAAACTGGTTGAAACATCTGGAAGGCAACAAAACTGGCTGAAACATCTGGAAGGCAACAGAAAACTGGCTGAAACATCTGGAAGGAAACAAAACTGGCTGAAACATCTGGAAGGAAACAAAACTGGCTGAAACATCTGGAAGGCAACAGAAAACTGGCTGAAACATCTGGAAGGCAACAGAAAACTGGCTGAAACATCTGGAAGGCAACAAAACTGGCTGAAACATCTGGAAGGAAACAGAAAACTGGTTGAAACATCTGGAAGGAAACAGAAAACTGCTGAAACATCTGGAAGGCAACAAAACTGGTTGAAACATCTGGAAGGCAACAGAAAACTGGCTGAAACATCTGGAAGGCAACAGAAAACTGGCTGAAACATCTGGAAGGCAACAGAAAACTGGCTGAAACATCTGGAAGGAAACAGAAAAGTGGTTGAAACATCTGGAAGGAAACAGAAAAGTGGTTGAAACATCTGGAAGGAAACAGAAAAGTGGTTGAAACATCTGGAAGGAAACAGAAAACTGGTTGAAACATCTGGAAGGAAACAGAAAACTGGTTGAAACATCTGGAAGGAAACAGAAAACTGGTTGAAACATCTGGAAGGAAACAGAAAACTGGCTGAAACATCTGGAAGGAAACAGAAAACTGGTTGAAACATCTGGAAGGAAAAAGAAAACTGCTGAAACATCTGGAAGGCAACAAAACTGGCTGAAACATCTGGAAGGAAACAGAAAACTGGCTGAAACATCTGGAAGGAAACAAAACTGGCTGAAACATCTGGAAGGAAACAGAAAACTGGCTGAAACATCTGGAAGGAAACAGAAAACTGGTTGAAACATCTGGAAGGAAACAGAAAACTGGCTGAAACATCTGGAAGGAAACAGAAAACTGCTGAAACATCTGGAAGGCAACAAAACTGGCTGAAACATCTGGAAGGCAACAAAACTGGCTGAAACATCTGGAAGGCAACAAAACTGGCTGAAACATCTGAGAGGAAACAGAAAACTGGCTGAAACATCTGGAAGGAAACAGAAAACTGGTTGAAACATCTGGAAGGAAAAAGAAAACTGCTGAAACATCTGGAAGGAAACAAAACTGGCTGAAACATCTGGAAGGAAACAGAAAACTGGCTGAAACATCTGGAAGGAAACAGAAAACTGGCTGAAACATCTGGAAGGAAACAAACTGGCTGAAACATCTGGAAGGAAACAGAAAACTGCTGAAACATCTGGAAGGCAACAAAACTGGTTGAAACATCTGGAAGGCAACAGAAAACTGGCTGAAACATCTGGAAGGCAACAGAAAACTGGCTGAAACATCTGGAAGGAAACAGAAAACTGGCTGAAACATCTGGAAGGAAACAGAAAACTGGCTGAAACATCTGGAAGGAAACAGAAAACTGGTTGAAACATCTGGAAGGAAACAGAAAACTGGCTGAAACATCTGGAAGGAAACAGAAAACTGGCTGAAACATCTGGAAGGCAACAAAACTGGTTGAAACATCTGGAAGGAAACAGAAAACTGGCTGAAACATCTGGAAGGAAACAGAAAACTGGTTGAAACATCTGGAGGGAAACAGAAAACTGCCTAAACATCTTTAAGGCAACAAAACTGGTTGAAACATCTGTAAGGCAACAGAAAACTGGCTGAAACATCTGGAAGGAAACAGAAAACTGGCTGAAACATCTGGAAGGAAACAGAAAACTGGCTGAAACATCTGGAAGGAAACAAAAACTGGCTGAAACATCTGGAAGGAAACAGAAAACTGGCTGAAACATCTGGAAGGAAAATAAACTGGCTGAAACATCTGGAAGGCAACAGAAAACTGGCTGAAACATCTGGAAGGAAACAAAACTGGCTGAAACATCTGGAAGGCAACAGAAAACTGGCTGAAACATCTGGAAGGCAACAGAAAACTGGCTGAAACATCTGGAAGGCAACAAAACTGGCTGAAACATCTGGAAGGAAACAGAAAACTGGCTGAAACATCTGGAAGGAAACAGAAAACTGGTTGAAACATCTGGAAGGAAAAAGAAAACTGCTGAAACATCTGGAAGGCAACAAAACTGGTTAAACATCTGGAAGGAAACAGAAAACTGGCTGAAACATCTGGAAGGAAACAAAACTGGCTGAAACATCTGGAAGGAAACAGAAAACTGGTTGAAACATCTGGAAGGAAAAAGAAAACTGCTGAAACATCTGGAAGGCAACAAAACTGGTTGAAACATCTGGAAGGAAATAGAAAACTGGTTGAAACATCTGGAAGGAAACAGAAAACTGGCTGAAACATCTGGAAGGAAACAGAAAACTGGCTGAAACATCTGGAAGGAAACAAAACTGGCTGAAACTTCTGGAAGGAAACAGAAAACTGGCTGAAACATCTGGAAGGAAACAGAAAACTGGTTGAAACATCTGGAAGGAAACAGAAAACTGCTGAAACATCTGGAAGGCAACAAAACTGGTTGAAACATCTGGAAGGCAACAGAAAACTGGCTGAAACATCTGGAAGGCAACAGAAAACTGGCTGAAACATCTGGAAGGAAACAAAACTGGTTGAAACATCTGGAAGGAAACAGAAAACTGGCTGAAACATCTGGAAGGAAACAGAAAACTGCTGAAACATCTGGAAGGCAACAAAACTGGCTGAAACATCTGGAAGGCAACAAAACTGGCTGAAACATCTGAGAGGAAACAGAAAACTGGCTGAAACATCTGGAAGGAAACAGAAAACTGGTTGAAACATCTGGAAGGAAAAAGAAAACTGCTGAAACATCTGGAAGGAAACAAAACTGGCTGAAACATCTGGAAGGAAACAGAAAACTGGCTGAAACATCTGGAAGGAAACAGAAAACTGGCTGAAACATCTGGAAGGAAACAAACTGGCTGAAACATCTGGAAGGAAACAAACTGGCTGAAACATCTGGAAGGAAACAGAAAACTGCTGAAACATCTGGAAGGCAACAAAACTGGTTGAAACATCTGGAAGGCAACAGAAAACTGGCTGAAACATCTGGAAGGCAACAGAAAACTGGCTGAAACATCTGGAAGGAAACAGAAAACTGGCTGAAACATCTGGAAGGAAACAGAAAACTGGCTGAAACATCTGGAAGGAAACAGAAAACTGGTTGAAACATCTGGAAGGAAACAAAAACTGGCTGAAACATCTGGAAGGAAACAGAAAACTGGCTGAAACATCTGGAAGGAAAGAGAAAACTGGCTGAAACATCTGGAAGGCAACAAAACTGGTTGAAACATCTGGAAGGCAACAAAACTGGCTGAAACATCTGGAAGGAAACAGAAAACTGGCTGAAACATCTGGAAGGAAACAAAACTGGCTGAAACATCTGGAAGGAAACAGAAAACTGGCTGAAACATCTGGAAGGAAAGAGAAAACTGCTGAAACATCTGGAAGGCAACAAAACTGGTTGAAACATCTGGAAGGCAACAAAACTGGCTGAAACATCTGGAAGGCAACAGAAAACTGGCTGAAACATCTGGAAGGAAACAAAACTGGCTGAAACATCTGGAAGGAAACAAAACTGGCTGAAACATCTGGAAGGCAACAGAAAACTGGCTGAAACATCTGGAAGGCAACAGAAAACTGGCTGAAACATCTGGAAGGCAACAAAACTGGCTGAAACATCTGGAAGGAAACAGAAAACTGGTTGAAACATCTGGAAGGAAACAGAAAACTGCTGAAACATCTGGAAGGCAACAAAACTGGTTGAAACATCTGGAAGGCAACAGAAAACTGGCTGAAACATCTGGAAGGCAACAGAAAACTGGCTGAAACATCTGGAAGGAAACAGAAAACTGGCTGAAACATCTGGAAGGAAACAGAAAAGTGGTTGAAACATCTGGAAGGAAACAGAAAAGTGGTTGAAACATCTGGAAGGAAACAGAAAAGTGGTTGAAACATCTGGAAGGAAACAGAAAACTGGTTGAAACATCTGGAAGGAAACAGAAAACTGGTTGAAACATCTGGAAGGAAACAGAAAACTGGTTGAAACATCTGGAAGGAAACAGAAAACTGGCTGAAACATCTGGAAGGAAACAGAAAACTGGTTGAAACATCTGGAAGGAAAAAGAAAACTGCTGAAACATCTGGAAGGCAACAAAACTGGCTGAAACATCTGGAAGGAAACAGAAAACTGGCTGAAACATCTGGAAGGAAACAAAACTGGCTGAAACATCTGGAAGGAAACAGAAAACTGGCTGAAACATCTGGAAGGAAACAGAAAACTGGTTGAAACATCTGGAAGGAAACAGAAAACTGGCTGAAACATCTGGAAGGAAACAGAAAACTGCTGAAACATCTGGAAGGCAACAAAACTGGCTGAAACATCTGGAAGGCAACAAAACTGGCTGAAACATCTGGAAGGCAACAAAACTGGCTGAAACATCTGAGAGGAAACAGAAAACTGGCTGAAACATCTGGAAGGAAACAGAAAACTGGTTGAAACATCTGGAAGGAAAAAGAAAACTGCTGAAACATCTGGAAGGAAACAAAACTGGCTGAAACATCTGGAAGGAAACAGAAAACTGGCTGAAACATCTGGAAGGAAACAGAAAACTGGCTGAAACATCTGGAAGGAAACAAACTGGCTGAAACATCTGGAAGGAAACAGAAAACTGCTGAAACATCTGGAAGGCAACAAAACTGGTTGAAACATCTGGAAGGCAACAGAAAACTGGCTGAAACATCTGGAAGGCAACAGAAAACTGGCTGAAACATCTGGAAGGAAACAGAAAACTGGCTGAAACATCTGGAAGGAAACAGAAAACTGGCTGAAACATCTGGAAGGAAACAGAAAACTGGTTGAAACATCTGGAAGGAAACAGAAAACTGGCTGAAACATCTGGAAGGAAACAGAAAACTGGCTGAAACATCTGGAAGGCAACAAAACTGGTTGAAACATCTGGAAGGAAACAGAAAACTGGCTGAAACATCTGGAAGGAAACAGAAAACTGGTTGAAACATCTGGAGGGAAACAGAAAACTGCCTAAACATCTTTAAGGCAACAAAACTGGTTGAAACATCTGTAAGGCAACAGAAAACTGGCTGAAACATCTGGAAGGAAACAGAAAACTGGCTGAAACATCTGGAAGGAAACAGAAAACTGGCTGAAACATCTGGAAGGAAACAAAAACTGGCTGAAACATCTGGAAGGAAACAGAAAACTGGCTGAAACATCTGGAAGGAAAATAAACTGGCTGAAACATCTGGAAGGCAACAGAAAACTGGCTGAAACATCTGGAAGGAAACAAAACTGGCTGAAACATCTGGAAGGCAACAGAAAACTGGCTGAAACATCTGGAAGGCAACAGAAAACTGGCTGAAACATCTGGAAGGCAACAAAACTGGCTGAAACATCTGGAAGGAAACAGAAAACTGGCTGAAACATCTGGAAGGAAACAGAAAACTGGTTGAAACATCTGGAAGGAAAAAGAAAACTGCTGAAACATCTGGAAGGCAACAAAACTGGTTAAACATCTGGAAGGAAACAGAAAACTGGCTGAAACATCTGGAAGGAAACAAAACTGGCTGAAACATCTGGAAGGAAACAGAAAACTGGTTGAAACATCTGGAAGGAAAAAGAAAACTGCTGAAACATCTGGAAGGCAACAAAACTGGTTGAAACATCTGGAAGGAAATAGAAAACTGGTTGAAACATCTGGAAGGAAACAGAAAACTGGCTGAAACATCTGGAAGGAAACAGAAAACTGGCTGAAACATCTGGAAGGAAACAAAACTGGCTGAAACTTCTGGAAGGAAACAGAAAACTGGCTGAAACATCTGGAAGGAAACAGAAAACTGGTTGAAACATCTGGAAGGAAACAGAAAACTGCTGAAACATCTGGAAGGCAACAAAACTGGTTGAAACATCTGGAAGGCAACAGAAAACTGGCTGAAACATCTGGAAGGCAACAGAAAACTGGCTGAAACATCTGGAAGGAAACAAAACTGGTTGAAACATCTGGAAGGAAACAGAAAACTGGCTGAAACATCTGGAAGGAAACAGAAAACTGCTGAAACATCTGGAAGGCAACAAAACTGGCTGAAACATCTGGAAGGCAACAAAACTGGCTGAAACATCTGAGAGGAAACAGAAAACTGGCTGAAACATCTGGAAGGAAACAGAAAACTGGTTGAAACATCTGGAAGGAAAAAGAAAACTGCTGAAACATCTGGAAGGAAACAAAACTGGCTGAAACATCTGGAAGGAAACAGAAAACTGGCTGAAACATCTGGAAGGAAACAGAAAACTGGCTGAAACATCTGGAAGGAAACAGAAACTGGCTGAAACATCTGGAAGGAAACAGAAAACTGCTGAAACATCTGGAAGGCAACAAAACTGGTTGAAACATCTGGAAGGCAACAGAAAACTGGCTGAAACATCTGGAAGGCAACAGAAAACTGGCTGAAACATCTGGAAGGAAACAGAAAACTGGCTGAAACATCTGGAAGGAAACAGAAAACTGGCTGAAACATCTGGAAGGAAACAGAAAACTGGTTGAAACATCTGGAAGGAAACAGAAAACTGGCTGAAACATCTGGAAGGAAACAGAAAACTGGTTGAAACATCTGGAAGGCAACAAAACTGGCTGAAACATCTGGAAGGAAACAGAAAACTGGTTGAAACATCTGGAAGGAAACAGAAAACTGGTTGAAACATCTGGAAGGAAACAGAAAACTGCCTAAACATCTTTAAGGCAACAAAACTGGTTGAAACATCTGTAAGGCAACAGAAAACTGGCTGAAACATCTGGAAGGAAACAGAAAACTGGCTGAAACATCTGGAAGGAAACAGAAAACTGGCTGAAACATCTGGAAGGAAACAAAAACTGGCTGAAACATCTGGAAGGAAACAGAAAACTGGCTGAAACATCTGGAAGGAAAGAGAAAACTGCTGAAACATCTGGAAGGCAACAAAACTGGTTGAAACATCTGGAAGGCAACAAAACTGGCTGAAACATCTGGAAGGAAACAGAAAACTGGCTGAAACATCTAGAAGGAAACAAAACTGGCTGAAACATCTGGAAGGAAACAGAAAACTGGCTGAAACATCTGGAAGGAAAGAGAAAACTGCTGAAACATCTGGAAGGCAACAAAACTGGTTGAAACATCTGGAAGGCAACAAAACTGGCTGAAACATCTGGAAGGCAACAGAAAACTGGCTGAAACATCTGGAAGGAAACAAAACTGGCTGAAACATCTGGAAGGCAACAGAAAACTGGCTGAAACATCTGGAAGGCAACAAAACTGGCTGAAACATCTGGAAGGAAACAGAAAACTGGCTGAAACATCTGGAAGGAAACAGAAAACTGGTTGAAACATCTGGAAGGCAACAAAACTGGTTAAACATCTGGAAGGAAACAGAAAACTGGCTGAAACATCTGGAAGGAAACAAAACTGGCTGAAACATCTGGAAGGAAACAGAAAACTGGTTGAAACATCTGGAAGGAAACAAAACTGGCTGAAACATCTGGAAGGAAACAAAACTGGCTGAAACATCTGGAAGGAAACAAAACTGGCTGAAACATCTGGAAGGAAACAGAAAACTGAAACATCTGGAAGGCAACAAAACTGGTTGAAACATCTGGAAGGAAACAGAAAACTGGCTGAAACATCTGGAAGGAAACAGAAAACTGGTTGAAACATCTGGAAGGAAAGAAAACTGCTGAAACATCTGGAAGGCAACAAAACTGGCTGAAACATCTGGAAGGCAACAGAAAACTGGCTGAAACATCTGGAAGGAAACAGAAAACTGGCTGAAACATCTGGAAGGAAACAAAACTGGCTGAAACTTCTGGAAGGAAACAGAAAACTGGCTGAAACATCTGGAAGGAAACAGAAAACTGGTTGAAACATCTGGAAGGAAACAGAAAACTGCTGAAACATCTGGAAGGCAACAAAACTGGCTGAAACATCTGGAAGGAAACAGAAAACTGGTTGAAACATCTGGAAGGAAACAGAAAACTGCTGAAACATCTGGAAGGCAACAAAACTGGTTGAAACATCTGGAAGGCAACAGAAAACTGGCTGAAACATCTGGAAGGAAACAGAAAACTGGCTGAAACATCTGGAAGGAAACAGAAAACTGGCTGAAACATCTGGAAGGAAACAGAAAAGTGGTTGAAACATCTGGAAGGAAACAGAAAACTGGTTGAAACATCTGGAAGGAAACAGAAAACTGGCTGAAACATCTGGAAGGAAACAGAAAACTGGTTGAAACATCTGGAAGGAAACAGAAACTGGCTGAAACATCTGGAAGGAAACAGAAAACTGGCTGAAACATCTGGAAGGAAACAGAAAACTGGTTGAAACATCTGGAAGGAAAAAGAAAACTGCTGAAACATCTGGAAGGCAACAAAACTGGCTGAAACATCTGGAAGGCAACAAAACTGGCTGAAACATCTGGAAGGAAACAGAAAACTGCTGAAACATCTGGAAGGCAACAAAACTGGTTGAAACATCTGGAAGGCAACAGAAAACTGGCTGAAACATCTGGAAGGCAACAGAAAACTGGCTGAAACATCTGGAAGGAAACAGAAAACTGGTTGAAACATCTGGAAGGAAACAGAAAACTGGCTGAAACATCTGGAAGGAAACAGAAAACTGCTGAAACATCTGGAAGGCAACAAAACTGGCTGAAACATCTGGAAGGAAACAGAAAACTGGCTGAAACATCTGGAAGGAAACAAAACTGGCTGAAACATCTGGAAGGAAACAGAAAACTGGCTGAAACATCTGGAAGGAAACAGAAAACTGGTTGAAACATCTGGAAGGAAACAGAAAACTGCTGAAACATCTGGAAGGCAACAGAAAACTGGCTGAAACATCTGGAAGGAAACAGAAAACTGGCTGAAACATCTGGAAGGAAAAAGAAAACTGGCTGAAACATCTGGAAGGAAACAGAAAACTGGCTGAAACATCTGGAAGGAAACAGAAAACTGGCTGAAACATCTGGAAGGAAACAGAAAACTGGTTGAAACATCTGGAAGGAAACAGAAAACTGCTGAAACATCTGTAAGGCAACAAAACTGGTTGAAACATCTGGAAGGAAAGAGAAAACTGGCTGAAACATCTGGAAGGAAAGAGAAAACTGGTTGAAACATCTGGAAGGAAACAGAAAACTGCTGAAACATCTGGAAGGAAAGAGAAAACTGGTTGAAACATCTGGAAGGAAACAGAAAACTGCTGAAACATCTGTAAGGCAACAAAACTGGTTGAAACATCTGGAAGGAAACAGAAAACTGGCTGAAACATCTGGAAGGAAACAGAAAACTGGTTGAAACATCTGGAAGGAAAAAGAAAACTGCTGAAACATCTGGAAGGCAACAAAACTGGTTAAACATCTGGAAGGAAACAGAAAACTGGCTGAAACATCTGGAAGGAAAAAGAAAACTGGCTGAAACACCTGGAAGGAAACAGAAAACTGGCTGAAACATCTGGAAGGAAACAGAAAACTGGCTGAAACATCTGGAAGGAAAGAGAAAACTGGTTGAAACATCTGGAAGGAAACAGAAAACTGCTGAAACATCTGGAAGGAAACAGAAAACTGCTGAAACATCTGTAAGGCAACAAAACTGGTTGAAACATCTGGAAGGAAAGAGAAAACTGGCTGAAACATCTGGAAGGAAACAGAAAACTGGCTGAAACATCTGGAAGGAAACAGAAAACTGGTTGAAACATCTGGAAGGAAACAGAAAACTGGCTGAAACATCTGGAAGGAAACAGAAAACTGGCTGAAACATCTGGAAGGAAACAGAAAACTGGTTGAAACATCTGGAAGGAAAAAGAAAACTGCTGAAACATCTGGAAGGCAACAAAACTGGTTAAACATCTGGAAGGAAACAGAAAACTGGCTGAAACATCTGGAAGGAAACAAAACTGGCTGAAACATCTGGAAGGAAACAGAAAACTGGCTGAAACATCTGGAAGGAAACAGAAAACTGGCTGAAACATCTGGAAGGAAAAAGAAAACTGGCTGAAACATCTGGAAGGAAACAGAAAACTGGCTGAAACATCTGGAAGGAAACAGAAAACTGGCTGAAACATCTGGAAGGAAAGAGAAAACTGGTTGAAACATCTGGAAGGAAACAGAAAACTGCTGAAACATCTGGAAGGAAACAGAAAACTGCTGAAACATCTGTAAGGCAACAAAACTGGTTGAAACATCTGGAAGGAAAGAGAAAACTGGTTGAAACATCTGGAAGGAAAGAGAAAACTGGTTGAAACATCTGGAAGGAAACAAAACTGGTTGAAACATCTGGAAGGAAACAGAAAACTGGCTGAAACATCTGGAAGGAAACAGAAAACTGGCTGAAACATCTGGAAGGAAACAGAAAACTGGTTGAAACATCTGGAAGGAAACAGAAAACTGCTGAAAAATCTGGAAGGCAACAAAACTGGTTGAAACATCTGGAAGGCAACAGAAAACTGGCTGAAACATCTGGAAGGAAACAGAAAACTGGCTGAAACATCTGGAAGTTAACAGAAAACTGGCTGAAACATCTGGAAGGAAAGAGAAAACTGGTTGAAACATCTGGAAGGAAAAAGAAAACTGCTGAAACATCTGGAAGGCAACAAAACTGGTTGAAACATCTGGAAGGAAACAGAAAACTGGCTGAAACATCTGGAAGGAAACAGAAAACTGGCTGAAACATCTGGAAGGCAACAAAACTGGTTGAAACATCTGGAAGGCAACAGAAAACTGGCTGAAACATCTGGAAGGAAACAGAAAACTGGCTGAAACATCTGGAAGGAAACAGAAAACTGGTTGAAACATCTGGAAGGAAAAAGAAAACTGCTGAAACATCTGGAAGGCAACAAAACTGGTTGAAACATCTGGAAGGAAACAGAAAACTGCTGAAACATCTGTAAGGCAACAAAACTGGTTGAAACATCTGGAAGGAAACAGAAAACTGGCTGAAACATCTGGAAAGAAACAGAAAACTGGCTGAAACATCTGGAAGGAAACAGAAAACTGGTTGAAACATCTGGAAGGAAAAAGAAAACTGCTGAAACATCTGGAAGGCAACAAAACTGGTTGAAACATCTGGAAGGAAACAGAAAACTGGCTGAAACATCTGGAAGGAAACAAAACTGGCTGAAACATCTGGAAGGAAACAAAACTGGCTGAAATATCTGGAAGGAAACAGAAAACTGGTTGAAACATCTGGAAGGAAACAGAAAACTGCTGAAACATCTGGAAGGCAACAAAACTGGTTGAAACATCTGGAAGGAAAGAGAAAACTGGTTGAAACATCTGGAAGGAAACAGAAAACTGCTGAAACATCTGGAAGGCAACAAAACTGGCTGAAACATCTGGAAGGAAATAGAAAACTGGCTGAAACATCTGGAAGGAAACAGAAAACTGGCTGAAACATCTGGAAGGCAACAAAACTGGTTGAAACATCTGGAAGGCAACAGAAAACTGGCTGAAACATCTGGAAGGAAACAGAAAACTGGCTGAAACATCTGGAAGGAAACAGAAAACTGGCTGAAACATCTGGAAGGAAACAAAACTGGCTGAAACATCTGGAAGGAAACAGAAAACTGGTTGAAACATCTGGAAGGAAACAGAAAACTGGTTGAAACATCTGGAAGGAAACAGAAAACTGGTTGAAACATCTGGAAGGAAACAGAAAACTGACTGAAACATCTGGAAGGAAACAGAAAACTGGTTGAAACATCTGGAAGGAAACAGAAAACTGCTGAAACATCTGGAAGGCAACAAAACTGGCTGAAACATCTGGAAGGAAACAGAAAACTGGTTGAAACATCTGGAAGGAAACAGAAAACTGCTGAAACATCTGGAAGGCAACAAAACTGGCTGAAACATCTGGAAGGCAACAGAAAACTGGCTGAAACATCTGGAAGGAAACAGAAAACTGGTTGAAACATCTGGAAGGAAACAAAACTGGCTGAAACATCTGGAAGGAAACAGAAAACTGGCTGAAACATCTGGAAGGAAAAAGAAAACTGCTGAAACATCTGGAAGGCAACAAAAAACTGGTTGAAACATCTGGAAGGAAACAGAAAACTGGCTGAAACATCTGGAAGGAAACAAAACTGGCTGAAACATCTGGAAGGAAACAGAAAACTGGCTGAAACATCTGGAAGGAAACAGAAAACTGGCTGAAACATCTGGAAGGAAACAGAAAACTGCTGAAACATCTGGAAGGCAACAGAAAACTGGTTGAAACATCTGGAAGGAAACAGAAAACTGGCTGAAACATCTGGAAGGAAACAGAAAACTGGCTGAAACATCTGGAAGGAAACAGAAAACTGGCTGAAACATCTGGAAGGCAACAAAACTGGTTGAAACATCTGGAAGGAAACAGAAAACTGGTTGAAACATCTGGAAGGAAAAAGAAAACTGCTGAAACATCTGGAAGGCAACAAAACTGGCTGAAACATCTGGAAGGAAACAGAAAACTGGCTGAAACATCTGGAAGGAAACAGAAAACTGGTTGAAACATCTGGAAGGAAACAGAAAACTGGCTGAAACATCTGGAAGGAAAAAGAAAACTGCTGAAACATCTGGAAGGCAACAAAAAACTGGTTGAAACATCTGGAAGGAAACAGAAAACTGGCTGAAACATCTGAGAGGAAACAGAAAACTGGCTGAAACATCTGGAAGGAAACAGAAAACTGGCTGAAACATCTGGAAGGAAACAAAACTGGCTGAAACATCTGGAAGGAAACAAAACTGGCTGAAACATCTGGAAGGAAACAGAAAACTGGCTGAAACATCTGGAAGGAAACAGAAAACTGGCTGAAACATCTGGAAGGAAAGAGAAAACTGGCTGAAACATCTGGAAGGAAACAGAAAACTGGCTGAAACATCTGGAAGGAAACAGAAAACTGGCTGAAACATCTGGAAGGAAACAGAAAACTGCTGAAACATCTGGAAGGCAACAGAAAACTGGTTGAAACATCTGGAAGGAAACAGAAAACTGGCTGAAACATCTGGAAGGAAACAGAAAACTGGCTGAAACATCTGGAAGGAAACAGAAAACTGGCTGAAACATCTGGAAGGCAACAAAACTGGTTGAAACATCTGGAAGGAAACAGAAAACTGGTTGAAACATCTGGAAGGAAAAAGAAAACTGCTGAAACATCTGGAAGGCAACAAAACTGGCTGAAACATCTGGAAGGAAACAGAAAACTGGCTGAAACATCTGGAAGGAAACAGAAAACTGGTTGAAACATCTGGAAGGAAACAGAAAACTGGCTGAAACATCTGGAAGGAAAAAGAAAACTGCTGAAACATCTGGAAGGCAACAAAAAACTGGTTGAAACATCTGGAAGGAAACAGAAAACTGGCTGAAACATCTGAGAGGAAACAGAAAACTGGCTGAAACATCTGGAAGGAAACAGAAAACTGGCTGAAACATCTGGAAGGAAACAAAACTGGCTGAAACATCTGGAAGGAAACAAAACTGGCTGAAACATCTGGAAGGAAACAGAAAACTGGCTGAAACATCTGGAAGGAAACAGAAAACTGGCTGAAACATCTGGAAGGAAAGAGAAAACTGGCTGAAACATCTGGAAGGAAAGAGAAAACTGGTTGAAACATCTGGAAGGAAACAGAAAACTGGCTGAAACATCTGGAAGGCAACAAAACTGGCTGAAACATCTGGAAGGAAACAGAAAACTGGCTGAAACATCTGGAAGAAAACAGAAAACTGGCTGAAACATCTGGAAGGAAACAGAAAACTGGCTGAAACATCTGGAAGGCAACAAAACTGGTTGAAACATCTGGAAGGCAACAGAAAACTGGCTGAAACATCTGGAAGGCAACAAAACTGGTTGAAACATCTGGAAGGCAACAGAAAACTGGCTGAAACATCTGGAAGGAAACAGAAAACTGGCTGAAACATCTGGAAGTTAACAGAAAACTGGCTGAAACATCTGGAAGGAAAGAGAAAACTGGTTGAAACATCTGGAAGGAAAAAGAAAACTGCTGAAACATCTGGAAGGCAACAAAACTGGTTGAAACATCTGGAAGGAAACAGAAAACTGGCTGAAACATCTGGAAGGAAACAGAAAACTGGCTGAAACATCTGGAAGGCAACAAAACTGGTTGAAACATCTGGAAGGCAACAGAAAACTGGCTGAAACATCTGGAAGGAAACAGAAAACTGGCTGAAACATCTGGAAGGAAACAGAAAACTGGTTGAAACATCTGGAAGGAAAAAGAAAACTGCTGAAACATCTGGAAGGCAACAAAACTGGTTGAAACATCTGGAAGGAAACAGAAAACTGCTGAAACATCTGTAAGGCAACAAAACTGGTTGAAACATCTGGAAGGAAACAGAAAACTGGCTGAAACATCTGGAAAGAAACAGAAAACTGGCTGAAACATCTGGAAGGAAACAGAAAACTGGTTGAAACATCTGGAAGGAAAAAGAAAACTGCTGAAACATCTGGAAGGCAACAAAACTGGTTGAAACATCTGGAAGGAAACAGAAAACTGGCTGAAACATCTGGAAGGAAACAAAACTGGCTGAAACATCTGGAAGGAAACAAAACTGGCTGAAACATCTGGAAGGAAACAGAAAACTGGCTGAAACATCTGGAAGGAAACAGAAAACTGGCTGAAACATCTGGAAGGAAACAAAACTGGCTGAAACATCTGGAAGGAAACAGAAAACTGGTTGAAACATCTGGAAGGAAACAGAAAACTGGTTGAAACATCTGGAAGGAAACAGAAAACTGGTTGAAACATCTGGAAGGAAACAGAAAACTGACTGAAACATCTGGAAGGAAACAGAAAACTGGTTGAAACATCTGGAAGGAAACAGAAAACTGCTGAAACATCTGGAAGGCAACAAAACTGGCTGAAACATCTGGAAGGAAACAGAAAACTGGTTGAAACATCTGGAAGGAAACAGAAAACTGCTGAAACATCTGGAAGGCAACAAAACTGGCTGAAACATCTGGAAGGCAACAGAAAACTGGCTGAAACATCTGGAAGGAAACAGAAAACTGGTTGAAACATCTGGAAGGAAACAAAACTGGCTGAAACATCTGGAAGGAAACAGAAAACTGGCTGAAACATCTGGAAGGAAAAAGAAAACTGCTGAAACATCTGGAAGGCAACAAAAAACTGGTTGAAACATCTGGAAGGAAACAGAAAACTGGCTGAAACATCTGGAAGGAAACAAAACTGGCTGAAACATCTGGAAGGAAACAGAAAACTGGCTGAAACATCTGGAAGGAAACAGAAAACTGGCTGAAACATCTGGAAGGAAACAGAAAACTGCTGAAACATCTGTAAGGCAACAGAAAACTGGTTGAAACATCTGGAAGGAAACAGAAAACTGGCTGAAACATCTGGAAGGAAACAGAAAACTGGCTGAAACATCTGGAAGGAAACAGAAAACTGGCTGAAACATCTGGAAGGCAACAAAACTGGTTGAAACATCTGGAAGGAAACAGAAAACTGGTTGAAACATCTGGAAGGAAAAAGAAAACTGCTGAAACATCTGGAAGGCAACAAAACTGGCTGAAACATCTGGAAGGAAACAGAAAACTGGCTGAAACATCTGGAAGGAAACAGAAAACTGGTTGAAACATCTGGAAGGAAACAGAAAACTGCTGAAACATCTGGAAGGCAACAAAAAACTGGTTGAAACATCTGGAAGGAAACAGAAAACTGGCTGAAACATCTGAGAGGAAACAGAAAACTGGCTGAAACATCTGGAAGGAAACAGAAAACTGGCTGAAACATCTGGAAGGAAACAAAACTGGCTGAAACATCTGGAAGGAAACAAAACTGGCTGAAACATCTGGAAGGAAACAGAAAACTGGCTGAAACATCTGGAAGGAAAGAGAAAACTGGCTGAAACATCTGGAAGGAAAGAGAAAACTGGTTGAAACATCTGGAAGGAAACAGAAAACTGGCTGAAACATCTGGAAGGCAACAAAACTGGCTGAAACATCTGGAAGGAAACAGAAAACTGGCTGAAACATCTGGAAGGAAACAGAAAACTGGCTGAAACATCTGGAAGGAAACAGAAAACTGGCTGAAACATCTGGAAGGCAACAAAACTGGTTGAAACATCTGGAAGGCAACAGAAAACTGGCTGAAACATCTGGAAGGCAACAGAAAACTGGTTCAAACATCTGGAAGGAAACAGAAAACTGACTGAAACATCTGGAAGGAAACAGAAAACTGGCTGAAACATCTGGAAGGAAACAGAAAACTGGCTGAAACATCTGGAAGGAAACAGAAAACTGGCTGAAACATCTGGAAGGAAACAGAAAACTGGCTGAAACATCTGGAAGGAAACAGAAAACTGGTTGAAACATCTGGAAGGAAAAAGAAAACTGCTGAAACATCTGGAAGGCAACAAAAAACTGGTTGAAACATCTGGAAGGAAACAGAAAACTGGCTGAAACATCTGGAAGGAAACAGAAAACTGGCTGAAACATCTGGAAGGAAACAGAAAACTGGTTGAAACATCTGGAAGGCAACAAAAAACTGGTTGAAACATCTGGAAGGAAAGAGAAAACTGGCTGAAACATCTGGAAGGAAACAAAACTGGCTGAAACATCTGGAAGGAAACAGAAAACTGGCTGAAACATCTGGAAGGAAACAGAAAACTGGTTGAAACATCTGGAAGGAAACAGAAAACTGGTTGAAACATCTGGAAGGCAACAGAAAACTGGCTGAAACATCTGGAAGGCAACAAAACTGGTTGAAACATCTGGAAGGCAACAGAAAACTGGCTGAAACATCTGGAAGGAAACAGAAAACTGGCTGAAACATCTGGAAGGAAAAAGAAAACTGCTGAAACATCTGGAAGGCAACAAAACTGGCTGAAACATCTGGAAGGCAACAGAAAACTGGCTGAAACATCTGGAAGGAAACAGAAAACTGGTTGAAACATCTGGAAGGAAACAAAACTGGCTGAAACATCTGGAAGGCAACAAAACTGGTTGAAACATCTGGAAGGCAACAGAAAACTGGCTGAAACATCTGGAAGGAAACAGAAAACTGGCTGAAACATCTGGAAGGAAACAGAAAACTGGCTGAAACATCTGGAAGGAAACAGAAAACTGCTGAAACATCTGGAAGGCAACAGAAAACTGGTTGAAACATCTGGAAGGAAACAGAAAACTGGCTGAAACATCTGGAAGGAAACAGAAAACTGGTTGAAACATCTGGAAGGAAACAGAAAACTGGTTGAAACATCTGGAAGGAAACAGAAAACTGGTTGAAACATCTGGAAGGAAAAAGAAAACTGCTGAAACATCTGGAAGGCAACAAAACTGGCTGAAACATCTGGAAGGAAACAGAAAACTGGTTGAAACATCTGGAAGGAAAAAGAAAACTGCTGAAACATCTGGAAGGCAACAAAAAACTGGTTGAAACATCTGGAAGGAAACAGAAAACTGGCTGAAACATCTGGAAGGAAACAAAACTGGTTGAAACATCTGGAAGGCAACAGAAAACTGGCTGAAACATCTGGAAGGCAACAAAACTGGTTGAAACATCTGGAAGGCAACAGAAAACTGGCTGAAACATCTGGAAGGAAAGAGAAAACTGGTTGAAACATCTGGAAGGAAACAGAAAACTGCTGAAACATCTGGAAGGAAACAGAAAACTGGTTGAAACATCTGGAAGGCAACAGAAAACTGGCTGAAACATCTGGAAGGAAACAGTAAACTGGTTGAAACATCTGGAAGGAAACAGAAAACTGCTGAAACATCTGGAAGGCAACAAAACTGGTTGAAACATCTGGAAGGAAACAGAAAACTGGCTGAAACATCTGGAAGGAAACAGAAAACTGGCTGAAACATCTGGAAGGAAACAGAAAACTGCTGAAACATCTGGAAGGCAACAAAACTGGTTGAAACATCTGGAAGGCAACAAAACTGGTTGAAACATCTGGAAGGCAACAGAAAACTGGCTGAAACATCTGGAAGGAAACAGAAAACTGGCTGAAACATCTGGAAGGAAACAGAAAACTGGCTGAAACATCTGGAAGGAAACAGAAAACTGGCTGAAACATCTGGAAGGAAACAGAAAACTGGCTGAAACATCTGGAAGGAAACAGAAAACTGCTGAAACATCTGGAAGGCAACAAAACTGGTTGAAATATCTGGAAGGAAACAGAAAACTGGTTGAAACATCTGGAAGGAAACAGAAAACTGGCTGAAACATCTGGAAGGAAACAGAAAACTGGCTGAAACATCTGGAAGGAAACAGAAAACTGGCTGAAACATCTGGAAGGAAACAGAAAACTGGCTGAAACATCTGGACGGAAACAGAAAACTGGCTGAAACATCTGGAAGGCAACAAAACTGGTTGAAACATCTGGAAGGCAACAAAACTGGCTGAAACATCTGGAAGGAAACAGAAAAACTGGCTGAAACATCTGGAAGTAAACAGAAAACTGGCTGAAACATCTGGAAGGAAACAGAAAACTGGCTGAAACATCTGGAAGGAAACACAAAACTGGTTGAAACATCTGGAAGGAAACAGAAAACTGGTTGAAACATCTGGAAGGAAACAGAAAACTGGCTGAAACATCTGGAAGGAAACAGAAAACTGGCTGAAACATCTGGAAGGAAAAAGAAAACTGGCTGAAACATCTGGAAGGAAACAGAAAACTGGTTGAAACATCTGGAAGGAAAAAGAAAACTGCTGAAACATCTGGAAGGCAACAAAACTGGTTGAAACATCTGGAATGCAACAAAACTGGTTGAAACATCTGGAAGGAAACAGAAAACTGGCTGAAACATCTGGAAGGAAACAGAAAACTGACTGAAACATCTGGAAGGAAACAGAAAACTGGCTGAAACATCTGGAAGGAAACAGAAAACTGGTTGAAACATCTGGAAGGAAACAGAAAACTGGCTGAAACATCTGGAAGGAAACAGAAAACTGGCTGAAACATCTGGAAGGAAACAGAAAACTGGCTGAAACATCTGGAAGGCAACAAAACTGGTTGAAACATCTGGAAGGAAACAGAAAACTGGCTGAAACATCTGGAAGGAAACAGAAAACTGGCTGAAACATCTGGAAGGAAACAGAAAACTGCTGAAACATCTGGAAGGCAACAAAACTGGTTGAAACATCTGGAAGGCAACAAAACTGGTTGAAACATCTGGAAGGCAACAGAAAACTGGCTGAAACATCTGGAAGGAAACAGAAAACTGGCTGAAACATCTGGAAGGAAACAGAAAACTGGCTGAAACATCTGGAAGGAAACAGAAAACTGGCTGAAACATCTGGAAGGAAACAGAAAACTGGCTGAAACATCTGGAAGGAAACAGAAAACTGGTTGAAACATCTGGAAGAAAACACAAAGCTGGTTGAAACATCTGGAAGGAAAAAGAAAACTGCTGAAACATCTGGAAGGCAACAAAACTGGCTGAAACATCTGGAAGGAAACAGAAAACTGGCTGAAACATCTGGAAGGAAACAGAAAACTGGTTGAAACATCTGGAAGGAAACAGAAAACTGGCTGAAACATCTGGAAGGAAAAAGAAAACTGCTGAAACATCTGGAAGGCAACAAAAAACTGGTTGAAACATCTGGAAGGAAACAGAAAACTGGCTGAAACATCTGAGAGGAAACAGAAAACTGGCTGAAACATCTGGAAGGAAACAGAAAACTGGCTGAAACATCTGGAAGGAAACAAAACTGGCTGAAACATCTGGAAGGAAACAAAACTGGCTGAAACATCTGGAAGGAAACAGAAAACTGGCTGAAACATCTGGAAGGAAACAGAAAACTGGCTGAAACATCTGGAAGGAAAGAGAAAACTGGCTGAAACATCTGGAAGGAAAGAGAAAACTGGTTGAAACATCTGGAAGGAAACAGAAAACTGGCTGAAACATCTGGAAGGCAACAAAACTGGCTGAAACATCTGGAAGGAAACAGAAAACTGGCTGAAACATCTGGAAGGAAACAGAAAACTGGCTGAAACATCTGGAAGGAAACAGAAAACTGGCTGAAACATCTGGAAGGCAACAAAACTGGTTGAAACATCTGGAAGGCAACAGAAAACTGGCTGAAACATCTGGAAGGCAACAGAAAACTGGTTCAAACATCTGGAAGGAAACAGAAAACTGACTGAAACATCTGGAAGGAAACAGAAAACTGGCTGAAACATCTGGAAGGAAACAGAAAACTGGTTGAAACATCTGGAAGGAAACAGAAAACTGGCTGAAACATCTGGAAGGAAACAGAAAACTGGCTGAAACATCTGGAAGGAAACAGAAAACTGGTTGAAACATCTGGAAGGAAAAAGAAAACTGCTGAAACATCTGGAAGGCAACAAAAAACTGGTTGAAACATCTGGAAGGAAACAGAAAACTGGCTGAAACATCTGGAAGGAAACAGAAAACTGGCTGAAACATCTGGAAGGAAACAGAAAACTGGTTGAAACATCTGGAAGGCAACAAAAAACTGGTTGAAACATCTGGAAGGAAACAGAAAACTGGCTGAAACATCTGGAAGGAAACAAAACTGGCTGAAACATCTGGAAGGAAACAGAAAACTGGCTGAAACATCTGGAAGGAAACAGAAAACTGGTTGAAACATCTGGAAGGAAACAGAAAACTGGTTGAAACATCTGGAAGGCAACAGAAAACTGGCTGAAACATCTGGAAGGCAACAAAACTGGTTGAAACATCTGGAAGGCAACAGAAAACTGGCTGAAACATCTGGAAGGAAACAGAAAACTGGCTGAAACATCTGGAAGGAAAAAGAAAACTGCTGAAACATCTGGAAGGCAACAAAACTGGCTGAAACATCTGGAAGGCAACAGAAAACTGGCTGAAACATCTGGAAGGAAACAGAAAACTGGTTGAAACATCTGGAAGGAAACAAAACTGGCTGAAACATCTGGAAGGCAACAAAACTGGTTGAAACATCTGGAAGGCAACAGAAAACTGGCTGAAACATCTGGAAGGAAACAGAAAACTGGCTGAAACATCTGGAAGGAAACAGAAAACTGGCTGAAACATCTGGAAGGAAACAGAAAACTGCTGAAACATCTGGAAGGCAACAGAAAACTGGTTGAAACATCTGGAAGGAAACAGAAAACTGGCTGAAACATCTGGAAGGAAACAGAAAACTGGTTGAAACATCTGGAAGGAAACAGAAAACTGGTTGAAACATCTGGAAGGAAACAGAAAACTGGTTGAAACATCTGGAAGGAAAAAGAAAACTGCTGAAACATCTGGAAGGCAACAAAACTGGCTGAAACATCTGGAAGGAAACAGAAAACTGGCTGAAACATCTGGAAGGAAACAGAAAACTGGTTGAAACATCTGGAAGGAAAAAGAAAACTGCTGAAACATCTGGAAGGCAACAAAAAACTGGTTGAAACATCTGGAAGGAAACAGAAAACTGGCTGAAACATCTGGAAGGAAACAAAACTGGTTGAAACATCTGGAAGGCAACAGAAAACTGGCTGAAACATCTGGAAGGCAACAAAACTGGTTGAAACATCTGGAAGGCAACAGAAAACTGGCTGAAACATCTGGAAGGAAAGAGAAAACTGGTTGAAACATCTGGAAGGAAACAGAAAACTGCTGAAACATCTGGAAGGAAACAGAAAACTGGTTGAAACATCTGGAAGGCAACAGAAAACTGGCTGAAACATCTGGAAGGAAACAGTAAACTGGTTGAAACATCTGGAAGGAAACAGAAAACTGCTGAAACATCTGGAAGGCAACAAAACTGGTTGAAACATCTGGAAGGAAACAGAAAACTGGCTGAAACATCTGGAAGGCAACAAAACTGGTTGAAACATCTGGAAGGCAACAAAACTGGTTGAAACATCTGGAAGGCAACAGAAAACTGGCTGAAACATCTGGAAGGAAACAGAAAACTGGCTGAAACATCTGGAAGGAAACAGAAAACTGGCTGAAACATCTGGAAGGAAACAGAAAACTGGCTGAAACATCTGGAAGGAAACAGAAAACTGGCTGAAACATCTGGAAGGAAACAGAAAACTGCTGAAACATCTGGAAGGCAACAAAACTGGTTGAAATATCTGGAAGGAAACAGAAAACTGGTTGAAACATCTGGAAGGAAACAGAAAACTGGCTGAAACATCTGGAAGGAAACAGAAAACTGGCTGAAACATCTGGAAGGAAACAGAAAACTGGCTGAAACATCTGGAAGGAAACAGAAAACTGGCTGAAACATCTGGACGGAAACAGAAAACTGGCTGAAACATCTGGAAGGCAACAAAACTGGTTGAAACATCTGGAAGGCAACAAAACTGGCTGAAACATCTGGAAGGAAACAGAAAAACTGGCTGAAACATCTGGAAGTAAACAGAAAACTGGCTGAAACATCTGGAAGGAAACAGAAAACTGGCTGAAACATCTGGAAGGCAACAAAACTGGTTGAAACATCTGGAAGGAAACAGAAAACTGGTTGAAACATCTGGAAGGAAACAGAAAACTGGCTGAAACATCTGGAAGGAAACAGAAAACTGGCTGAAACATCTGGAAGGAAAAAGAAAACTGGCTGAAACATCTGGAAGGAAAGAGAAAACTGGTTGAAACATCTGGAAGGAAAAAGAAAACTGCTGAAACATCTGGAAGGCAACAAAACTGGTTGAAACATCTGGAATGCAACAAAACTGGTTGAAACATCTGGAAGGAAAAAGAAAACTGGCTGAAACATCTGGAAGGAAACAGAAAACTGACTGAAACATCTGGAAGGAAACAGAAAACTGGCTGAAACATCTGGAAGGAAACAGAAAACTGGTTGAAACATCTGGAAGGAAACAGAAAACTGGCTGAAACATCTGGAAGGAAACAGAAAACTGGCTGAAACATCTGGAAGGAAACAGAAAACTGGCTGAAACATCTGGAAGGCAACAAAACTGGTTGAAACATCTGGAAGGAAACAGAAAACTGGCTGAAACATCTGGAAGGAAACAGAAAACTGGCTGAAACATCTGGAAGGAAACAGAAAACTGGCTGAAACATCTGGAAGGAAACAGAAAACTGGTTGAAACATCTGGAAGGAAACAAAACTGGCTGAAACATCTGGAAGGAAACAGAAAACTGGCTGAAACATCTGGAAGGAAAAAGAAAACTGCTGAAACATCTGGAAGGCAACAAAAAACTGGTTGAAACATCTGGAAGGAAACAGAAAACTGGCTGAAACATCTGGAAGGAAACAAAACTGGCTGAAACATCTGGAAGGAAACAGAAAACTGGCTGAAACATCTGGAAGGAAACAGAAAACTGGCTGAAACATCTGGAAGGAAACAGAAAACTGCTGAAACATCTGGAAGGCAACAGAAAACTGGTTGAAACATCTGGAAGGAAACAGAAAACTGGCTGAAACATCTGGAAGGAAACAGAAAACTGGCTGAAACATCTGGAAGGAAACAGAAAACTGGCTGAAACATCTGGAAGGCAACAAAACTGGTTGAAACATCTGGAAGGAAACAGAAAACTGGTTGAAACATCTGGAAGGAAAAAGAAAACTGCTGAAACATCTGGAAGGCAACAAAACTGGCTGAAACATCTGGAAGGAAACAGAAAACTGGCTGAAACATCTGGAAGGAAACAGAAAACTGGTTGAAACATCTGGAAGGAAACAGAAAACTGGCTGAAACATCTGGAAGGAAAAAGAAAACTGCTGAAACATCTGGAAGGCAACAAAAAACTGGCTGAAACATCTGGAAGGAAACAGAAAACTGGCTGAAACATCTGGAAGGAAAGAGAAAACTGGCTGAAACATCTGGAAGGAAAGAGAAAACTGGTTGAAACATCTGGAAGGAAACAGAAAACTGGCTGAAACATCTGGAAGGAAACAGAAAACTGGCTGAAACATCTGGAAGGAAACAGAAAACTGGCTGAAACATCTGGACGGAAACAGAAAACTGGCTGAAACATCTGGAAGGCAACAAAACTGGTTGAAACATCTGGAAGGCAACAAAACTGGCTGAAACATCTGGAAGGAAACAGAAAAACTGGCTGAAACATCTGGAAGTAAACAGAAAACTGGCTGAAACATCTGGAAGGAAACAGAAAACTGGCTGAAACATCTGGAAGGCAACAAAACTGGTTGAAACATCTGGAAGGAAACAGAAAACTGGTTGAAACATCTGGAAGGAAACAGAAAACTGGCTGAAACATCTGGAAGGAAACAGAAAACTGGCTGAAACATCTGGAAGGAAAAAGAAAACTGGCTGAAACATCTGGAAGGAAAGAGAAAACTGGTTGAAACATCTGGAAGGAAAAAGAAAACTGCTGAAACATCTGGAAGGCAACAAAACTGGTTGAAACATCTGGAATGCAACAAAACTGGTTGAAACATCTGGAAGGAAAAAGAAAACTGGCTGAAACATCTGGAAGGAAACAGAAAACTGACTGAAACATCTGGAAGGAAACAGAAAACTGGCTGAAACATCTGGAAGGAAACAGAAAACTGGTTGAAACATCTGGAAGGAAACAGAAAACTGGCTGAAACATCTGGAAGGAAACAGAAAACTGGCTGAAACATCTGGAAGGAAACAGAAAACTGGCTGAAACATCTGGAAGGCAACAAAACTGGTTGAAACATCTGGAAGGAAACAGAAAACTGGCTGAAACATCTGGAAGGAAAAAGAAAACTGGCTGAAACATCTGGAAGGAAACAGAAAACTGGCTGAAACATCTGGAAGGAAACAGAAAACTGGTTGAAACATCTGGAAGGAAACAAAACTGGCTGAAACATCTGGAAGGAAACAGAAAACTGGCTGAAACATCTGGAAGGAAAAAGAAAACTGCTGAAACATCTGGAAGGCAACAAAAAACTGGTTGAAACATCTGGAAGGAAACAGAAAACTGGCTGAAACATCTGGAAGGAAACAAAACTGGCTGAAACATCTGGAAGGAAACAGAAAACTGGCTGAAACATCTGGAAGGAAACAGAAAACTGGCTGAAACATCTGGAAGGAAACAGAAAACTGGCTGAAACATCTGGAAGGCAACAAAACTGGTTGAAACATCTGGAAGGAAACAGAAAACTGGTTGAAACATCTGGAAGGAAAAAGAAAACTGCTGAAACATCTGGAAGGCAACAAAACTGGCTGAAACATCTGGAAGGAAACAGAAAACTGGCTGAAACATCTGGAAGGAAACAGAAAACTGGTTGAAACATCTGGAAGGAAACAGAAAACTGGCTGAAACATCTGGAAGGAAAAAGAAAACTGCTGAAACATCTGGAAGGCAACAAAAAACTGGCTGAAACATCTGGAAGGAAACAGAAAACTGGCTGAAACATCTGGAAGGAAAGAGAAAACTGGCTGAAACATCTGGAAGGAAAGAGAAAACTGGTTGAAACATCTGGAAGGAAACAGAAAACTGGCTGAAACATCTGGAAGGCAACAAAACTGGCTGAAACATCTGGAAGGAAACAGAAAACTGGCTGAAACATCTGGAAGGAAACAGAAAACTGGCTGAAACATCTGGAAGGAAACAGAAAACTGGCTGAAACATCTGGAAGGCAACAAAACTGGTTGAAACATCTGGAAGGCAACAGAAAACTGGCTGAAACATCTGGAAGGCAACAGAAAACTGGTTCAAACATCTGGAAGGAAACAGAAAACTGACTGAAACATCTGGAAGGAAACAGAAAACTGGCTGAAACATCTGGAAGGAAACAGAAAACTGGTTGAAACATCTGGAAGGAAACAGAAAACTGGCTGAAACATCTGGAAGGAAACAGAAAACTGGCTGAAACATCTGGAAGGAAACAGAAAACTGGTTGAAACATCTGGAAGGAAAAAGAAAACTGCTGAAACATCTGGAAGGCAACAAAAACTGGTTGAAACATCTGGAAGGAAACAGAAAACTGGCTGAAACATCTGGAAGGAAACAGAAAACTGGCTGAAACATCTGGAAGGAAACAGAAAACTGGTTGAAACATCTGGAAGGCAACAAAAAACTGGTTGAAACATCTGGAAGGAAACAGAAAACTGGCTGAAACATCTGGAAGGAAACAAAACTGGCTGAAACATCTGGAAGGAAACAGAAAACTGGCTGAAACATCTGGAAGGAAACAGAAAACTGGTTGAAACATCTGGAAGGAAACAGAAAACTGGTTGAAACATCTGGAAGGCAACAGAAAACTGGCTGAAACATCTGGAAGGCAACAAAACTGGTTGAAACATCTGGAAGGCAACAGAAAACTGGCTGAAACATCTGGAAGGAAACAGAAAACTGGCTGAAACATCTGGAAGGAAAAAGAAAACTGCTGAAACATCTGGAAGGCAACAAAACTGGCTGAAACATCTGGAAGGCAACAGAAAACTGGCTGAAACATCTGGAAGGAAACAGAAAACTGGTTGAAACATCTGGAAGGAAACAAAACTGGCTGAAACATCTGGAAGGCAACAAAACTGGTTGAAACATCTGGAAGGCAACAGAAAACTGGCTGAAACATCTGGAAGGAAACAGAAAACTGGCTGAAACATCTGGAAGGAAACAGAAAACTGGCTGAAACATCTGGAAGGAAACAGAAAACTGCTGAAACATCTGGAAGGCAACAGAAAACTGGTTGAAACATCTGGAAGGAAACAGAAAACTGGCTGAAACATCTGGAAGGAAACAGAAAACTGGTTGAAACATCTGGAAGGAAACAGAAAACTGGTTGAAACATCTGGAAGGAAACAGAAAACTGGTTGAAACATCTGGAAGGAAAAAGAAAACTGCTGAAACATCTGGAAGGCAACAAAACTGGCTGAAACATCTGGAAGGAAACAGAAAACTGGCTGAAACATCTGGAAGGAAACAGAAAACTGGTTGAAACATCTGGAAGGAAAAAGAAAACTGCTGAAACATCTGGAAGGCAACAAAAAACTGGTTGAAACATCTGGAAGGAAACAGAAAACTGGCTGAAACATCTGGAAGGAAACAAAACTGGTTGAAACATCTGGAAGGCAACAGAAAACTGGCTGAAACATCTGGAAGGCAACAAAACTGGTTGAAACATCTGGAAGGCAACAGAAAACTGGCTGAAACATCTGGAAGGAAAGAGAAAACTGGTTGAAACATCTGGAAGGAAACAGAAAACTGCTGAAACATCTGGAAGGAAACAGAAAACTGGTTGAAACATCTGGAAGGCAACAGAAAACTGGCTGAAACATCTGGAAGGAAACAGTAAACTGGTTGAAACATCTGGAAGGAAACAGAAAACTGCTGAAACATCTGGAAGGCAACAAAACTGGTTGAAACATCTGGAAGGAAACAGAAAACTGGCTGAAACATCTGGAAGGAAACAGAAAACTGGCTGAAACATCTGGAAGGAAACAGAAAACTGCTGAAACATCTGGAAGGCAACAAAACTGGCTGAAACATCTGGAAGGCAACAAAACTGGCTGAAACATCTGAGAGGAAACAGAAAACTGGCTGAAACATCTGGAAGGAAACAGAAAACTGGTTGAAACATCTGGAAGGAAAAAGAAAACTGCTGAAACATCTGGAAGGAAACAAAACTGGCTGAAACATCTGGAAGGAAACAGAAAACTGGCTGAAACATCTGGAAGGAAACAGAAAACTGGCTGAAACATCTGGAAGGAAACAGAAACTGGCTGAAACATCTGGAAGGAAACAGAAAACTGCTGAAACATCTGGAAGGCAACAAAACTGGTTGAAACATCTGGAAGGCAACAGAAAACTGGCTGAAACATCTGGAAGGCAACAGAAAACTGGCTGAAACATCTGGAAGGAAACAGAAAACTGGCTGAAACATCTGGAAGGAAACAGAAAACTGGCTGAAACATCTGGAAGGAAACAGAAAACTGGTTGAAACATCTGGAAGGAAACAGAAAACTGGCTGAAACATCTGGAAGGAAACAGAAAACTGGTTGAAACATCTGGAAGGCAACAAAACTGGCTGAAACATCTGGAAGGAAACAGAAAACTGGTTGAAACATCTGGAAGGAAACAGAAAACTGGTTGAAACATCTGGAAGGAAACAGAAAACTGCCTAAACATCTTTAAGGCAACAAAACTGGTTGAAACATCTGTAAGGCAACAGAAAACTGGCTGAAACATCTGGAAGGAAACAGAAAACTGGCTGAAACATCTGGAAGGAAACAGAAAACTGGCTGAAACATCTGGAAGGAAACAAAAACTGGCTGAAACATCTGGAAGGAAACAGAAAACTGGCTGAAACATCTGGAAGGAAAGAGAAAACTGCTGAAACATCTGGAAGGCAACAAAACTGGTTGAAACATCTGGAAGGCAACAAAACTGGCTGAAACATCTGGAAGGAAACAGAAAACTGGCTGAAACATCTAGAAGGAAACAAAACTGGCTGAAACATCTGGAAGGAAACAGAAAACTGGCTGAAACATCTGGAAGGAAAGAGAAAACTGCTGAAACATCTGGAAGGCAACAAAACTGGTTGAAACATCTGGAAGGCAACAAAACTGGCTGAAACATCTGGAAGGCAACAGAAAACTGGCTGAAACATCTGGAAGGAAACAAAACTGGCTGAAACATCTGGAAGGCAACAGAAAACTGGCTGAAACATCTGGAAGGCAACAAAACTGGCTGAAACATCTGGAAGGAAACAGAAAACTGGCTGAAACATCTGGAAGGAAACAGAAAACTGGTTGAAACATCTGGAAGGCAACAAAACTGGTTAAACATCTGGAAGGAAACAGAAAACTGGCTGAAACATCTGGAAGGAAACAAAACTGGCTGAAACATCTGGAAGGAAACAGAAAACTGGTTGAAACATCTGGAAGGAAACAAAACTGGCTGAAACATCTGGAAGGAAACAAAACTGGCTGAAACATCTGGAAGGAAACAAAACTGGCTGAAACATCTGGAAGGAAACAGAAAACTGAAACATCTGGAAGGCAACAAAACTGGTTGAAACATCTGGAAGGAAACAGAAAACTGGCTGAAACATCTGGAAGGAAACAGAAAACTGGTTGAAACATCTGGAAGGAAAGAAAACTGCTGAAACATCTGGAAGGCAACAAAACTGGCTGAAACATCTGGAAGGCAACAGAAAACTGGCTGAAACATCTGGAAGGAAACAGAAAACTGGCTGAAACATCTGGAAGGAAACAAAACTGGCTGAAACTTCTGGAAGGAAACAGAAAACTGGCTGAAACATCTGGAAGGAAACAGAAAACTGGTTGAAACATCTGGAAGGAAACAGAAAACTGCTGAAACATCTGGAAGGCAACAAAACTGGCTGAAACATCTGGAAGGAAACAGAAAACTGGTTGAAACATCTGGAAGGAAACAGAAAACTGCTGAAACATCTGGAAGGCAACAAAACTGGTTGAAACATCTGGAAGGCAACAGAAAACTGGCTGAAACATCTGGAAGGAAACAGAAAACTGGCTGAAACATCTGGAAGGAAACAGAAAACTGGCTGAAACATCTGGAAGGAAACAGAAAAGTGGTTGAAACATCTGGAAGGAAACAGAAAACTGGTTGAAACATCTGGAAGGAAACAGAAAACTGGCTGAAACATCTGGAAGGAAACAGAAAACTGGTTGAAACATCTGGAAGGAAACAGAAACTGGCTGAAACATCTGGAAGGAAACAGAAAACTGGCTGAAACATCTGGAAGGAAACAGAAAACTGGTTGAAACATCTGGAAGGAAAAAGAAAACTGCTGAAACATCTGGAAGGCAACAAAACTGGCTGAAACATCTGGAAGGCAACAAAACTGGCTGAAACATCTGGAAGGAAACAGAAAACTGCTGAAACATCTGGAAGGCAACAAAACTGGTTGAAACATCTGGAAGGCAACAGAAAACTGGCTGAAACATCTGGAAGGCAACAGAAAACTGGCTGAAACATCTGGAAGGAAACAGAAAACTGGTTGAAACATCTGGAAGGAAACAGAAAACTGGCTGAAACATCTGGAAGGAAACAGAAAACTGCTGAAACATCTGGAAGGCAACAAAACTGGCTGAAACATCTGGAAGGAAACAGAAAACTGGCTGAAACATCTGGAAGGAAACAAAACTGGCTGAAACATCTGGAAGGAAACAGAAAACTGGCTGAAACATCTGGAAGGAAACAGAAAACTGGTTGAAACATCTGGAAGGAAACAGAAAACTGCTGAAACATCTGGAAGGCAACAGAAAACTGGCTGAAACATCTGGAAGGAAACAGAAAACTGGCTGAAACATCTGGAAGGAAAAAGAAAACTGGCTGAAACATCTGGAAGGAAACAGAAAACTGGCTGAAACATCTGGAAGGAAACAGAAAACTGGCTGAAACATCTGGAAGGAAACAGAAAACTGGTTGAAACATCTGGAAGGAAACAGAAAACTGCTGAAACATCTGTAAGGCAACAAAACTGGTTGAAACATCTGGAAGGAAAGAGAAAACTGGCTGAAACATCTGGAAGGAAAGAGAAAACTGGTTGAAACATCTGGAAGGAAACAGAAAACTGCTGAAACATCTGGAAGGAAAGAGAAAACTGGTTGAAACATCTGGAAGGAAACAGAAAACTGCTGAAACATCTGTAAGGCAACAAAACTGGTTGAAACATCTGGAAGGAAACAGAAAACTGGCTGAAACATCTGGAAGGAAACAGAAAACTGGTTGAAACATCTGGAAGGAAAAAGAAAACTGCTGAAACATCTGGAAGGCAACAAAACTGGTTAAACATCTGGAAGGAAACAGAAAACTGGCTGAAACATCTGGAAGGAAAAAGAAAACTGGCTGAAACACCTGGAAGGAAACAGAAAACTGGCTGAAACATCTGGAAGGAAACAGAAAACTGGCTGAAACATCTGGAAGGAAAGAGAAAACTGGTTGAAACATCTGGAAGGAAACAGAAAACTGCTGAAACATCTGGAAGGAAACAGAAAACTGCTGAAACATCTGTAAGGCAACAAAACTGGTTGAAACATCTGGAAGAAAAGAGAAAACTGGCTGAAACATCTGGAAGGAAACAGAAAACTGGCTGAAACATCTGGAAGGAAACAGAAAACTGGTTGAAACATCTGGAAGGAAACAGAAAACTGGCTGAAACATCTGGAAGGAAACAGAAAACTGGCTGAAACATCTGGAAGGAAACAGAAAACTGGTTGAAACATCTGGAAGGAAAAAGAAAACTGCTGAAACATCTGGAAGGCAACAAAACTGGTTAAACATCTGGAAGGAAACAGAAAACTGGCTGAAACATCTGGAAGGAAACAAAACTGGCTGAAACATCTGGAAGGAAACAGAAAACTGGCTGAAACATCTGGAAGGAAACAGAAAACTGGCTGAAACATCTGGAAGGAAAAAGAAAACTGGCTGAAACATCTGGAAGGAAACAGAAAACTGGCTGAAACATCTGGAAGGAAACAGAAAACTGGCTGAAACATCTGGAAGGAAAGAGAAAACTGGTTGAAACATCTGGAAGGAAACAGAAAACTGGCTGAAACATCTGGAAGGAAACAGAAAACTGCTGAAACATCTGTAAGGCAACAAAACTGGTTGAAACATCTGGAAGGAAAGAGAAAACTGGTTGAAACATCTGGAAGGAAAGAGAAAACTGGTTGAAACATCTGGAAGGAAACAAAACTGGTTGAAACATCTGGAAGGAAACAGAAAACTGGCTGAAACATCTGGAAGGAAACAGAAAACTGGCTGAAACATCTGGAAGGAAACAGAAAACTGGTTGAAACATCTGGAAGGAAACAGAAAACTGCTGAAAAATCTGGAAGGCAACAAAACTGGTTGAAACATCTGGAAGGCAACAGAAAACTGGCTGAAACATCTGGAAGGAAACAGAAAACTGGCTGAAACATCTGGAAGTTAACAGAAAACTGGCTGAAACATCTGGAAGGAAAGAGAAAACTGGTTGAAACATCTGGAAGGAAAAAGAAAACTGCTGAAACATCTGGAAGGCAACAAAACTGGTTGAAACATCTGGAAGGAAACAGAAAACTGGCTGAAACATCTGGAAGGAAACAGAAAACTGGCTGAAACATCTGGAAGGCAACAAAACTGGTTGAAACATCTGGAAGGCAACAGAAAACTGGCTGAAACATCTGGAAGGAAACAGAAAACTGGCTGAAACATCTGGAAGGAAACAGAAAACTGGTTGAAACATCTGGAAGGAAAAAGAAAACTGCTGAAACATCTGGAAGGCAACAAAACTGGTTGAAACATCTGGAAGGAAACAGAAAACTGCTGAAACATCTGTAAGGCAACAAAACTGGTTGAAACATCTGGAAGGAAACAGAAAACTGGCTGAAACATCTGGAAAGAAACAGAAAACTGGCTGAAACATCTGGAAGGAAACAGAAAACTGGTTGAAACATCTGGAAGGAAAAAGAAAACTGCTGAAACATCTGGAAGGCAACAAAACTGGTTGAAACATCTGGAAGGAAACAGAAAACTGGCTGAAACATCTGGAAGGAAACAAAACTGGCTGAAACATCTGGAAGGAAACAAAACTGGCTGAAACATCTGGAAGGAAACAGAAAACTGGTTGAAACATCTGGAAGGAAACAGAAAACTGCTGAAACATCTGGAAGGCAACAAAACTGGTTGAAACATCTGGAAGGAAAGAGAAAACTGGTTGAAACATCTGGAAGGAAACAGAAAACTGCTGAAACATCTGGAAGGCAACAAAACTGGCTGAAACATCTGGAAGGAAATAGAAAACTGGCTGAAACATCTGGAAGGAAACAGAAAACTGGCTGAAACATCTGGAAGGCAACAAAACTGGTTGAAACATCTGGAAGGCAACAGAAAACTGGCTGAAACATCTGGAAGGAAACAGAAAACTGGCTGAAACATCTGGAAGGAAACAGAAAACTGGCTGAAACATCTGGAAGGAAACAAAACTGGCTGAAACATCTGGAAGGAAACAGAAAACTGGTTGAAACATCTGGAAGGAAACAGAAAACTGGTTGAAACATCTGGAAGGAAACAGAAAACTGGTTGAAACATCTGGAAGGAAACAGAAAACTGACTGAAACATCTGGAAGGAAACAGAAAACTGGTTGAAACATCTGGAAGGAAACAGAAAACTGCTGAAACATCTGGAAGGCAACAAAACTGGCTGAAACATCTGGAAGGAAACAGAAAACTGGTTGAAACATCTGGAAGGAAACAGAAAACTGCTGAAACATCTGGAAGGCAACAAAACTGGCTGAAACATCTGGAAGGCAACAGAAAACTGGCTGAAACATCTGGAAGGAAACAGAAAACTGGTTGAAACATCTGGAAGGAAACAAAACTGGCTGAAACATCTGGAAGGAAACAGAAAACTGGCTGAAACATCTGGAAGGAAAAAGAAAACTGCTGAAACATCTGGAAGGCAACAAAAAACTGGTTGAAACATCTGGAAGGAAACAGAAAACTGGCTGAAACATCTGGAAGGAAACAAAACTGGCTGAAACATCTGGAAGGAAACAGAAAACTGGCTGAAACATCTGGAAGGAAACAGAAAACTGGCTGAAACATCTGGAAGGAAACAGAAAACTGCTGAAACATCTGGAAGGCAACAGAAAACTGGTTGAAACATCTGGAAGGAAACAGAAAACTGGCTGAAACATCTGGAAGGAAACAGAAAACTGGCTGAAACATCTGGAAGGAAACAGAAAACTGGCTGAAACATCTGGAAGGCAACAAAACTGGTTGAAACATCTGGAAGGAAACAGAAAACTGGTTGAAACATCTGGAAGGAAAAAGAAAACTGCTGAAACATCTGGAAGGCAACAAAACTGGCTGAAACATCTGGAAGGAAACAGAAAACTGGCTGAAACATCTGGAAGGAAACAGAAAACTGGTTGAAACATCTGGAAGGAAACAGAAAACTGGCTGAAACATCTGGAAGGAAAAAGAAAACTGCTGAAACATCTGGAAGGCAACAAAAAACTGGTTGAAACATCTGGAAGGAAACAGAAAACTGGCTGAAACATCTGAGAGGAAACAGAAAACTGGCTGAAACATCTGGAAGGAAACAGAAAACTGGCTGAAACATCTGGAAGGAAACAAAACTGGCTGAAACATCTGGAAGGAAACAAAACTGGCTGAAACATCTGGAAGGAAACAGAAAACTGGCTGAAACATCTGGAAGGAAACAGAAAACTGGCTGAAACATCTGGAAGGAAAGAGAAAACTGGCTGAAACATCTGGAAGGAAAGAGAAAACTGGTTGAAACATCTGGAAGGAAACAGAAAACTGGCTGAAACATCTGGAAGGCAACAAAACTGGCTGAAACATCTGGAAGGAAACAGAAAACTGGCTGAAACATCTGGAAGAAAACAGAAAACTGGCTGAAACATCTGGAAGGAAACAGAAAACTGGCTGAAACATCTGGAAGGCAACAAAACTGGTTGAAACATCTGGAAGGCAACAGAAAACTGGCTGAAACATCTGGAAGGAAACAGAAAACTGGCTGAAACATCTGGAAGGAAACAGAAAACTGGCTGAAACATCTGGAAGGAAACAGAAAACTGGTTGAAACATCTGGAAGGAAACAGAAAACTGCTGAAACATCTGGAAGGCAACAAAACTGGTTGAAACATCTGGAAGGCAACAGAAAACTGGCTGAAACATCTGGAAGGAAACAGAAAACTGGCTGAAACATCTGGAAGTTAACAGAAAACTGGCTGAAACATCTGGAAGGAAAGAGAAAACTGGTTGAAACATCTGGAAGGAAAAAGAAAACTGCTGAAACATCTGGAAGGCAACAAAACTGGTTGAAACATCTGGAAGGAAACAGAAAACTGGCTGAAACATCTGGAAGGAAACAGAAAACTGGCTGAAACATCTGGAAGGCAACAAAACTGGTTGAAACATCTGGAAGGCAACAGAAAACTGGCTGAAACATCTGGAAGGAAACAGAAAACTGGCTGAAACATCTGGAAGGAAACAGAAAACTGGTTGAAACATCTGGAAGGAAAAAGAAAACTGCTGAAACATCTGGAAGGCAACAAAACTGGTTGAAACATCTGGAAGGAAACAGAAAACTGCTGAAACATCTGTAAGGCAACAAAACTGGTTGAAACATCTGGAAGGAAACAGAAAACTGGCTGAAACATCTGGAAAGAAACAGAAAACTGGCTGAAACATCTGGAAGGAAACAGAAAACTGGTTGAAACATCTGGAAGGAAAAAGAAAACTGCTGAAACATCTGGAAGGCAACAAAACTGGTTGAAACATCTGGAAGGAAACAGAAAACTGGCTGAAACATCTGGAAGGCAACAAAACTGGCTGAAACATCTGGAAGGAAACAAAACTGGCTGAAACATCTGGAAGGAAACAGAAAACTGGCTGAAACATCTGGAAGGAAACAGAAAACTGGCTGAAACATCTGGAAGGAAACAAAACTGGCTGAAACATCTGGAAGGAAACAGAAAACTGGTTGAAACATCTGGAAGGAAACAGAAAACTGGTTGAAACATCTGGAAGGAAACAGAAAACTGGTTGAAACATCTGGAAGGAAACAGAAAACTGACTGAAACATCTGGAAGGAAACAGAAAACTGGTTGAAACATCTGGAAGGAAACAGAAAACTGCTGAAACATCTGGAAGGCAACAAAACTGGCTGAAACATCTGGAAGGAAACAGAAAACTGGTTGAAACATCTGGAAGGAAACAGAAAACTGCTGAAACATCTGGAAGGCAACAAAACTGGCTGAAACATCTGGAAGGCAACAGAAAACTGGCTGAAACATCTGGAAGGAAACAGAAAACTGGTTGAAACATCTGGAAGGAAACAAAACTGGCTGAAACATCTGGAAGGAAACAGAAAACTGGCTGAAACATCTGGAAGGAAAAAGAAAACTGCTGAAACATCTGGAAGGCAACAAAAAACTGGTTGAAACATCTGGAAGGAAACAGAAAACTGGCTGAAACATCTGGAAGGAAACAAAACTGGCTGAAACATCTGGAAGGAAACAGAAAACTGGCTGAAACATCTGGAAGGAAACAGAAAACTGGCTGAAACATCTGGAAGGAAACAGAAAACTGCTGAAACATCTGGAAGGCAACAGAAAACTGGTTGAAACATCTGGAAGGAAACAGAAAACTGGCTGAAACATCTGGAAGGAAACAGAAAACTGGCTGAAACATCTGGAAGGAAACAGAAAACTGGCTGAAACATCTGGAAGGCAACAAAACTGGTTGAAACATCTGGAAGGAAACAGAAAACTGGTTGAAACATCTGGAAGGAAAAAGAAAACTGCTGAAACATCTGGAAGGCAACAAAACTGGCTGAAACATCTGGAAGGAAACAGAAAACTGGCTGAAACATCTGGAAGGAAACAGAAAACTGGTTGAAACATCTGGAAGGAAACAGAAAACTGGCTGAAACATCTGGAAGGAAAAAGAAAACTGCTGAAACATCTGGAAGGCAACAAAAAACTGGTTGAAACATCTGGAAGGAAACAGAAAACTGGCTGAAACATCTGAGAGGAAACAGAAAACTGGCTGAAACATCTGGAAGGAAACAGAAAACTGGCTGAAACATCTGGAAGGAAACAAAACTGGCTGAAACATCTGGAAGGAAACAAAACTGGCTGAAACATCTGGAAGGAAACAGAAAACTGGCTGAAACATCTGGAAGGAAAGAGAAAACTGGCTGAAACATCTGGAAGGAAAGAGAAAACTGGTTGAAACATCTGGAAGGAAACAGAAAACTGGCTGAAACATCTGGAAGGCAACAAAACTGGCTGAAACATCTGGAAGGAAACAGAAAACTGGCTGAAACATCTGGAAGGAAACAGAAAACTGGCTGAAACATCTGGAAGGAAACAGAAAACTGGCTGAAACATCTGGAAGGCAACAAAACTGGTTGAAACATCTGGAAGGCAACAGAAAACTGGCTGAAACATCTGGAAGGCAACAGAAAACTGGTTCAAACATCTGGAAGGAAACAGAAAACTGACTGAAACATCTGGAAGGAAACAGAAAACTGGCTGAAACATCTGGAAGGAAACAGAAAACTGGTTGAAACATCTGGAAGGAAACAGAAAACTGGCTGAAACATCTGGAAGGAAACAGAAAACTGGCTGAAACATCTGGAAGGAAACAGAAAACTGGTTGAAACATCTGGAAGGAAAAAGAAAACTGCTGAAACATCTGGAAGGCAACAAAAAACTGGTTGAAACATCTGGAAGGAAACAGAAAACTGGCTGAAACATCTGGAAGGAAACAGAAAACTGGCTGAAACATCTGGAAGGAAACAGAAAACTGGTTGAAACATCTGGAAGGCAACAAAAAACTGGTTGAAACATCTGGAAGGAAAGAGAAAACTGGCTGAAACATCTGGAAGGAAACAAAACTGGCTGAAACATCTGGAAGGAAACAGAAAACTGGCTGAAACATCTGGAAGGAAACAGAAAACTGGTTGAAACATCTGGAAGGAAACAGAAAACTGGTTGAAACATCTGGAAGGCAACAGAAAACTGGCTGAAACATCTGGAAGGCAACAAAACTGGTTGAAACATCTGGAAGGCAACAGAAAACTGGCTGAAACATCTGGAAGGAAACAGAAAACTGGCTGAAACATCTGGAAGGAAAAAGAAAACTGCTGAAACATCTGGAAGGCAACAAAACTGGCTGAAACATCTGGAAGGCAACAGAAAACTGGCTGAAACATCTGGAAGGAAACAGAAAACTGGTTGAAACATCTGGAAGGAAACAAAACTGGCTGAAACATCTGGAAGGCAACAAAACTGGTTGAAACATCTGGAAGGCAACAGAAAACTGGCTGAAACATCTGGAAGGAAACAGAAAACTGGCTGAAACATCTGGAAGGAAACAGAAAACTGGCTGAAACATCTGGAAGGAAACAGAAAACTGCTGAAACATCTGGAAGGCAACAGAAAACTGGTTGAAACATCTGGAAGGAAACAGAAAACTGGCTGAAACATCTGGAAGGAAACAGAAAACTGGTTGAAACATCTGGAAGGAAACAGAAAACTGGTTGAAACATCTGGAAGGAAACAGAAAACTGGTTGAAACATCTGGAAGGAAAAAGAAAACTGCTGAAACATCTGGAAGGCAACAAAACTGGCTGAAACATCTGGAAGGAAACAGAAAACTGGTTGAAACATCTGGAAGGAAAAAGAAAACTGCTGAAACATCTGGAAGGCAACAAAAAACTGGTTGAAACATCTGGAAGGAAACAGAAAACTGGCTGAAACATCTGGAAGGAAACAAAACTGGTTGAAACATCTGGAAGGCAACAGAAAACTGGCTGAAACATCTGGAAGGCAACAAAACTGGTTGAAACATCTGGAAGGCAACAGAAAACTGGCTGAAACATCTGGAAGGAAAGAGAAAACTGGTTGAAACATCTGGAAGGAAACAGAAAACTGCTGAAACATCTGGAAGGAAACAGAAAACTGGTTGAAACATCTGGAAGGCAACAGAAAACTGGCTGAAACATCTGGAAGGAAACAGTAAACTGGTTGAAACATCTGGAAGGAAACAGAAAACTGCTGAAACATCTGGAAGGCAACAAAACTGGTTGAAACATCTGGAAGGAAACAGAAAACTGGCTGAAACATCTGGAAGGAAACAGAAAACTGGCTGAAACATCTGGAAGGAAACAGAAAACTGCTGAAACATCTGGAAGGCAACAAAACTGGTTGAAACATCTGGAAGGCAACAAAACTGGTTGAAACATCTGGAAGGCAACAGAAAACTGGCTGAAACATCTGGAAGGAAACAGAAAACTGGCTGAAACATCTGGAAGGAAACAGAAAACTGGCTGAAACATCTGGAAGGAAACAGAAAACTGGCTGAAACATCTGGAAGGAAACAGAAAACTGGCTGAAACATCTGGAAGGAAACAGAAAACTGCTGAAACATCTGGAAGGCAACAAAACTGGTTGAAATATCTGGAAGGAAACAGAAAACTGGTTGAAACATCTGGAAGGAAACAGAAAACTGGCTGAAACATCTGGAAGGAAACAGAAAACTGGCTGAAACATCTGGAAGGAAACAGAAAACTGGCTGAAACATCTGGAAGGAAACAGAAAACTGGCTGAAACATCTGGACGGAAACAGAAAACTGGCTGAAACATCTGGAAGGCAACAAAACTGGTTGAAACATCTGGAAGGCAACAAAACTGGCTGAAACATCTGGAAGGAAACAGAAAAACTGGCTGAAACATCTGGAAGTAAACAGAAAACTGGCTGAAACATCTGGAAGGAAACAGAAAACTGGCTGAAACATCTGGAAGGCAACAAAACTGGTTGAAACATCTGGAAGGAAACAGAAAACTGGTTGAAACATCTGGAAGGAAACAGAAAACTGGCTGAAACATCTGGAAGGAAACAGAAAACTGGCTGAAACATCTGGAAGGAAAAAGAAAACTGGCTGAAACATCTGGAAGGAAAGAGAAAACTGGTTGAAACATCTGGAAGGAAAAAGAAAACTGCTGAAACATCTGGAAGGCAACAAAACTGGTTGAAACATCTGGAATGCAACAAAACTGGTTGAAACATCTGGAAGGAAACAGAAAACTGGCTGAAACATCTGGAAGGAAACAGAAAACTGACTGAAACATCTGGAAGGAAACAGAAAACTGGCTGAAACATCTGGAAGGAAACAGAAAACTGGTTGAAACATCTGGAAGGAAACAGAAAACTGGCTGAAACATCTGGAAGGAAACAGAAAACTGGCTGAAACATCTGGAAGGAAACAGAAAACTGGCTGAAACATCTGGAAGGCAACAAAACTGGTTGAAACATCTGGAAGGAAACAGAAAACTGGCTGAAACATCTGGAAGGAAACAGAAAACTGGCTGAAACATCTGGAAGGAAACAGAAAACTGCTGAAACATCTGGAAGGCAACAAAACTGGTTGAAACATCTGGAAGGCAACAAAACTGGTTGAAACATCTGGAAGGCAACAGAAAACTGGCTGAAACATCTGGAAGGAAACAGAAAACTGGCTGAAACATCTGGAAGGAAACAGAAAACTGGCTGAAACATCTGGAAGGAAACAGAAAACTGGCTGAAACATCTGGAAGGAAACAGAAAACTGGCTGAAACATCTGGAAGGAAACAGAAAACTGGCTGAAACATCTGGAAGGAAACAGAAAACTGGTTGAAACATCTGGAAGAAAACACAAAGCTGGTTGAAACATCTGGAAGGAAAAAGAAAACTGCTGAAACATCTGGAAGGCAACAAAACTGGCTGAAACATCTGGAAGGAAACAGAAAACTGGCTGAAACATCTGGAAGGAAACAGAAAACTGGTTGAAACATCTGGAAGGAAACAGAAAACTGGCTGAAACATCTGGAAGGAAAAAGAAAACTGCTGAAACATCTGGAAGGCAACAAAAAACTGGTTGAAACATCTGGAAGGAAACAGAAAACTGGCTGAAACATCTGAGAGGAAACAGAAAACTGGCTGAAACATCTGGAAGGAAACAGAAAACTGGCTGAAACATCTGGAAGGAAACAAAACTGGCTGAAACATCTGGAAGGAAACAAAACTGGCTGAAACATCTGGAAGGAAACAGAAAACTGGCTGAAACATCTGGAAGGAAACAGAAAACTGGCTGAAACATCTGGAAGGAAAGAGAAAACTGGCTGAAACATCTGGAAGGAAAGAGAAAACTGGTTGAAACATCTGGAAGGAAACAGAAAACTGGCTGAAACATCTGGAAGGCAACAAAACTGGCTGAAACATCTGGAAGGAAACAGAAAACTGGCTGAAACATCTGGAAGGAAACAGAAAACTGGCTGAAACATCTGGAAGGAAACAGAAAACTGGCTGAAACATCTGGAAGGCAACAAAACTGGTTGAAACATCTGGAAGGCAACAGAAAACTGGCTGAAACATCTGGAAGGCAACAGAAAACTGGTTCAAACATCTGGAAGGAAACAGAAAACTGACTGAAACATCTGGAAGGAAACAGAAAACTGGCTGAAACATCTGGAAGGAAACAGAAAACTGGTTGAAACATCTGGAAGGAAACAGAAAACTGGCTGAAACATCTGGAAGGAAACAGAAAACTGGCTGAAACATCTGGAAGGAAACAGAAAACTGGTTGAAACATCTGGAAGGAAAAAGAAAACTGCTGAAACATCTGGAAGGCAACAAAAAACTGGTTGAAACATCTGGAAGGAAACAGAAAACTGGCTGAAACATCTGGAAGGAAACAGAAAACTGGCTGAAACATCTGGAAGGAAACAGAAAACTGGTTGAAACATCTGGAAGGCAACAAAAAACTGGTTGAAACATCTGGAAGGAAACAGAAAACTGGCTGAAACATCTGGAAGGAAACAAAACTGGCTGAAACATCTGGAAGGAAACAGAAAACTGGCTGAAACATCTGGAAGGAAACAGAAAACTGGTTGAAACATCTGGAAGGAAACAGAAAACTGGTTGAAACATCTGGAAGGCAACAGAAAACTGGCTGAAACATCTGGAAGGCAACAAAACTGGTTGAAACATCTGGAAGGCAACAGAAAACTGGCTGAAACATCTGGAAGGAAACAGAAAACTGGCTGAAACATCTGGAAGGAAAAAGAAAACTGCTGAAACATCTGGAAGGCAACAAAACTGGCTGAAACATCTGGAAGGCAACAGAAAACTGGCTGAAACATCTGGAAGGAAACAGAAAACTGGTTGAAACATCTGGAAGGAAACAAAACTGGCTGAAACATCTGGAAGGCAACAAAACTGGTTGAAACATCTGGAAGGCAACAGAAAACTGGCTGAAACATCTGGAAGGAAACAGAAAACTGGCTGAAACATCTGGAAGGAAACAGAAAACTGGCTGAAACATCTGGAAGGAAACAGAAAACTGCTGAAACATCTGGAAGGCAACAGAAAACTGGTTGAAACATCTGGAAGGAAACAGAAAACTGGCTGAAACATCTGGAAGGAAACAGAAAACTGGTTGAAACATCTGGAAGGAAACAGAAAACTGGTTGAAACATCTGGAAGGAAACAGAAAACTGGTTGAAACATCTGGAAGGAAAAAGAAAACTGCTGAAACATCTGGAAGGCAACAAAACTGGCTGAAACATCTGGAAGGAAACAGAAAACTGGCTGAAACATCTGGAAGGAAACAGAAAACTGGTTGAAACATCTGGAAGGAAAAAGAAAACTGCTGAAACATCTGGAAGGCAACAAAAAACTGGTTGAAACATCTGGAAGGAAACAGAAAACTGGCTGAAACATCTGGAAGGAAACAAAACTGGTTGAAACATCTGGAAGGCAACAGAAAACTGGCTGAAACATCTGGAAGGCAACAAAACTGGTTGAAACATCTGGAAGGCAACAGAAAACTGGCTGAAACATCTGGAAGGAAAGAGAAAACTGGTTGAAACATCTGGAAGGAAACAGAAAACTGCTGAAACATCTGGAAGGAAACAGAAAACTGGTTGAAACATCTGGAAGGCAACAGAAAACTGGCTGAAACATCTGGAAGGAAACAGTAAACTGGTTGAAACATCTGGAAGGAAACAGAAAACTGCTGAAACATCTGGAAGGCAACAAAACTGGTTGAAACATCTGGAAGGAAACAGAAAACTGGCTGAAACATCTGGAAGGCAACAAAACTGGTTGAAACATCTGGAAGGCAACAAAACTGGTTGAAACATCTGGAAGGCAACAGAAAACTGGCTGAAACATCTGGAAGGAAACAGAAAACTGGCTGAAACATCTGGAAGGAAACAGAAAACTGGCTGAAACATCTGGAAGGAAACAGAAAACTGGCTGAAACATCTGGAAGGAAACAGAAAACTGGCTGAAACATCTGGAAGGAAACAGAAAACTGCTGAAACATCTGGAAGGCAACAAAACTGGTTGAAATATCTGGAAGGAAACAGAAAACTGGTTGAAACATCTGGAAGGAAACAGAAAACTGGCTGAAACATCTGGAAGGAAACAGAAAACTGGCTGAAACATCTGGAAGGAAACAGAAAACTGGCTGAAACATCTGGAAGGAAACAGAAAACTGGCTGAAACATCTGGACGGAAACAGAAAACTGGCTGAAACATCTGGAAGGCAACAAAACTGGTTGAAACATCTGGAAGGCAACAAAACTGGCTGAAACATCTGGAAGGAAACAGAAAAACTGGCTGAAACATCTGGAAGTAAACAGAAAACTGGCTGAAACATCTGGAAGGAAACAGAAAACTGGCTGAAACATCTGGAAGGCAACAAAACTGGTTGAAACATCTGGAAGGAAACAGAAAACTGGTTGAAACATCTGGAAGGAAACAGAAAACTGGCTGAAACATCTGGAAGGAAACAGAAAACTGGCTGAAACATCTGGAAGGAAAAAGAAAACTGGCTGAAACATCTGGAAGGAAAGAGAAAACTGGTTGAAACATCTGGAAGGAAAAAGAAAACTGCTGAAACATCTGGAAGGCAACAAAACTGGTTGAAACATCTGGAATGCAACAAAACTGGTTGAAACATCTGGAAGGAAAAAGAAAACTGGCTGAAACATCTGGAAGGAAACAGAAAACTGACTGAAACATCTGGAAGGAAACAGAAAACTGGCTGAAACATCTGGAAGGAAACAGAAAACTGGTTGAAACATCTGGAAGGAAACAGAAAACTGGCTGAAACATCTGGAAGGAAACAGAAAACTGGCTGAAACATCTGGAAGGAAACAGAAAACTGGCTGAAACATCTGGAAGGCAACAAAACTGGTTGAAACATCTGGAAGGAAACAGAAAACTGGCTGAAACATCTGGAAGGAAACAGAAAACTGGCTGAAACATCTGGAAGGAAACAGAAAACTGGCTGAAACATCTGGAAGGAAACAGAAAACTGGTTGAAACATCTGGAAGGAAACAAAACTGGCTGAAACATCTGGAAGGAAACAGAAAACTGGCTGAAACATCTGGAAGGAAAAAGAAAACTGCTGAAACATCTGGAAGGCAACAAAAAACTGGTTGAAACATCTGGAAGGAAACAGAAAACTGGCTGAAACATCTGGAAGGAAACAAAACTGGCTGAAACATCTGGAAGGAAACAGAAAACTGGCTGAAACATCTGGAAGGAAACAGAAAACTGGCTGAAACATCTGGAAGGAAACAGAAAACTGCTGAAACATCTGGAAGGCAACAGAAAACTGGTTGAAACATCTGGAAGGAAACAGAAAACTGGCTGAAACATCTGGAAGGAAACAGAAAACTGGCTGAAACATCTGGAAGGAAACAGAAAACTGGCTGAAACATCTGGAAGGCAACAAAACTGGTTGAAACATCTGGAAGGAAACAGAAAACTGGTTGAAACATCTGGAAGGAAAAAGAAAACTGCTGAAACATCTGGAAGGCAACAAAACTGGCTGAAACATCTGGAAGGAAACAGAAAACTGGCTGAAACATCTGGAAGGAAACAGAAAACTGGTTGAAACATCTGGAAGGAAACAGAAAACTGGCTGAAACATCTGGAAGGAAAAAGAAAACTGCTGAAACATCTGGAAGGCAACAAAAAACTGGCTGAAACATCTGGAAGGAAACAGAAAACTGGCTGAAACATCTGGAAGGAAAGAGAAAACTGGCTGAAACATCTGGAAGGAAAGAGAAAACTGGTTGAAACATCTGGAAGGAAACAGAAAACTGGCTGAAACATCTGGAAGGAAACAGAAAACTGGCTGAAACATCTGGAAGGAAACAGAAAACTGGCTGAAACATCTGGACGGAAACAGAAAACTGGCTGAAACATCTGGAAGGCAACAAAACTGGTTGAAACATCTGGAAGGCAACAAAACTGGCTGAAACATCTGGAAGGAAACAGAAAAACTGGCTGAAACATCTGGAAGTAAACAGAAAACTGGCTGAAACATCTGGAAGGAAACAGAAAACTGGCTGAAACATCTGGAAGGCAACAAAACTGGTTGAAACATCTGGAAGGAAACAGAAAACTGGTTGAAACATCTGGAAGGAAACAGAAAACTGGCTGAAACATCTGGAAGGAAACAGAAAACTGGCTGAAACATCTGGAAGGAAAAAGAAAACTGGCTGAAACATCTGGAAGGAAAGAGAAAACTGGTTGAAACATCTGGAAGGAAAAAGAAAACTGCTGAAACATCTGGAAGGCAACAAAACTGGTTGAAACATCTGGAATGCAACAAAACTGGTTGAAACATCTGGAAGGAAAAAGAAAACTGGCTGAAACATCTGGAAGGAAACAGAAAACTGACTGAAACATCTGGAAGGAAACAGAAAACTGGCTGAAACATCTGGAAGGAAACAGAAAACTGGTTGAAACATCTGGAAGGAAACAGAAAACTGGCTGAAACATCTGGAAGGAAACAGAAAACTGGCTGAAACATCTGGAAGGAAACAGAAAACTGGCTGAAACATCTGGAAGGCAACAAAACTGGTTGAAACATCTGGAAGGAAACAGAAAACTGGCTGAAACATCTGGAAGGAAACAGAAAACTGGCTGAAACATCTGGAAGGAAACAGAAAACTGGCTGAAACATCTGGAAGGAAACAGAAAACTGGTTGAAACATCTGGAAGGAAACAAAACTGGCTGAAACATCTGGAAGGAAACAGAAAACTGGCTGAAACATCTGGAAGGAAAAAGAAAACTGCTGAAACATCTGGAAGGCAACAAAAAACTGGTTGAAACATCTGGAAGGAAACAGAAAACTGGCTGAAACATCTGGAAGGAAACAAAACTGGCTGAAACATCTGGAAGGAAACAGAAAACTGGCTGAAACATCTGGAAGGAAACAGAAAACTGGCTGAAACATCTGGAAGGAAACAGAAAACTGGCTGAAACATCTGGAAGGCAACAAAACTGGTTGAAACATCTGGAAGGAAACAGAAAACTGGTTGAAACATCTGGAAGGAAAAAGAAAACTGCTGAAACATCTGGAAGGCAACAAAACTGGCTGAAACATCTGGAAGGAAACAGAAAACTGGCTGAAACATCTGGAAGGAAACAGAAAACTGGTTGAAACATCTGGAAGGAAACAGAAAACTGGCTGAAACATCTGGAAGGAAAAAGAAAACTGCTGAAACATCTGGAAGGCAACAAAAAACTGGCTGAAACATCTGGAAGGAAACAGAAAACTGGCTGAAACATCTGGAAGGAAAGAGAAAACTGGCTGAAACATCTGGAAGGAAAGAGAAAACTGGTTGAAACATCTGGAAGGAAACAGAAAACTGGCTGAAACATCTGGAAGGCAACAAAACTGGCTGAAACATCTGGAAGGAAACAGAAAACTGGCTGAAACATCTGGAAGGAAACAGAAAACTGGCTGAAACATCTGGAAGGAAACAGAAAACTGGCTGAAACATCTGGAAGGCAACAAAACTGGTTGAAACATCTGGAAGGCAACAGAAAACTGGCTGAAACATCTGGAAGGCAACAGAAAACTGGTTCAAACATCTGGAAGGAAACAGAAAACTGACTGAAACATCTGGAAGGAAACAGAAAACTGGCTGAAACATCTGGAAGGAAACAGAAAACTGGTTGAAACATCTGGAAGGAAACAGAAAACTGGCTGAAACATCTGGAAGGAAACAGAAAACTGGCTGAAACATCTGGAAGGAAACAGAAAACTGGTTGAAACATCTGGAAGGAAAAAGAAAACTGCTGAAACATCTGGAAGGCAACAAAAAACTGGTTGAAACATCTGGAAGGAAACAGAAAACTGGCTGAAACATCTGGAAGGAAACAGAAAACTGGCTGAAACATCTGGAAGGAAACAGAAAACTGGTTGAAACATCTGGAAGGCAACAAAAAACTGGTTGAAACATCTGGAAGGAAACAGAAAACTGGCTGAAACATCTGGAAGGAAACAAAACTGGCTGAAACATCTGGAAGGAAACAGAAAACTGGCTGAAACATCTGGAAGGAAACAGAAAACTGGTTGAAACATCTGGAAGGAAACAGAAAACTGGTTGAAACATCTGGAAGGCAACAGAAAACTGGCTGAAACATCTGGAAGGCAACAAAACTGGTTGAAACATCTGGAAGGCAACAGAAAACTGGCTGAAACATCTGGAAGGAAACAGAAAACTGGCTGAAACATCTGGAAGGAAAAAGAAAACTGCTGAAACATCTGGAAGGCAACAAAACTGGCTGAAACATCTGGAAGGCAACAGAAAACTGGCTGAAACATCTGGAAGGAAACAGAAAACTGGTTGAAACATCTGGAAGGAAACAAAACTGGCTGAAACATCTGGAAGGCAACAAAACTGGTTGAAACATCTGGAAGGCAACAGAAAACTGGCTGAAACATCTGGAAGGAAACAGAAAACTGGCTGAAACATCTGGAAGGAAACAGAAAACTGCTGAAACATCTGGAAGGCAACAGAAAACTGGTTGAAACATCTGGAAGGAAACAGAAAACTGGCTGAAACATCTGGAAGGAAACAGAAAACTGGTTGAAACATCTGGAAGGAAACAGAAAACTGGTTGAAACATCTGGAAGGAAACAGAAAACTGGTTGAAACATCTGGAAGGAAAAAGAAAACTGCTGAAACATCTGGAAGGCAACAAAACTGGCTGAAACATCTGGAAGGAAACAGAAAACTGGCTGAAACATCTGGAAGGAAACAGAAAACTGGTTGAAACATCTGGAAGGAAAAAGAAAACTGCTGAAACATCTGGAAGGCAACAAAAAACTGGTTGAAACATCTGGAAGGAAACAGAAAACTGGCTGAAACATCTGGAAGGAAACAAAACTGGTTGAAACATCTGGAAGGCAACAGAAAACTGGCTGAAACATCTGGAAGGCAACAAAACTGGTTGAAACATCTGGAAGGCAACAGAAAACTGGCTGAAACATCTGGAAGGAAAGAGAAAACTGGTTGAAACATCTGGAAGGAAACAGAAAACTGCTGAAACATCTGGAAGGAAACAGAAAACTGGTTGAAACATCTGGAAGGCAACAGAAAACTGGCTGAAACATCTGGAAGGAAACAGTAAACTGGTTGAAACATCTGGAAGGAAACAGAAAACTGCTGAAACATCTGGAAGGCAACAAAACTGGTTGAAACATCTGGAAGGAAACAGAAAACTGGCTGAAACATCTGGAAGGAAACAGAAAACTGGCTGAAACATCTGGAAGGAAACAGAAAACTGCTGAAACATCTGGAAGGCAACAAAACTGGTTGAAACATCTGGAAGGCAACAAAACTGGTTGAAACATCTGGAAGGCAACAGAAAACTGGCTGAAACATCTGGAAGGAAACAGAAAACTGGCTGAAACATCTGGAAGGAAACAGAAAACTGGCTGAAACATCTGGAAGGAAACAGAAAACTGGCTGAAACATCTGGAAGGAAACAGAAAACTGGCTGAAACATCTGGAAGGAAACAGAAAACTGCTGAAACATCTGGAAGGCAACAAAACTGGTTGAAATATCTGGAAGGAAACAGAAAACTGGTTGAAACATCTGGAAGGAAACAGAAAACTGGCTGAAACATCTGGAAGGAAACAGAAAACTGGCTGAAACATCTGGAAGGAAACAGAAAACTGGCTGAAACATCTGGAAGGAAACAGAAAACTGGCTGAAACATCTGGACGGAAACAGAAAACTGGCTGAAACATCTGGAAGGCAACAAAACTGGTTGAAACATCTGGAAGGCAACAAAACTGGCTGAAACATCTGGAAGGAAACAGAAAAACTGGCTGAAACATCTGGAAGTAAACAGAAAACTGGCTGAAACATCTGGAAGGAAACAGAAAACTGGCTGAAACATCTGGAAGGCAACAAAACTGGTTGAAACATCTGGAAGGAAACAGAAAACTGGTTGAAACATCTGGAAGGAAACAGAAAACTGGCTGAAACATCTGGAAGGAAACAGAAAACTGGCTGAAACATCTGGAAGGAAAAAGAAAACTGGCTGAAACATCTGGAAGGAAAGAGAAAACTGGTTGAAACATCTGGAAGGAAAAAGAAAACTGCTGAAACATCTGGAAGGCAACAAAACTGGTTGAAACATCTGGAATGCAACAAAACTGGTTGAAACATCTGGAAGGAAACAGAAAACTGGCTGAAACATCTGGAAGGAAACAGAAAACTGACTGAAACATCTGGAAGGAAACAGAAAACTGGCTGAAACATCTGGAAGGAAACAGAAAACTGGTTGAAACATCTGGAAGGAAACAGAAAACTGGCTGAAACATCTGGAAGGAAACAGAAAACTGGCTGAAACATCTGGAAGGAAACAGAAAACTGGCTGAAACATCTGGAAGGCAACAAAACTGGTTGAAACATCTGGAAGGAAACAGAAAACTGGCTGAAACATCTGGAAGGAAAGAGAAAACTGGCTGAAACATCTGGAAGGAAACAGAAAACTGCTGAAACATCTGGAAGGCAACAAAACTGGTTGAAACATCTGGAAGGCAACAAAACTGGTTGAAACATCTGGAAGGCAACAGAAAACTGGCTGAAACATCTGGAAGGAAACAGAAAACTGGCTGAAACATCTGGAAGGAAACAGAAAACTGGCTGAAACATCTGGAAGGAAACAGAAAACTGGCTGAAACATCTGGAAGGAAACAGAAAACTGGCTGAAACATCTGGAAGGAAACAGAAAACTGGCTGAAACATCTGGAAGGAAACAGAAAACTGGTTGAAACATCTGGAAGAAAACACAAAGCTGGTTGAAACATCTGGAAGGAAAAAGAAAACTGCTGAAACATCTGGAAGGCAACAAAACTGGCTGAAACATCTGGAAGGAAACAGAAAACTGGCTGAAACATCTGGAAGGAAACAGAAAACTGGTTGAAACATCTGGAAGGAAACAGAAAACTGGCTGAAACATCTGGAAGGAAAAAGAAAACTGCTGAAACATCTGGAAGGCAACAAAAAACTGGTTGAAACATCTGGAAGGAAACAGAAAACTGGCTGAAACATCTGAGAGGAAACAGAAAACTGGCTGAAACATCTGGAAGGAAACAGAAAACTGGCTGAAACATCTGGAAGGAAACAAAACTGGCTGAAACATCTGGAAGGAAACAAAACTGGCTGAAACATCTGGAAGGAAACAGAAAACTGGCTGAAACATCTGGAAGGAAACAGAAAACTGGCTGAAACATCTGGAAGGAAAGAGAAAACTGGCTGAAACATCTGGAAGGAAAGAGAAAACTGGTTGAAACATCTGGAAGGAAACAGAAAACTGGCTGAAACATCTGGAAGGCAACAAAACTGGCTGAAACATCTGGAAGGAAACAGAAAACTGGCTGAAACATCTGGAAGGAAACAGAAAACTGGCTGAAACATCTGGAAGGAAACAGAAAACTGGCTGAAACATCTGGAAGGCAACAAAACTGGTTGAAACATCTGGAAGGCAACAGAAAACTGGCTGAAACATCTGGAAGGCAACAGAAAACTGGTTCAAACATCTGGAAGGAAACAGAAAACTGACTGAAACATCTGGAAGGAAACAGAAAACTGGCTGAAACATCTGGAAGGAAACAGAAAACTGGTTGAAACATCTGGAAGGAAACAGAAAACTGGCTGAAACATCTGGAAGGAAACAGAAAACTGGCTGAAACATCTGGAAGGAAACAGAAAACTGGTTGAAACATCTGGAAGGAAAAAGAAAACTGCTGAAACATCTGGAAGGCAACAAAAAACTGGTTGAAACATCTGGAAGGCAACAGAAAACTGGCTGAAACATCTGGAAGGAAACAGAAAACTGGCTGAAACATCTGGAAGGAAACAGAAAACTGGTTGAAACATCTGGAAGGCAACAAAAAACTGGTTGAAACATCTGGAAGGAAACAGAAAACTGGCTGAAACATCTGGAAGGAAACAAAACTGGCTGAAACATCTGGAAGGAAACAGAAAACTGGCTGAAACATCTGGAAGGAAACAGAAAACTGGTTGAAACATCTGGAAGGAAACAGAAAACTGGTTGAAACATCTGGAAGGCAACAGAAAACTGGCTGAAACATCTGGAAGGCAACAAAACTGGTTGAAACATCTGGAAGGCAACAGAAAACTGGCTGAAACATCTGGAAGGAAACAGAAAACTGGCTGAAACATCTGGAAGGAAAAAGAAAACTGCTGAAACATCTGGAAGGCAACAAAACTGGCTGAAACATCTGGAAGGCAACAGAAAACTGGCTGAAACATCTGGAAGGAAACAGAAAACTGGTTGAAACATCTGGAAGGAAACAAAACTGGCTGAAACATCTGGAAGGCAACAAAACTGGTTGAAACATCTGGAAGGCAACAGAAAACTGGCTGAAACATCTGGAAGGAAACAGAAAACTGGCTGAAACATCTGGAAGGAAACAGAAAACTGGCTGAAACATCTGGAAGGAAACAGAAAACTGCTGAAACATCTGGAAGGCAACAGAAAACTGGTTGAAACATCTGGAAGGAAACAGAAAACTGGCTGAAACATCTGGAAGGAAACAGAAAACTGGTTGAAACATCTGGAAGGAAACAGAAAACTGGTTGAAACATCTGGAAGGAAACAGAAAACTGGTTGAAACATCTGGAAGGAAAAAGAAAACTGCTGAAACATCTGGAAGGCAACAAAACTGGCTGAAACATCTGGAAGGAAACAGAAAACTGGCTGAAACATCTGGAAGGAAACAGAAAACTGGTTGAAACATCTGGAAGGAAAAAGAAAACTGCTGAAACATCTGGAAGGCAACAAAAAACTGGTTGAAACATCTGGAAGGAAACAGAAAACTGGCTGAAACATCTGGAAGGAAACAAAACTGGTTGAAACATCTGGAAGGCAACAGAAAACTGGCTGAAACATCTGGAAGGCAACAAAACTGGTTGAAACATCTGGAAGGCAACAGAAAACTGGCTGAAACATCTGGAAGGAAAGAGAAAACTGGTTGAAACATCTGGAAGGAAACAGAAAACTGCTGAAACATCTGGAAGGAAACAGAAAACTGGTTGAAACATCTGGAAGGCAACAGAAAACTGGCTGAAACATCTGGAAGGAAACAGTAAACTGGTTGAAACATCTGGAAGGAAACAGAAAACTGCTGAAACATCTGGAAGGCAACAAAACTGGTTGAAACATCTGGAAGGAAACAGAAAACTGGCTGAAACATCTGGAAGGAAACAGAAAACTGGCTGAAACATCTGGAAGGAAACAGAAAACTGCTGAAACATCTGGAAGGCAACAAAACTGGTTGAAACATCTGGAAGGCAACAAAACTGGTTGAAACATCTGGAAGGCAACAGAAAACTGGCTGAAACATCTGGAAGGAAACAGAAAACTGGCTGAAACATCTGGAAGGAAACAGAAAACTGGCTGAAACATCTGGAAGGAAACAGAAAACTGGCTGAAACATCTGGAAGGAAACAGAAAACTGGCTGAAACATCTGGAAGGAAACAGAAAACTGCTGAAACATCTGGAAGGCAACAAAACTGGTTGAAATATCTGGAAGGAAACAGAAAACTGGTTGAAACATCTGGAAGGAAACAGAAAACTGGCTGAAACATCTGGAAGGAAACAGAAAACTGGCTGAAACATCTGGAAGGAAACAGAAAACTGGCTGAAACATCTGGAAGGAAACAGAAAACTGGCTGAAACATCTGGACGGAAACAGAAAACTGGCTGAAACATCTGGAAGGCAACAAAACTGGTTGAAACATCTGGAAGGCAACAAAACTGGCTGAAACATCTGGAAGGAAACAGAAAAACTGGCTGAAACATCTGGAAGTAAACAGAAAACTGGCTGAAACATCTGGAAGGAAACAGAAAACTGGCTGAAACATCTGGAAGGCAACAAAACTGGTTGAAACATCTGGAAGGAAACAGAAAACTGGTTGAAACATCTGGAAGGAAACAGAAAACTGGCTGAAACATCTGGAAGGAAACAGAAAACTGGCTGAAACATCTGGAAGGAAAAAGAAAACTGGCTGAAACATCTGGAAGGAAAGAGAAAACTGGTTGAAACATCTGGAAGGAAAAAGAAAACTGCTGAAACATCTGGAAGGCAACAAAACTGGTTGAAACATCTGGAATGCAACAAAACTGGTTGAAACATCTGGAAGGAAACAGAAAACTGGCTGAAACATCTGGAAGGAAACAGAAAACTGACTGAAACATCTGGAAGGAAACAGAAAACTGGCTGAAACATCTGGAAGGAAACAGAAAACTGGTTGAAACATCTGGAAGGAAACAGAAAACTGGCTGAAACATCTGGAAGGAAACAGAAAACTGGCTGAAACATCTGGAAGGAAACAGAAAACTGGCTGAAACATCTGGAAGGCAACAAAACTGGTTGAAACATCTGGAAGGAAACAGAAAACTGGCTGAAACATCTGGAAGGAAACAGAAAACTGGCTGAAACATCTGGAAGGAAACAGAAAACTGCTGAAACATCTGGAAGGCAACAAAACTGGTTGAAACATCTGGAAGGCAACAAAACTGGTTGAAACATCTGGAAGGCAACAGAAAACTGGCTGAAACATCTGGAAGGAAACAGAAAACTGGCTGAAACATCTGGAAGGAAACAGAAAACTGGCTGAAACATCTGGAAGGAAACAGAAAACTGGCTGAAACATCTGGAAGGAAACAGAAAACTGGCTGAAACATCTGGAAGGAAACAGAAAACTGGCTGAAACATCTGGAAGGAAACAGAAAACTGGTTGAAACATCTGGAAGAAAACACAAAGCTGGTTGAAACATCTGGAAGGAAACAGAAAACTGGCTGAAACATCTGGAAGGAAACAGAAAACTGGCTGAAATATCTGGAAGGAAACAGAAAACTGGTTGAAACATCTGGAAGGAAACAGAAAACTGGCTGAAACATCTGGAAGGAAACAGAAAACTGGCTGAAACATCTGGAAGGAAACAGAAAACTGGCTGAAACATCTGGAAGGAAACAGAAAACTGGCTGAAACATCTGGACGGAAACAGAAAACTGGCTGAAACATCTGGAAGGCAACAAAACTGGTTGAAACATCTGGAAGGCAACAAAACTGGCTGAAACATCTGGAAGGAAACAGAAAAACTGGCTGAAACATCTGGAAGTAAACAGAAAACTGGTTGAAACATCTGGAAGGAAACAGAAAACTGGCTGAAACATCTGGAAGGCAACAAAACTGGTTGAAACATCTGGAAGGAAACAGAAAACTGGTTGAAACATCTGGAAGGAAAAAGAAAACTGCTGAAACATCTGGAAGGCAACAAAACTGGCTGAAACATCTGGAAGGAAACAGAAAACTGGCTGAAACATCTGGAAGGAAACAGAAAACTGGTTGAAACATCTGGAAGGAAACAAAACTGGCTGAAACATCTGGAAGGAAACAGAAAACTGGCTGAAACATCTGGAAGGAAAAAGAAAACTGCTGAAACATCTGGAAGGCAACAAAAAACTGGTTGAAACATCTGGAAGGAAACAGAAAACTGGCTGAAACATCTGGAAGGCAACAGAAAACTGGCTGAAACATCTGGAAGGAAACAGAAAACTGGCTGAAACATCTGGAAGGAAACAGAAAACTGGTTGAAACATCTGGAAGGAAACAAAACTGGCTGAAACATCTGGAAGGAAACAGAAAACTGGCTGAAACATCTGGAAGGAAACAGAAAACTGGCTGAAACATCTGGAAGGAAAGAGAAAACTGGTTGAAACATCTGGAAGGAAACAGAAAACTGCTGAAACATCTGGAAGGCAACAAAACTGGTTGAAACATCTGGAAGGCAACAGAAAACTGGCTGAAACATCTGGAAGGAAACAGAAAACTGGCTGAAACATCTGGAAGGAAAAAGAAAACTGGCTGAAACATCTGGAAGGCAACAAAACTGGTTGAAACATCTGGAAGGAAACAGAAAACTGGTTGAAACATCTGGAAGGAAAAAGAAAACTGCTGAAACATCTGGAAGGCAACAAAACTGGCTGAAACATCTGGAAGGAAACAGAAAACTGGCTGAAACATCTGGAAGGAAACAGAAAACTGGTTGAAACATCTGGAAGGAAACAAAACTGGCTGAAACATCTGGAAGGAAACAGAAAACTGGCTGAAACATCTGGAAGGAAAAAGAAAACTGCTGAAACATCTGGAAGGCAACAAAAAACTGGTTGAAACATCTGGAAGGAAACAGAAAACTGGCTGAAACATCTGGAAGGCAACAGAAAACTGGCTGAAACATCTGGAAGGAAACAGAAAACTGGCTGAAACATCTGGAAGGAAACAGAAAACTGGTTGAAACATCTGGAAGGAAACAAAACTGGCTGAAACATCTGGAAGGAAACAGAAAACTGGCTGAAACATCTGGAAGGAAACAGAAAACTGGCTGAAACATCTGGAAGGAAAGAGAAAACTGGTTGAAACATCTGGAAGGAAACAGAAAACTGCTGAAACATCTGGAAGGCAACAAAACTGGTTGAAACATCTGGAAGGCAACAGAAAACTGGCTGAAACATCTGGAAGGAAACAGAAAACTGGCTGAAACATCTGGAAGGAAAAAGAAAACTGGCTGAAACATCTGGAAGGAAAGAGAAAACTGGTTGAAACATCTGGAAGGAAAAAGAAAACTGCTGAAACATCTGGAAGGCAACAAAACTGGTTGAAACATCTGGAATGCAACAAAACTGGTTGAAACATCTGGAAGGAAACAGAAAACTGGCTGAAACATCTGGAAGGAAACAGAAAACTGGCTGAAACATCTGGAAGGAAACAGAAAACTGGCTGAAACATCTGTAAGGAAACAGAAAACAGGCTGAAACATCTGGAAGGAAACAGAAAACTGCTGAAACATCTGGAAGGCAACATAAAACTGGTTGAAACATCTGGAAGGAAAAAGAAAACTGGCTGAAACATCTGGAAGGAAACAGAAAACTGGCTGGAACATCTGGAAGGAAACAGAAAACTGGCTGAAACATCTGGAAGGCAACAAAACTGGTTGAAACATCTGGAAGGAAACAGAAAACTGGTTGAAACATCTGGAAGGAAAAAGAAAACTGCTGAAACATCTGGAAGGCAACAAAACTGGCTGAAACATCTGGAAGGAAACAGAAAACTGGCTGAAACATCTGGAAGGAAACAGAAAACTGGTTGAAACATCTGGAAGGAAAAAGAAAACTGCTGAAACATCTGGAAGGCAACAAAAAACTGGTTGAAACATCTGGAAGGAAACAGAAAACTGGCTGAAACATCTGGAAGGAAACAAAACTGGTTGAAACATCTGGAAGGCAACAGAAAACTGGCTGAAACATCTGGAAGGCAACAAAACTGGTTGAAACATCTGGAAGGCAACAGAAAACTGGCTGAAACATCTGGAAGGAAAGAGAAAACTGGTTGAAACATCTGGAAGGAAACAGAAAACTGCTGAAACATCTGGAAGGAAACAGAAAACTGGTTGAAACATCTGGAAGGCAACAGAAAACTGGCTGAAACATCTGGAAGGAAACAGAAAACTGGTTGAAACATCTGGAAGGAAACAGAAAACTGCTGAAACATCTGGAAGGCAACAAAACTGGTTGAAACATCTGGAAGGAAACAGAAAACTGGCTGAAACATCTGGAAGGAAACAGAAAACTGGCTGAAACATCTGGAAGGAAACAGAAAACTGGCTGAAACATCTGGAAGGAAACAGAAAACTGGCTGAAACATCTGGAAGGAAACAGAAAACTGGCTGAAACATCTGGAAGGCAACAAAACTGGTTGAAACATCTGGAAGGAAACAGAAAACTGGTTGAAACATCTGGAAGGAAAAAGAAAACTGCTGAAACATCTGGAAGGCAACAGAAAACTGGCTGAAACATCTGGAAGGAAACAGAAAACTGGCTGAAACATCTGGAAGGAAACAGAAAACTGGCTGAAACATCTGGAAGGAAACAGAAAACTGGCTGAAACATCTGGAAGGAAACAGAAAACTGGCTGAAACATCTGGAAGGAAAAAGAAAACTGCTGAAACATCTGGAAGGCAACAAAAAACTGGTTGAAACATCTGGAAGGAAACAGAAAACTGGCTGAAACATCTAGAAGGCAACAGAAAACTGGCTGAAACATCTGGAAGGAAACAGAAAACTGGCTGAAACATCTGGAAGGAAACAGAAAACTGGTTGAAACATCTGGAAGGAAACAAAACTGGCTGAAACATCTGGAAGGAAACAGAAAACTGGCTGAAACATCTGGAAGGAAACAGAAAACTGGCTGAAACATCTGGAAGGAAAGAGAAAACTGGTTGAAACATCTGGAAGGAAACAGAAAACTGCTGAAACATCTGGAAGGCAACAAAACTGGTTGAAACATCTGGAAGGCAACAGAAAACTGGCTGAAACATCTGGAAGGAAACAGAAAACTGGCTGAAACATCTGGAAGGAAACAGAAAACTGGCTGAAACATCTGGAAGGAAAGAGAAAACTGGTTGAAACATCTGGAAGGAAAAAGAAAACTGCTGAAACATCTGGAAGGCAACAAAACTGGTTGAAACATCTGGAATGCAACAAAACTGGTTGAAACATCTGGAAGGAAACAGAAAACTGGCTGAAACATCTGGAAGGAAACAGAAAACTGGCTGAAACATCTGGAAGGAAACAGAAAACTGGCTGAAAAATCTGGAAGGAAACAGAAAACTGGCTGAAACATCTGGAAGGAAACAGAAAACTGGCTGAAACATCTGGAAGGAAACAGAAAACTGGCTGAAACATCTGGAAGGAAACAGAAAACTGGCTGAAACATCTGGAAGGAAAGAGAAAACTGGTTGAAACATCTGGAAGGAAAAAGAAAACTGCTGAAACATCTGGAAGGCAACAAAACTGGTTGAAACATCTGGAATGCAACAAAACTGGTTGAAACATCTGGAAGGAAACAGAAAACTGGCTGAAACATCTGGAAGGAAACAGAAAACTGGCTGAAACATCTGGAAGGAAACAGAAAACTGGCTGAAACATCTGGAAGGAAACAGAAAACTGGCTGAAACATCTGGAAGGAAACAGAAAACTGGTTGAAACATCTGGAAGGAAACAGAAAACTGGTTGAAACATCTGGAAGGAAACAGAAAACTGGCTGAAACATCTGGAAGGAAACAGAAAACTGGCTGAAACATCTGGAAGGAAACAGAAAACTGGCTGAAACATCTGGAAGGAAACAGAAAACTGGTTGAAACATCTGGAAGGAAACAGAAAACTGGCTGAAACATCTGGAAGGAAACAGAAAACTGGCTGAGACATCTGGAAGGCAACAAAACTGGCTGAAACATCTGGAAGGAAACAGAAAAACTGGCTGAAACATCTGGAAGGAAACAGAAAAACTGGCTGAAACATCTGGAAGTAAACAGAAAACTGGCTGAAACATCTGGAAGGAAACAGAAAACTGGCTGAAACATCTGGAAGGAAACAGAAAACTGGCTGAAACATCTGGAAGGCAACAAAACTGGTTGAAACATCTGGAAGGAAACAAAACTGGTTGAAACATCTGGAAGGAAACAGAAAAACTGGCTGAAACATCTGGAAGTAAACAGAAAACTGGCTGAAACATCTGGAAGTAAACAGAAAACTGCTGAAACATCTGGAAGGAAACAGAAAACTGGTTGAAACATCTGGAAGGAAACAGAAAACTGGCTGAAACATCTGGAAGGAAACAGAAAACTGGCTGAAACATCTGGAAGGAAACAGAAAACTGGCTGAAACATCTGGAAGGCAACAAAACTGGTTGAAACATCTGGAAGGAAACAGAAAACTGGCTGAAACATCTGGGAGGAAACAGAAAACTGGCTGAAACATCTGAGAGGAAACAGAAAACTGGCTGAAACATCTGGAAGGAAACAGAAAACTGGCTGAAACATCTGGAAGGCAACAAAACTGGTTGAAACATCTGGAAGGAAACAGAAAACTGGCTGAAACATCTGGAAGGAAACAGAAAACTGGCTGAAACATCTGAGAGGAAACAGAAAACTGGCTGAAACATCTGGAAGGAAACAGAAAACTGGCTGAAACATCTGGAAGGAAACAGAAAACTGCTGAAACATCTGGAAGGCAACAAAACTGGTTGAAACATCTGGAAGGAAACAGAAAACTGGCTGAAACATCTGGAAGGAAACCAAACTGGCTGAAACATCTGGAAGGAAACAGAAAACTGGCTGAAACATCTGGAAGGAAACAGAAAACTGGTTGAAACATCTGGAAGGAAACAGAAAACTGGCTGAAACATCTGGAAGGAAACAAAACTGGCTGAAACATCTGGCTGAAACATCTGGAAGGAAACAGAAAACTGGTTGAAACATCTGGAAGGAAAAAGAAAACTGCTGAAACATCTGGAAGGCAACAAAACTGGTTGAAACATCTGGAAGGAAACAGAAAACTGGCTGAAACATCTGGAAAGAAACAAAACTGGCTGAAACATCTGGAAGGAAACAGAAAACTGGCTGAAACATCTGGAAGGAAACAGAAAACTGGTTGAAACATCTGGAAGGAAACAGAAAACTGCTGAAACATCTGGAAGGCAACAAAACTGGTTGAAACATCTGGAAGGCAACAGAAAACTGGCTGAAACATCTGGAAGGAAACAGAAAACTGGCTGAAACATCTGGAAGGAAACAGAAAACTGGCTGAAACATCTGGAAGGAAACAGAAAACTGGCTGAAACATCTGGAAGGAAACAGAAAACTGGCTGAAACATCTGGAAGGAAACAGAAAACTGGCTGAAACATCTGGAAGGCAACAAAACTGGTTGAAACATCTGGAAGGAAACAGAAAACTGGCTGAAACATCTGGAAGGAAACAGAAAACTGGCTGAAACATCTGAGAGGAAACAGAAAACTGGCTGAAACATCTGGAAGGAAACAGAAAACTGGCTGAAACATCTGGAAGGCAACAAAACTGGTTGAAACATCTGGAAGGAAACAGAAAACTGGCTGAAACATCTGGGAGGAAACAGAAAACTGGCTGAAACATCTGAGAGGAAACAGAAAACTGGCTGAAACATCTGGAAGGAAACAGAAAACTGGCTGAAACATCTGGAAGGCAACAAAACTGGTTGAAACATCTGGAAGGAAACAGAAAACTGGCTGAAACATCTGGAAGGAAACAGAAAACTGGCTGAAACATCTGAGAGGAAACAGAAAACTGGCTGAAACATCTGGAAGGAAACAGAAAACTGGCTGAAACATCTGGAAGGAAACAGAAAACTGCTGAAACATCTGGAAGGCAACAAAACTGGTTGAAACATCTGGAAGGAAACAGAAAACTGGCTGAAACATCTGGAAGGAAACCAAACTGGCTGAAACATCTGGAAGGAAACAGAAAACTGGCTGAAACATCTGGAAGGAAACAGAAAACTGGTTGAAACATCTGGAAGGAAACAGAAAACTGGCTGAAACATCTGGAAGGAAACAAAACTGGCTGAAACATCTGGCTGAAACATCTGGAAGGAAACCAAACTGGCTGAAACATCTGGAAGGAAAAAGAAAACTGCTGAAACATCTGGAAGGCAACAAAACTGGTTGAAACATCTGGAAGGAAACAGAAAACTGGCTGAAACATCTGGAAAGAAACAAAACTGGCTGAAACATCTGGAAGGAAACAGAAAACTGGCTGAAACATCTGGAAGGAAACAGAAAACTGGTTGAAACATCTGGAAGGAAACAGAAAACTGCTGAAACATCTGGAAGGCAACAAAACTGGTTGAAACATCTGGAAGGCAACAGAAAACTGGCTGAAACATCTGGAAGGAAACAGAAAACTGGCTGAAACATCTGGAAGGAAACAGAAAACTGGCTGAAACATCTGGAAGGAAACAGAAAACTGGCTGAAACATCTGGAAGGCAACAAAACTGGTTGAAACATCTGGAAGGAAACAGAAAACTGGCTGAAACATCTGGGAGGAAACAGAAAACTGGCTGAAACATCTGAGAGGAAACAGAAAACTGGCTCAAACATCTGGAAGGAAACAGAAAACTGGCTGAAACATCTGGAAGGCAACAAAACTGGTTGAAACATCTGGAAGGAAACAGAAAACTGGCTGAAACATCTGGAAGGAAACAGAAAACTGGCTGAAACATCTGAGAGGAAACAGAAAACTGGCTGAAACATCTGGAAGGAAACAGAAAACTGGCTGAAACATCTGGAAGGAAACAGAAAACTGCTGAAACATCTGGAAGGCAACAAAACTGGTTGAAACATCTGGAAGGAAACAGAAAACTGGCTGAAACATCTGGAAGGAAACCAAACTGGCTGAAACATCTGGAAGGAAACAGAAAACTGGCTGAAACATCTGGAAGGAAACAGAAAACTGGTTGAAACATCTGGAAGGAAACAGAAAACTGGCTGAAACATCTGGAAGGAAACAAAACTGGCTGAAACATCTGGCTGAAACATCTGGAAGGAAACAGAAAACTGGTTGAAACATCTGGAAGGAAAAAGAAAACTGCTGAAACATCTGGAAGGCAACAAAACTGGTTGAAACATCTGGAAGGAAACAGAAAACTGGCTGAAACATCTGGAAAGAAACAAAACTGGCTGAAACATCTGGAAGGAAACAGAAAACTGGCTGAAACATCTGGAAGGAAACAGAAAACTGGTTGAAACATCTGGAAGGAAACAGAAAACTGCTGAAACATCTGGAAGGCAACAAAACTGGTTGAAACATCTGGAAGGCAACAGAAAACTGGCTGAAACATCTGGAAGGAAACAGAAAACTGGCTGAAACATCTGGAAGGAAACAGAAAACTGGCTGAAACATCTGGAAGGAAACAGAAAACTGGCTGAAACATCTGGAAGGCAACAAAACTGGTTGAAACATCTGGAAGGAAACAGAAAACTGGCTGAAACATCTGGGAGGAAACAGAAAACTGGCTGAAACATCTGAGAGGAAACAGAAAACTGGCTCAAACATCTGGAAGGAAACAGAAAACTGGCTGAAACATCTGGAAGGCAACAAAACTGGTTGAAACATCTGGAAGGAAACAGAAAACTGGCTGAAACATCTGGAAGGAAACAGAAAACTGGCTGAAACATCTGAGAGGAAACAGAAAACTGGCTGAAACATCTGGAAGGAAACAGAAAACTGGCTGAAACATCTGGAAGGAAACAGAAAACTGCTGAAACATCTGGAAGGCAACAAAACTGGTTGAAACATCTGGAAGGAAACAGAAAACTGGCTGAAACATCTGGAAGGAAACCAAACTGGCTGAAACATCTGGAAGGAAACAGAAAACTGGCTGAAACATCTGGAAGGAAACAGAAAACTGGTTGAAACATCTGGAAGGAAACAGAAAACTGGCTGAAACATCTGGAAGGAAACAAAACTGGCTGAAACATCTGGCTGAAACATCTGGAAGGAAACAGAAAACTGGTTGAAACATCTGGAAGGAAAAAGAAAACTGCTGAAACATCTGGAAGGCAACAAAACTGGTTGAAACATCTGGAAGGAAACAGAAAACTGGCTGAAACATCTGGAAAGAAACAAAACTGGCTGAAACATCTGGAAGGAAACAGAAAACTGGCTGAAACATCTGGAAGGAAACAGAAAACTGGTTGAAACATCTGGAAGGAAACAGAAAACTGCTGAAACATCTGGAAGGCAACAAAACTGGTTGAAACATCTGGAAGGCAACAGAAAACTGGCTGAAACATCTGGAAGGAAACAGAAAACTGGCTGAAACATCTGGAAGGAAACAGAAAACTGGCTGAAACATCTGGAAGGAAACAGAAAACTGGCTGAAACATCTGGAAGGAAACAGAAAACTGGCTGAAACATCTGGAAGGAAACAGAAAACTGGCTGAAACATCTGGAAGGCAACAAAACTGGTTGAAACATCTGGAAGGAAACAGAAAACTGGCTGAAACATCTGGAAGGAAACAGAAAACTGGCTGAAACATCTGAGAGGAAACAGAAAACTGGCTGAAACATCTGGAAGGAAACAGAAAACTGGCTGAAACATCTGGAAGGCAACAAAACTGGTTGAAACATCTGGAAGGAAACAGAAAACTGGCTGAAACATCTGGGAGGAAACAGAAAACTGGCTGAAACATCTGAGAGGAAACAGAAAACTGGCTGAAACATCTGGAAGGAAACAGAAAACTGGCTGAAACATCTGGAAGGCAACAAAACTGGTTGAAACATCTGGAAGGAAACAGAAAACTGGCTGAAACATCTGGAAGGAAACAGAAAACTGGCTGAAACATCTGAGAGGAAACAGAAAACTGGCTGAAACATCTGGAAGGAAACAGAAAACTGGCTGAAACATCTGGAAGGAAACAGAAAACTGCTGAAACATCTGGAAGGCAACAAAACTGGTTGAAACATCTGGAAGGAAACAGAAAACTGGCTGAAACATCTGGAAGGAAACCAAACTGGCTGAAACATCTGGAAGGAAACAGAAAACTGGCTGAAACATCTGGAAGGAAACAGAAAACTGGTTGAAACATCTGGAAGGAAACAGAAAACTGGCTGAAACATCTGGAAGGAAACAAAACTGGCTGAAACATCTGGCTGAAACATCTGGAAGGAAACAGAAAACTGGTTGAAACATCTGGAAGGAAAAAGAAAACTGCTGAAACATCTGGAAGGCAACAAAACTGGTTGAAACATCTGGAAGGAAACAGAAAACTGGCTGAAACATCTGGAAAGAAACAAAACTGGCTGAAACATCTGGAAGGAAACAGAAAACTGGCTGAAACATCTGGAAGGAAACAGAAAACTGGTTGAAACATCTGGAAGGAAACAGAAAACTGCTGAAACATCTGGAAGGCAACAAAACTGGTTGAAACATCTGGAAGGCAACAGAAAACTGGCTGAAACATCTGGAAGGAAACAGAAAACTGGCTGAAACATCTGGAAGGAAACAGAAAACTGGCTGAAACATCTGGAAGGAAACAGAAAACTGGCTGAAACATCTGGAAGGAAACAGAAAACTGGCTGAAACATCTGGAAGGAAACAGAAAACTGGCTGAAACATCTGGAAGGCAACAAAACTGGTTGAAACATCTGGAAGGAAACAGAAAACTGGCTGAAACATCTGGAAGGAAACAGAAAACTGGCTGAAACATCTGAGAGGAAACAGAAAACTGGCTGAAACATCTGGAAGGAAACAGAAAACTGCTGAAAGATCTGTAAGGCAATAAAACTGGCTGAAACATCTGGAAGGAAACAGAAAACTGGCTGAAACATCTGGAAGGAAACAGAAAACTGGTTGAAACATCTGGAAGGAAACAGAAAACTGGTTGAAACATCTGGAAGGCAACAGAAAACTGGCTGAAACATCTGGAAGGCAACAGAAAACTGGCTGAAACATCTGGAAGAAAAAAGAAAACTGGTTGAAACATCTGGAAGGAAACAGAAAACTGGCTGAAACATCTGGAAGGAAACAGAAAACTGGCTGAAACATCTGGAAGGAAACAGAAAACTGGCTGAAACATCTGGAAGGAAACAGAAAACTGGCTGAAACATCTGGAAGGCAACAAAACTGGTTGAAACATCTGGAAGGAAACAAAACTGGCTGAAACATCTGGAAGGAAACAGAAAAACTGGCTGAAACATCTGGAAGTAAACAGAAAACTGGCTGAAACATCTGGAAGGAAACAGAAAACTGGTTGAAACATCTGGAAGGAAACAGAAAACTGGCTGAAACATCTGGAAGGAAACAGAAAACTGGCTGAAACATCTGGAAGGAAACAGAAAACTGGCTGAAACATCTGGAAGGAAACAGAAAACTGGCTGAAACATCTGGAAGGCAACAAAACTGGTTGAAACATCTGGAAGGAAACAGAAAACTGGCTGAAACATCTGGAAGGAAACAGAAAACTGGTTGAAACATCTGGAAGGAAACAGAAAACTGGCTGAAACATCTGGAAGGAAACAGAAAACTGGCTGAAACATCTGGAAGGAAACAGAAAACTGGCTGAAACATCTGGAAGGAAACAGAAAACTGGCTGAAACATCTGGAAGGCAACAAAACTGGTTGAAACATCTGGAAGGAAACAGAAAACTGGCTGAAACATCTGGAAGGAAACAGAAAACTGGCTGAAACATCTGAGAGGAAACAGAAAACTGGCTGAAACATCTGGAAGGAAACAGAAAACTGGCTGAAACATCTGGAAGGAAACAAAACTGGCTGAAACATCTGGAAGGAAACAGAAAACTGGCTGAAACATCTGGAAGGAAACAGAAAACTGGCTGAAACATCTGGAAGGAAACAGAAAACTGGTTGAAACATCTGGAAGGAAACAGAAAACTGGCTGAAACATCTGGAAGGCAACAAAACTGGCTGAAACATCTGGAAGGAAACAGAAAACTGGCTGAAACATCTGGAAGGAAACAGAAAACTGGTTGAAACATCTGGAAGGAAACAGAAAACTGGCTGAAACATCTGGAAGGAAACAGAAAACTGGCTGAAACATCTGGAAGGCAACAAAACTGGTTGAAACATCTGGAAGGAAACAGAAAACTGGCTGAAACATCTGGAAGGAAACAGAAAACTGGCTGAAACATCTGAGAGGAAACAGAAAACTGGCTGAAACATCTGGAAGGAAACAGAAAACTGGCTGAAACATCTAGAAGGAAACAGAAAACTGGCTGAAACATCTGGAAGGAAACAGAAAACTGGTTGAAACATCTGGAAGGAAACAGAAAACTGGCTGAAACATCTGGAAGGCAACAAAACTGGCTGAAACATCTGGAAGTAAACAGAAAACTGGCTGAAACATCTGGAAGTAAACAGAAAACTGGCTGAAACATCTGAGAGGAAACAAAAAACTGGCTGAAACATCTGGAAGGAAACAGAAAACTGGCTGAAACATCTGGAAGGCAACAAAACTGGTTGAAACATCTGGAAGGAAACAGAAAACTGGCTGAAACATCTGGAAGGAAACAGAAAACTGGCTGAAACATCTGAGAGGAAACAGAAAACTGGCTGAAACATCTGGAAGGAAACAGAAAACTGGCTGAAACATCTGGAAGGAAACAGAAAACTGGCTGAAACATCTGGAAAGAAACAAAACTGGCTGAAACATCTAGAAGGAAACAGAAAACTGGCTGAAACATCTGGAAGGAAACAGAAAACTGGCTGAAACATCTGGAAGGAAACAGAAAACTGGTTGAAACATCTGGAAGGAAACAGAAAACTGGCTGAAACATCTGGAAGGAAACAGAAAACTGGCTGAAACATCTGGAAGGCAACAAAACTGGTTGAAACATCTGGAAGGAAACAGAAAACTGGCTGAAACATCTGGAAGGAAACAGAAAACTGGCTGAAACATCTGAGAGGAAACAGAAAACTGGCTGAAACATCTGGAAGGAAACAGAAAACTGGCTGAAAACTCTGGAAGGAAACAGAAAACTGGCTGAAACATCTGGAAGGAAACAGAAAACTGGCTGAAACATCTGGAAGGCAACAAAACTGATTGAAACATCTGGAAGGAAACAGAAAACTGGCTGAAACATCTGGAAGGAAACAGAAAACTGGCTGAAACATCTGAGAGGAAACAGAAAACTGGCTGAAACATCTGGAAGGAAACAGAAAACTGGCTGAAACATCTGGAAGGCAACAAAACTGGTTGAAACATCTGGAAGGAAACAGAAAACTGGCTGAAACATCTGGAAGGAAACAGAAAACTGGCTGAAACATCTGAGAGGAAACAGAAAACTGGCTGAAACATCTGGAAGGAAACAGAAAACTGGCTGAAACATCTGGAAGGAAACAGAAAACTGGCTGAAACATCTGGAAGGAAAGAGAAAACTGGCTGAAACATCTGAGAGGAAACAGAAAACTGGCTGAAACATCTGGAAGGCAACAAAACTGGTTGAAACATCTGGAAGGAAACAGAAAACTGGCTGAAACATCTGGAAGGAAACAGAAAACTGGCTGAAACATCTGAGAGGAAACAGAAAACTGGCTGAAACATCTGGAAGGAAACAGAAAACTGGCTGAAACATCTGGAAGGAAACAGAAAACTGGCTGAAACATCTGGAAGGAAACAAAACTGGCTGAAACATCTGGAAGGGAACAGAAAACTGGCTGAAACATCTGGAAGGAAACAGAAAACTGGCTGAAACATCTGGAAGGAAACAGAAAACTGGCTGAAACATCTGGAAGGAAACAGAAAACTGGCTGAAACATCTGAGAGGAAACAGAAAACTGGCTGAAACATCTGGAAGGAAACAGAAAACTGGCTGAAACATCTGGAAGGAAACAGAAAACTGGCTGAAACATCTGGAAGGAAACAGAAAACTGGCTGAAACATCTGGAAGGAAACAGAAAACTGGCTGAAACATCTGGAAGGAAACAGAAAACTGGCTGAAACATCTGGAAGGAAACAGAAAACTGGCTGAAACATCTGGAAGGAAACAGAAAACTGGCTGAAACATCTGAAAGGAAACAGAAAACTGGCTGAAACATCTGGAAGGAAACAGAAAACTGCTGAAACATCTGTAAGGCAACAAAACTGGTTGAAACATCTGGAAGGAAACAGAAAGCTGGTTGAAACATCTGGAAGGAAACAGAAAGCTGGTTGAAACATCTGGAAGGAAACAGAAAACTGGCTGAAACATCTGGAAGGAAACAGAAAACTGGCTGAAACATCTGGAAGGAAACAGAAAACTGGCTGAAACATCTGGAAGGAAACAGAAAACTGGCTGAAACATCTGGAAGGCAACAAAACTGGTTGAAACATCTGGAAGGAAACAAAACTGGCTGAAACATCTGGAAGGAAACAGAAAAACTGGCTGAAACATCTGGAAGTAAACAGAAAACTGGCTGAAACATCTGGAAGTAAACAGAAAACTGGCTGAAACATCTGGAAGGAAACAGAAAACTGGTTGAAACATCTGGAAGGAAACAGAAAACTGGCTGAAACATCTGGAAGGAAACAGAAAACTGGCTGAAACATCTGGAAGGAAACAGAAAACTGCTGAAACATCTGGAAGGCAACAAAACTGGTTGAAACATCTGGAAGGCAACAAAACTGGTTGAAACATCTGGAAGGAAACAGAAAACTGGCTGAAACATCTGGAAGGAAACCAAACTGGCTGAAAGATCTGGAAGGAAACAGAAAACTGGCTGAAACATCTGGAAGGAAACAGAAAACTGGTTGAAACATCTGGAAGGAAACAGAAAACTGGCTGAAACATCTGGAAGGAAACAGAAAACTGGCTGAAACATCTGGAAAGAAACAAAACTGGCTGAAACATCTAGAAGGAAACAGAAAACTGGCTGAAACATCTGGAAGGAAACAGAAAACTGGTTGAAACATCTGGAAGGAAACAGAAAACTGGCTGAAACATCTGGAAGGCAACAAAACTGGCTGAAACATCTGGAAGGAAACAGAAAACTGGCTGAAACATCTGGAAGGAAACAGAAAACTGGTTGAAACATCTGGAAGGAAACAGAAAACTGGCTGAAACATCTGGAAGGAAACAGAAAACTGGCTGAAACATCTGGAAGGCAACAAAACTGGTTGAAACATCTGGAAGGAAACAGAAAACTGGCTGAAACATCTGGAAGGAAACAGAAAACTGGCTGAAACATCTGAGAGGAAACAGAAAACTGGCTGAAACATCTGGAAGGAAACAGAAAACTGGCTGAAACATCTAGAAGGAAACAGAAAACTGGCTGAAACATCTGGAAGGAAACAGAAAACTGGTTGAAACATCTGGAAGGAAACAGAAAACTGGCTGAAACATCTGGAAGGCAACAAAACTGGCTGAAACATCTGGAAGTAAACAGAAAACTGGCTGAAACATCTGGAAGTAAACAGAAAACTGGCTGAAACATCTGAGAGGAAACAGAAAACTGGCTGAAACATCTGGAAGGAAACAGAAAACTGGCTGAAACATCTGGAAGGCAACAAAACTGGTTGAAACATCTGGAAGGAAACAGAAAACTGGCTGAAACATCTGGAAGGAAACAGAAAACTGGCTGAAACATCTGAGAGGAAACAGAAAACTGGCTGAAACATCTGGAAGGAAACAGAAAACTGGCTGAAACATCTGGAAGGAAACAGAAAACTGGCTGAAACATCTGGAAAGAAACAAAACTGGCTGAAACATCTAGAAGGAAACAGAAAACTGGCTGAAACATCTGGAAGGAAACAGAAAACTGGCTGAAACATCTGGAAGGAAACAGAAAACTGGTTGAAACATCTGGAAGGAAACAGAAAACTGGCTGAAACATCTGGAAGGAAACAGAAAACTGGCTGAAACATCTGGAAGGAAACAGAAAACTGGCTGAAACATCTGAGAGGAAACAGAAAACTGGCTGAAACATCTGGAAGGAAACAGAAAACTGGCTGAAAACTCTGGAAGGAAACAGAAAACTGGCTGAAACATCTGGAAGGAAACAGAAAACTGGCTGAAACATCTGGAAGGCAACAAAACTGATTGAAACATCTGGAAGGAAACAGAAAACTGGCTGAAACATCTGGAAGGAAACAGAAAACTGGCTGAAACATCTGAGAGGAAACAGAAAACTGGCTGAAACATCTGGAAGGAAACAGAAAACTGGCTGAAACATCTGGAAGGCAACAAAACTGGTTGAAACATCTGGAAGGAAACAGAAAACTGGCTGAAACATCTGGAAGGAAACAGAAAACTGGCTGAAACATCTGAGAGGAAACAGAAAACTGGCTGAAACATCTGGAAGGAAACAGAAAACTGGCTGAAACATCTGGAAGGAAACAGAAAACTGGCTGAAACATCTGGAAGGAAAGAGAAAACTGGCTGAAACATCTGAGAGGAAACAGAAAACTGGCTGAAACATCTGGAAGGCAACAAAACTGGTTGAAACATCTGGAAGGAAACAGAAAACTGGCTGAAACATCTGGAAGGAAACAGAAAACTGGCTGAAACATCTGAGAGGAAACAGAAAACTGGCTGAAACATCTGGAAGGAAACAGAAAACTGGCTGAAACATCTGGAAGGAAACAGAAAACTGGCTGAAACATCTGGAAGGAAACAAAACTGGCTGAAACATCTGGAAGGGAACAGAAAACTGGCTGAAACATCTGGAAGGAAACAGAAAACTGGCTGAAACATCTGGAAGGAAACAGAAAACTGGCTGAAACATCTGGAAGGAAACAGAAAACTGGCTGAAACATCTGAGAGGAAACAGAAAACTGGCTGAAACATCTGGAAGGAAACAGAAAACTGGCTGAAACATCTGGAAGGAAACAGAAAACTGGCTGAAACATCTGGAAGGAAACAGAAAACTGGCTGAAACATCTGGAAGGAAACAGAAAACTGGCTGAAACATCTGGAAGGAAACAGAAAACTGGCTGAAACATCTGGAAGGAAACAGAAAACTGGCTGAAACATCTGGAAGGAAACAGAAAACTGGCTGAAACATCTGAAAGGAAACAGAAAACTGGCTGAAACATCTGGAAGGAAACAGAAAACTGCTGAAACATCTGTAAGGCAACAAAACTGGTTGAAACATCTGGAAGGAAACAGAAAGCTGGTTGAAACATCTGGAAGGAAACAGAAAGCTGGTTGAAACATCTGGAAGGAAACAGAAAACTGGCTGAAACATCTGGAAGGAAACAGAAAACTGGCTGAAACATCTGGAAGGAAACAGAAAACTGGCTGAAACATCTGGAAGGAAACAGAAAACTGGCTGAAACATCTGGAAGGCAACAAAACTGGTTGAAACATCTGGAAGGAAACAAAACTGGCTGAAACATCTGGAAGGAAACAGAAAAACTGGCTGAAACATCTGGAAGTAAACAGAAAACTGGCTGAAACATCTGGAAGTAAACAGAAAACTGGCTGAAACATCTGGAAGGAAACAGAAAACTGGTTGAAACATCTGGAAGGAAACAGAAAACTGGCTGAAACATCTGGAAGGAAACAGAAAACTGGCTGAAACATCTGGAAGGAAACAGAAAACTGGCTGAAACATCTGGAAGGCAACAAAACTGATTGAAACATCTGGAAGGAAACAGAAAACTGGCTGAAACATCTGGAAGGAAACAGAAAACTGGCTGAAACATCTGAGAGGAAACAGAAAACTGGCTGAAACATCTGGAAGGAAACAGAAAACTGGCTGAAACATCTGGAAGGCAACAAAACTGGTTGAAACATCTGGAAGGAAACAGAAAACTGGCTGAAACATCTGGAAGGAAACAGAAAACTGGCTGAAACATCTGAGAGGAAACAGAAAACTGGCTGAAACATCTGGAAGGAAACAGAAAACTGGCTGAAACATCTGGAAGGAAACAGAAAACTGGCTGAAACATCTGGAAGGAAAGAGAAAACTGGCTGAAACATCTGAGAGGAAACAGAAAACTGGCTGAAACATCTGGAAGGAAACAGAAAACTGGCTGAAACATCTGGAAGGAAACAGAAAACTGGCTGAAACATCTGGAAGGAAACAGAAAACTGGCTGAAACATCTGGAAGGAAAGAGAAAACTGGTTGAAACATCTGGAAGGAAACAGAAAACTGGCTGAAACATCTGGAAGGAAACAGAAAACTGGCTGAAACATCTGGAAGGAAACAGAAAACTGGCTGAAACATCTGGAAGGCAAAAAAACTGGTTGAAACATCTGGAAGGAAACAGAAAACTGGCTGAAACATCTGGAAGGAAACAGAAAACTGGCTGAAACATCTGAGAGGAAACAGAAAACTGGCTGAAACATCTGGAAGGAAACAGAAAACTGGCTGAAACATCTGGAAGGAAACAGAAAACTGGCTGAAACATCTGGAAGGAAACAAAACTGGCTGAAACATCTGGAAGGAAACAGAAAACTGGCTGAAACATCTGGAAGGAAACAGAAAACTGGCTGAAACATCTGGAAGGAAACAGAAAACTGGCTGAAACATCTGGAAGGAAACAGAAAACTGGCTGAAACATCTGGAAGGAAACAGAAAACTGCTGAAACATCTGTAAGGCAACAAAACTGGTTGAAACATCTGGAAGGAAACAGAAAGCTGGTTGAAACATCTGGAAGGAAACAGAAAGCTGGTTGAAACATCTGGAAGGAAACAGAAAACTGGCTGAAACATCTGGAAGGAAACAGAAAACTGGCTGAAACATCTGGAAGGAAACAGAAAACTGGCTGAAACATCTGGAAGGAAACAGAAAACTGGCTGAAACATCTGGAAGGCAACAAAACTGGTTGAAACATCTGGAAGGAAACAAAACTGGCTGAAACATCTGGAAGGAAACAGAAAACTGGCTGAAACATCTGGAAGGCAACAAAAATGATTGAAACATCTGGAAGGAAACAGAAAACTGGCTGAAACATCTGGAAGGAAACAGAAAACTGGCTGAAACATCTGAGAGGAAACAGAAAACTGGCTGAAACATCTGGAAGGAAACAGAAAACTGGCTGAAACATCTGGAAGGCAACAAAACTGGTTAAAACATCTGGAAGGAAACAGAAAACTGGCTGAAACATCTGGAAGGAAACAGAAAACTGGCTGAAACATCTGAGAGGAAACAGAAAACTGGCTGAAACATCTGGAAGGAAACAGAAAACTGGCTGAAACATCTGGAAGGAAACAGAAAACTGGCTGAAACATCTGAGAGGAAACAGAAAACTGGCTGAAACATCTGGAAGGAAACAGAAAACTGGTTGAAACATCTGGAAGGAAACAGAAAACTGCTGAAACATCTGGAAGGCAACAAAACTGGTTGAAACATCTGGAAGGCAACAGAAAACTGGCTGAAACATCTGGAAGGAAACAGAAAACTGGCTGAAACATCTGGAAGGAAACAGAAAACTGGCTGAAACATCTGGAAGGAAACAGAAAACTGGCTGAAACATCTGGAAGGAAACAGAAAACTGGTTGAAACATCTGGAAGGAAAAAGAAAACTGCTGAAACATCTGGAAGGCAACAAAACTGGTTGAAACATCTGGAAGGAAACAGAAAACTGGCTGAAACATCTGGAAAGAAACAAAACTGGCTGAAACATCTGGAAGGAAACAGAAAACTGGCTGAAACATCTGGAAGGAAACAGAAAACTGGTTGAAACATCTGGAAGGAAACAGAAAACTGCTGAAACATCTGGAAGGCAACAAAACTGGTTGAAACATCTGGAAGGCAACAGAAAACTGGCTGAAACATCTGGAAGGAAACAGAAAAACTGGCTGAAACATCTGGAAGTAAACAGAAAACTGGCTGAAACATCTGGAAGTAAACAGAAAACTGGCTGAAACATCTGGAAGGAAACAGAAAACTGGTTGAAACATCTGGAAGGAAACAGAAAACTGTTTGAAACATCTGGAAGGAAACAAAACTGGCTGAAACATCTGGAAGGAAACAGAAAACTGGCTGAAACATCTGGAAGGAAACAGAAAACTGGCTGAAACATCTGGAAGGAAACAGAAAACTGGCTGAAACATCTGGAAGGAAACAGAAAACTGGCTGAAACATCTGGAAGGAAACAGTAAACTGCTGAAACATCTGGAAGGCAACAAAACTGGTTGAAACATCTGGAAGGCAACAAAACTGGTTGAAACATCTGGAAGGAAACAGAAAACTGGCTGAAACATCTGGAAGGAAACCAAACTGGCTGAAACATCTGGAAGGAAACAGAAAACTGGCTGAAACATCTGGAAGGAAACAGAAAACTGGCTGAAACATCTGGAAGGAAACAGAAAACTGGTTGAAACATCTGGAAGGAAACAGAAAACTGGCTGAAACATCTGGAAGGAAACAGAAAACTGGCTGAAACATCTGGAAGGAAACAGAAAACTGGTTGAAACATCTGGAAGGAAAAAGAAAACTGCTGAAACATCTGGAAGGCAACAAAACTGGTTGAAATATCTGGAAGGAAACAGAAAACTGGCTGAAACATCTGGAAAGAAACAAAACTGGCTGAAACATCTGGAAGGAAACAGAAAACTGGCTGAAACATCTGGAAGGAAACAGAAAACTGGTTGAAACATCTGGAAGGAAACAGAAAACTGCTGAAACATCTGGAAGGCAACAAAACTGGTTGAAACATCTGGAAGGCAACAGAAAACTGGCTGAAACATCTGGAAGGAAACAGAAAACTGGCTGAAACATCTGGAACGAAACAGAAAACTGGCTGAAACATCTGGAAGGAAACAGAAAACTGGCTGAAACATCTGGAAGGAAACAGAAAACTGGTTGAAACATCTGGAAGGAAAAAGAAAACTGCTGAAACATCTGGAAGGCAACAAAACTGGTTGAAACATCTGGAAGGAAACAGAAAACTGGCTGAAACATCTGGAAAGAAACAAAACTGGCTGAAACATCTGGAAGGAAACAGAAAACTGGCTGAAACATCTGGAAGGAAACAGAAAACTGGTTGAAACATCTGGAAGGAAACAGAAAACTGCTGAAACATCTGGAAGGCAACAAAACTGGTTGAAACATCTGGAAGGCAACAGAAAACTGGCTGAAACATCTGGAAGGAAACAGAAAACTGGCTGAAACATCTGGAAGGAAACAGAAAACTGGCTGAAACATCTGGAAGGAAACAAAACTGTTTGAAACATCTGGAAGGAAACAGAAAACTGGCTGAAACATCTGGAAGTAAACAGAAAACTGGCTGAAACATCTGGAAGGAAACAGAAAACTGCTGAAACATCTGTAAGGCAACAAAACTGGTTGAAACATCTGGAAGGAAACAGAAAACTGGCTGAAACATCTGGAAGGACACAGAAAACTGGTTGAAACATCTGGAAGGAAACAGAAAACTGGCTGAAACATCTGGAAGGAAACAAAACTGGTTGAAACATCTGGAAGGAAACAGAAAACTGGCTGAAACATCTGGAAGGAAACAGAAAACTGGCTGAAACATCTGGAAGGAAACAGAAAACTGGCTGAAACATCTGGAAGGCAACAAAACTGGTTGAAACATCTGGAAGGAAACAGAAAACTGGCTGAAACATCTGGAAGGAAACAGAAAACTGGCTGAAACATCTGGAAGGAAACAGAAAACTGGTTGAAACATCTGGAAGGCAACAAAACTGGCTGAAACATCTGGAAGGAAACAGAAAAACTGGCTGAAACATCTGGAAGGAAACAGAAAACTGCTGAAACATCTGGAAGGCAACAAAACTGGTTGAAACATCTGGAAGGCAACAAAACTGGTTGAAACATCTGGAAGGAAACAGAAAACTGGCTGAAACATCTGGAAGGAAACAGAAAACTGGCTGAAACATCTGGAAGGAAACAAAACTGGCTGAAACATCTGGAAGGAAACAGAAAACTGGCTGAAACATGATGGAATGATGCTGGAATGATACTGGGAATAAATGCTGGAATGATACTGGAATGATACTGGGAATAAATGATGGAATGATGCTGGAATGATACTGGGAATAAATGCTTGAATGATACTGGGAATAAATGCTGGAACGATACTGGAATGATACTGGGAATAAATGCTGGAATGATACTGGGAATAAATGCTGGAATGATACTGGGAATAAATGATGGAATGACACTGGAATGATACTGGGAATAAATGCTGGAATGATACTGGGAATAAATTATGGAATGATGCTGGAATGATACTGGGAATAAATGCTGGAATGATACTGGAATGATACTGGGAATAAATGATGGAATGATACTGAATGATACTGGGAATAAATGCTGGAATGATGCTGGAATGATACTGGGAATAAATGATGGAATGATACTGGAATGATACTGGGAATAAATGCTGGAATGATACTGGAATGATACTGGGAATTAATGATGGAATGATGCTGGAATGATACTGGGAATAAATGATGGAATGATACTGGAATGATACTGGGAATAAATGATTTAATGATACTGGGAATAAATGATGGAATGATGCTGGAATGATACTGGGAATAAATGCTGGAATGATACTGGAAATAAATGCTGGAATGATACTGGAATTATACTGGGAATAAATAATTTAATGATACTGGGAATCAATGATGGAATGATGCTGGAATGATACTGGGAATAAATGCTGGAATGATACTGGAATGACACTGGGAATAAATGATGGAATGATACTGGAATGATACTGGGAATAAATGCTGGAATGATACTGGGAATAAATGCTGGAATGATACTGGAATGATACTGGGAATAAATGATGGACTTATGCTGGAATGATACTGGGAATAAATGATGGAATGACACTTGAATGATACTGGGAATAAATGCTGGAATGATACTGGGAATAAATGCTGGAATGATACTGGAATTATACTGGGAATAAATGCTGGAATGATGCTTGAATGATACTGGGAATAAATGATGGAATGATACTGGGAATAAATGATGGAATGATACTGGAATGATACTGGGAATAAATGATTTAATGATGCTGGAATGATACTGGGAATAAATGATGGAATGATACTGGAATGATATTGGGAATAAATGATGGAATGATGCTGGGAATAAATGATGGAATGACACTGGAATGATACTGGGAATAAATGCTGGAATGATACTGGGAATAAATGCTGGAATGATACTGGAATTATACTGGGAATAAATGCTGGAATGATGCTGGAATGATACTGGGAATAAATGCTGGAATGATGCTGGAATGATACTGGGAATAAATGATGGAATGATACTGGAATGATACTGGGAATAAATGCTGGAATGATACTGGGAATAAATGATGGAATGACACTGGAATGATACTGGGAATAAATGCTGGAATGATACTGGGAATAAATGATGGAATGATGCTGGAATGATACTGGGAATAAATGCTGGAATGATACTGGAATTATACTGGGAATAAATGATGGAATGAGGCTGGAATGATACTGGGAATAAATGATGGAATGATACTGGAATGATACTTGGAATAAATGATGGAATGATACTGGGAATAAATGATGGAATGATGCTGGAATGATACTGGGAATAAATGATGGAATGATACTGGAATGATACTGGGAATAAATGATGGAGTGTGTTACGTCCCCAGGACATATGGGGCTTTGGGGGGGTTGATTTGCTGCTGCAGCCGCTGCTCCTTTGCCCTCTGTGCAGGTGCTGATTGTCCACCTGGACGCAATTTGCCCTGGCTCCACCCGTCTGCTTCTCCACCTATAAAAGTGGTCCTGGACCAGAGTGCTTTCTCTTCTGCTTCTCCTGCGCTCCGGTTCCTCCTCCGGCGCTCCCGTGGGTGTCTGTGCCATGTCGCCCAAGCAGCCGCCCGCTGCTGTCCCCGCTCTTCAACTACTTGCACATTTAAGTTAATTATCTTATGTTAGTCTTATTTTTTGGTACTTTCTTTCGTTCCATAATAAATATCCTTTCGTGCACTTTACCCAGTCTCTGTCTCCCTCGCTTTGTTGCGGTCTTGAGCCGTGGCCGTAACAAGCGTGGGGGCTCGTCAAACAATTGTGTGCTTGTTCACGAGGGCAGGCGTGAGGGAGCTCATTCGCGTTTTAGTCTTGGTTAAATTTTGCTTAGTTTGGATTATCCGTGTTTTTGTTTTTGGATGATCGGAGCGCGTTCGTGGGTCAGTCCTTTGTGCGTAATTTTGGATTGTTCTGCGTTTAGTTTGGCGTGCAGGGATTTCCCCGTGACGTCGTTGCCCATATTTGGTGCTTGGTTTGCGCTCTTGGGGAGACACGGCTGGGTGTGCGACTTAGCTCGTCGGTTGCGTTGCGGTGACGCAGGGCAGGCTTTTTGTCGTCCGTGGTTTTGTCAGCTGTGCTGTTTGGGAGTGTTGAAGGTAAGTGTATAACTTGTGATGCTCATCTTTTTGTGAAAAGAGGGGGATTTTCCTTGTAGGCTCAGGCGTCGTTCTCACAAGGAGAGCGTTCGCGTTGGGGGGATTTAGGGACGGAGACAAGCTGCGGGTCGAAGCATCCACTTTCCCTTTTCCCTCTCGTCGGGTCGGGGTCTGTACAGGGCTATCCGGCCGCTGTGAGTAACAGGTAATCCCCACCGCCACGTCTTCTGAAGACTAGGGGGGAGTTAAATCAGGGATTTCTTTGAGTAGACCAGCGGAGTTCCTCGTCTTTATTGTGGGTGTAGCATCACGACGATATCACTTAAGCTTCTGCTCCCGGTAGGTTTTTTGTTGTTGTTTGTGCCATGGACGAGGTTGTTAAGAGTTTTATTGAGTCGCCAAGCTTTGGTGGTTTAGAGCTTTGCGATAAAAAACAACTGGTCGTTATTGCTGAACTTTATAAAATAGAAGTTGGTGACTTAAGAAAAAGTTTAGAATATGTTAAAGGTAATTTGAAAGCGGGGTTGATTGAAAAAGGGGTTTTGTCACTTGAGGAGCAAGGTGAGGATTTGTTATTGGCTACAGGAGGTGCCACGTTAACATTTGAGCAGCAAAAGGAATTGTTTGTGTTGCGTGCGCAGGCTGATGAACAAAAAATAAGATTGGAAATGGAGAAAATGAAGCTGGAAATAGAGAAGCGAAAATTGGATCTTGTTAGCGACGGCAAACTGGAGGCTGAGTTTGGCGTGCGCCCAGGAGTGCATGGATCCAGGTCAGATGAATTGAGTGATTTGAGGCTTGTTCCGAGGTTTAACGAGGAGGACCCTGAAACTTTTTTTTCTTTGTTTGAGCGTCTCGCTGAAGTTCGGGGTTGGTCTGATTCTGTTCGTGTACTTTTGTTACAGTGCGTTTTGGTTGGTAAAGCGCAGCAGGCGTTTTCTGCTTTGAGTAGTGTGGACTCTGCCCAGTATTCTGCCATTAAAGCAGCTGTTTTGAAGGCCTATGAACGGGTTCCTGAGGCATACAGGCAGCGGTTTCGTGGGTGGAAACGGGGAGATAAATCACACTTGGAGTTTATGCGCGAATTAGTTACGCACTTTGATAGCTGGTGTTCTTCAGCTGGTGTTAAGTCGAAAGAGGATCTGCGTGAGCTTATTTTGTTAGAGCAGTTCAAAAATTCTGTGTCCGAGCGGATTGCCGTGTATGTCAGTGAGCGTAGTGCGAAAACGGTGTCGGAGGCGGCTGCGCTCGCGGACGATTACCATCTGGTTCACTCCGCGGGTAAAACGTTCGAGTCTGGGTCTTGTGAATTTTTTTCTAAGAGGTCACCTGAAGCTGAGTTTAGAGGTGGTCGTCTTCGTGAGTCTGATAAAATCTGCAATTATTGTCATAAACGTGGGCATTGGAAAAGAGATTGTCATGCACTGAGGTCTAAATCTGCATCGTCTAAACCTGCGATGTGTGCTGCGTCTGTCAGGAGTTCGAGGTTACCGGAGGTTACTGAGGTTGCGCCTGAGTTAAAGTGCTATTTACCGTTCATTACTGGGGGCTTTGTATCTCTTGTGGGGAGTAGTGAACGGGTGCGCGTGAGAATTCTGCGCGACACGGGTGCGGCTGATTCCTTTATAGTATCCTCTGTTCTGCCTTTTTCTGAGAAATCCTCTCTTGGCACTTGTGTTCCTATTGTGGGTATGGGCATGAGCGTTTTGAGTGTGCCACGGCACAAGATGATGTTGGATTGTGATTTCTTTCAGGGTGAAGTGTCCATTGGGGTTCGTCCAGCGTTACCAGTGGATGGCGTAGCTCTGATTTTGGGGAATGACATAGCAGGTGGCCGGGTCTGGGTGGATGTTCATCCTCCAGTTAAAGTAGCCGGGGATCCTGTGGTGTGCAGTGACCATGAGGAAAAAACTCAGTTTTCTGATGTGTTTGGTGCTTGTGCAGTGACTCGTTCTAAACGGTTAAAATCTGAAGATGTTCCTAGCAGTGATGTTGCTGTGCCTGTTGCTCCTTGGTCTGTTTCTCATAGTGAGCTGGTGAAGGAGCAGAAGGCGGATGGCTCCTTGGAGAAGCTCTGGGATGGGGTCTGTTCTCCTTCTGAGGTTAGAAACCGTTCTCATTGTTACTTTCTGCACAATGATGTGTTAATGAGAAAATGGATGCCTCAGTTGGAGGGCTTCGTGGGGGACCCTGTTTACCAAGTTGTTGTGCCTTTGCAACTTCGTAAGACTGTTTTGCAGATTGCTCATGACCAGTGTGGACATCTGGGTGTCAGGAAGACATATGACCGCGTTATGAGGTATTTCTTTTGGCCTCGTTTGAAGAGAGACGTGTCGGCATATTGTAAGTCCTGTCATACATGTCAATTAACTAGTAAGCCAAACCAGACATTGAAGCCGGTCCCACTTAGTCCTATTCCAGTTATTGGTCAGCCATTTGAACATCTGCTGATAGACTGTGTTGGGCCTTTGCCACCATCCAAGTCGGGCGCTTGCTACTTGTTGACTGTGATGTGTCAAAGCACTAGATATCCGTCAGCCTATCCTCTGCGTAGCATTACTGCTAAATCTGTTGTTCGTGCATTGTCCCAATTTATTTCTGTTTTTGGATTGCCTCGTATTATTCAATCGGACCAAGGTTCAAATTTTTGTTCCAAATTGTTTGCTCAGGTTTTGAAATTGCTGAAAGTAGAGCATAGTTTCTCATCTGCCTATCATGCTCAGAGTCAGGGTGCTTTGGAGAGGTTTCACCAAACCCTTAAATCAATGTTGCGTTCTTTTTGTGTCCAGATGAAAGGTGACTGGGAGGAGGCTTTACCTTGGATGCTGCTGGCTGCTCGTGAGGTGGTCCAGGAAAGCACTGGGTTTAGTCCAAATGATCTTGTGTTCAGTCACAAGGTTCGTGGGCCTCTGGCACTTTCACAGGACTGTTGGAAAGACGCTGACCCTCCAAGTAACCTGATTGACTTTGTTAATGGTTTTCGGCATAGGTTGTACACAGCTCAGAATGTGGCTAAGGAAAGATTGGCTAATGTTCAGGGTAAGATGAAAACCTGTTATGACAAGCATGCGGTACATCGAGAATTTCTGCCGGGTGATCAAGTTCTTGCTCTGTTACCTTTGGTTACTTCTCCGTTTCAGGCTAAGTTCTCTGGTCCATTCTCTGTAGTGAAAAAGCTGTCTGACCTAGATTATTTGATTTCAACTCCTGAACGTAGATCTAAAACTCAGCTCTGTCATGTCAACTTGTTAAAACCATATTTCTCTCCAGATGCTGTAACTGCTGGGTTATCTACAGCTCGTCCTCAGTGTGCGGTGGTTCCGGCCCCAGCTGTGGCGGAGTTGGAGGTTGGGGACTCGCCAGAGCCAGATGAGGCTATAGTGTCCGGTCGGTTGAGAAACAGTGACTTTCTGACACAACTCGACAGTTCTTTGGGTTATCTAGATCTGTCTAAGCGCAGGCAGGTTGTTCAGTTAATTCGAGAGTTTCCATGCCTGTTTGGTGACACGCCTTCATGTACCAACTTAATTGAACACGACATAGATGTCGGAGATTCACCTCCAATTAGACAAAGGTTTTACAGAGTACATCCCGAGAAGCGTAAACAGCTGGAAGCTGAAGTAGGTTATATGGTGGAAAATAACATTGCTGAACCCTCTGATTCTAGCTGGGCCTCGCCATGTATTTTGGTGCCAAAGTCCGATAATAGTCCTCGCTTTTGCACAGATTTTCGTAAAGTTAATGCGGTGTCCAGGCCTGACTCCTTCCCTCTTCCTCGTATGGAAGACTGTGTAGATCAAGTGGGGGGGGCGAGCTATGTGACCAAGCTGGACTTATTGAAGGGCTATTGGCAGGTGCCACTTACAAAGCGGGCCAGAGAAATCGCAACGTTCATTACACCAAATGGTTTGTTTTCGTATAACGTAATGCCTTTTGGGTTGAGGAATGCGCCGGCGACCTTTCAGCGCCTAATGAACAGGGTTGTTGGGGGTCTAGATGGTTGCGCTGTTTACCTCGACGATTTGGTCGTGTATTCAAATACATGGGAGGATCATTTGTCTTGTTTGCATGCTGTGTTTGTCCGTTTAGCTAAAGCTCGCCTGACCATCAATCTAGCTAAATGTGAGTTTGCTAAAGCTACTGTTGTCTACCTCGGGCGCGTTGTTGGACAGGGCAGTGTTCGACCTGTGCGTGCCAAGGTTGAGGCAATAGATCAGTTTCCACAGCCACAAACTAAAAAGGAACTTATGCGGTTCCTAGGGATGGTGGGTTATTATCGTTGTTTTTGTTCTAATTTTTCAACAGTGGTAGCGCCTTTAACGGACTTGTTAAAAGGTAGTGCTAAGTTTGTATGGTCACCTATCACTCAGAGGGCTTTTGAGAGAGTGAAGGGGCTGATCTCGAATGCTCCTGTTCTAGCTGCTCCGCAGTGGGATAAAGAGTTTAGGTTGGAGGTTGATGCCAGTCTGGTCGGGGCTGGTGCCGTTTTGTTGCAGCAGGATAGGGCGGGGGTCAACAGACCGGTTTGCTTTTTCTCCAGGAAGTTCAATAGACATCAAGTGAACTACTCTGTGATCGAGAAGGAGACGCTGGCACTGGTCTGGGCCCTGCACCATTTCCAAGTCTACGTCGGGAGTGGCCCAGTGATCGTGTACTCGGACCATAACCCGCTGACGTTTCTGAGCAACCTGCAGTCTCCGAACCAGCGACTGATGCGATGGGTGCTGTTCCTCCAGTCCTACAACCTGGAGATCAAACATATAAAAGGCCTTGACAATGTTGTTGCTGATGCATTGTCTAGATCTTCTGCAGGTGACTAAATAGGGTGACTACTGTCCGCTACTATGGACTGCCCACCACTAATTTGTTGGTTTCCTGATTTAATCCGATATAACTACATGTAAGCCTTGTTTTGTTGCGTTACATGGGTAACCCAGTATTATTGTTTGCTATTGCTGGCTTGCCTGTCAAGGTCCCGTTTGGGGCCCCTTTCCTGTAGGGGGGGGGTGTTACGTCCCCAGGACATATGGGGCTTTGGGGGGGTTGATTTGCTGCTGCAGCCGCTGCTCCTTTGCCCTCTGTGCAGGTGCTGATTGTCCACCTGGACGCAATTTGCCCTGGCTCCACCCGTCTGCTTCTCCACCTATAAAAGTGGTCCTGGACCAGAGTGCTTTCTCTTCTGCTTCTCCTGCGCTCCGGTTCCTCCTCCGGCGCTCCCGTGGGTGTCTGTGCCATGTCGCCCAAGCAGCCGCCAGCTGCTGTCCCCGCTCTTCAACTACTTGCACATTTAAGTTAATTATCTTATGTTAGTCTTATTTTTTGGTACTTTCTTTCTTTCCGTAATAAATATCCTTTCGTGCACTTTACCCAGTCTCTGTCTCCCTCGCTTTGTTGCGGTCTTGAGCCGTGGCCGTAACAAGTGATACTGGGAATAAATGCTGGAATGATGCTGGAATGATACTGGGAATAAATGATTGAATGATACTGTAATGATACTGGGAATAAATGCTGGAATGATACTGGAATGATACTGGGAATCAATGATGGAATGATGCTGGAATGATACTGGGAATAAATGATGGAATGATACTGGAATGATACTGGGAATAAATGATGGAATGATGCTGGAATGATACTGTGATTAAATGCTGGAATGATACTGGGAATAAATGCTGGAATGATACTGGAATGATACTGGGAATAAATGATGGAATGATACTGGGAATAAATGCTGGAATGATACTGGAATTATACTGTGAATAAATGATGGAATGATGCTGGAATGATACTGGGAATAAATGATGGAATGATACTGGGAATAAATGATGGAATGATGCTGGAATGATACTGGGAATAAATGCTGGAATGATATTGGAATGATACTGGGAATAAATGATGGAATTATACTGGGAATAAATGATGGAATGGCACTGGAATGATACTGGGAATAAATACTGGAATGATACTGGAATGATACTGGGAATAAATGCTGGAAAGATACTGGAATGATACTGGGAATAAATGATGGAATGACACTGGAATGATACTGGGAATAAATGCTGGAATGATACTGGGAATAAATGATGGATTGATGCTGGAATGATACTGGGAATAAATGATGGAATGATACTGCAATGATACTGGGAATAAATGATGGAATGATACTGGGAATAAATGATGGAATGATGCTGGAATGATACTGGGAATAAATGCTGGAATGATACTGGAATGATACTGGGAATAAATGATGGAATGATACTGAATGATACTGGGAATAAATGCTGGAATGATACTGGAATGATACTGGGAATAAATGATGGAGTGTTGCTGGGAATAAATGATGGAATGACACTGGAATGATACTGGGAATAAATGCTGGAATGATACTGGGAATAAATGCTGGAATGACACTGAAATTATACTGGGAATAAATGCTGGAGTGATGCTGGAATGATACTGGGAATAAATGCTGGAATGAAGCTGGAATGATACTGGGAATAAATGATGGAATGACACTGGAATGATACTGGGAATAAATGCTGGAATGATACTGGGAATAAATGATGGAATGACACTGGATTGATACTGGGAAAAAAATGCTGGAATGATACTGGGAATAAATGCTGGAATGATACTGGAATTATACTGGGAATAAATGATGGAATGATACTGGAATGATACTGGGAATAAATGATGGAATGATACTGGAATAATACTGGGAATAAATGATGGAATGATACTGGGAATAAATGATGGAATGATGCTGGAATGATACTGGGAATAAATGATGGAATGATACTGGAATGATACTGGGAATAAATGATGGAGTGATACTGGGAAAAAATGCTGGAATGATGCTGGAATGATACTGGGAATAAATGATGGAATGATGCTGGAATGATACTGGGAATAAATGATGGAATGATACTGGAATGATACTGGGAATAAATGATGGAGTGATACTGGGAATAAATGCTGGAATGATGCTGGAATGATACTGGGAATAAATGATTGAATGATACTGGAATGATACTGGGAATAAATGCTGGAATGATACTGGAATGATACTGGGAATAAATGATGGAATGATGCTGGAATGATACTGGGAATAAATGATGGAATGATACTGGAATGATACTGGGAATAAATGATGGAATGATGCTGAAATGATACTGTGATTAAATGCTGGAATGATACTGGAATGATACTGGGAATAAATGATGGAATGACACTGGAATGATACTGGGAATAAATGCTGGAATGATACTGGGAATAAATGATGGAATGATGCTGGAATGATACTGGGAATAAATGATGGAATGATACTGCAATGATACTGGGAATAAATGATGGAATGATACTGGGAATAAATGATGGAATGATGCTGGAATGATACTGGGAATAAATGCTGGAATGATATTGGAATGATACTGGGAATAAATGATAGAATGATACTGGGAATAAATGATGGAATGATACTGGAATGATACTGGGAATAAATACTGGAATGATACTGGAATGATACTGGGAATAAATGCTGGAATGATACTGGAATGATACTGGGAATAAATGATGGAATGACACTGGAATGATACTGGGAATAAATGCTGGAATGATACTGGGAATAAATGATGGAATGATGCTGGAATGATACTGGGAATAAATGATGGAATGATACTGCAATGATACTGGGAATAAATGATGGAATGATACTGGGAATAAATGATGGAATGATGCTGGAATGATACAGGGAATAAATGCTGGAATGATACTGGAATGATACTGGGAATAAATGATGGAATGATACTGAATGATACTGGGAATAAATGCTGGAGTGATACTGGAATGATACTGGTAATAAACAAGGGAATGATGCTGGAATGATACTGGGAATAAATGCTGGAATGATACTGGAATGATACTGGGAATAAATGATTTAATGATACCGGGAACAAATGATGGAATGATACTGGAATGATACTGGGAATAAATGCTGGAATGATACTGGGAATAAATGCTGGAATGATACTGGGAATAAATGCTGGAATGATACTGAATGATACTGGGAATAAATGCTGGAATGATGCTGGAATGATACTGGGAATAAATGATGGAATGATACTGGAATGATACTGGGAATAAATGCTTGAATGATACTGGGAATAAATGCTGGAACGATACTGGAATGATACTGGGAATAAATGCTGGAATGATACTGGGAATAAATGCTGGAATGATACTGGGAATAAATGATGGAATGACACTGGAATGATACTGGGAATAAATGATGGAATGATACTGGGAATAAATGATGGAATGATGCTGGAATGATACTGGGAATAAATGCTGGAATGATACTGGAATGATACTGGGAATAAATGATGGAATGATACTGAATGATACTGGGAATAAATGATGGAATGATACTGGAATGATACTGGGAATAAATGATGGAGTGATGCTGGGAATAAATGATGGAATGACACTGGAATGATACTGGGAATAAATGCTGGAATGATACTGGGAATAAATGCTGGAATGACACTGGAATTATACTGGGAATAAATGCTGGAAATATGCTGGAATGATACTGGGAATAAATGCTGGAATGATGCTGGAATGATACTGGGAATAAATTATGGAATGACACTGGAATGATACTGGGAATAAATGCTGGAATGATACTGGGAATAAATGATGGGATGACACTGGAATGATACTGGGAATAAATGCTGGAATGATACTGGGAATAAATGCTGGAATGATACTGGAATGATACTGGGAATAAATGATGGAATGATACTGGAATGATACTGGGAATAAATGAAAACTGGCTGAAACATCTGGAAGGAAACAGAAAACTGGCTGAAACATCTGGAAGGCAACAAAACTGGTTGAAACATCTGGAAGGCAACAGAAAACTGGCTGAAACATCTGGAAGGAAACAGAAAACTGGCTGAAACATCTGAGAGGAAACAGAAAACTGGCTGAAACATCTGGAAGGAAACAGAAAACTGGCTGAAACATCTGGAAGGCAAAAAAACTGGTTGAAACATCTGGAAGGAAACAGAAAACTGGCTGAAACATCTGGAAGGAAACAGAAAACTGGCTGAAACATCTGAGAGGAAACAGAAAACTGGCTGAAACTTCTGGAAGGAAACAGAAAACTGGCTGAAACATCTGGAAGGAAACAGAAAACTGGCTGAAACATCTGGAAGGAAAGAGAAAACTGGCTGAAACATCTGGAAGGAAAGAGAAAACTGGTTGAAACATCTGGAAGGAAACAGAAAACTGCTGAAACATCTGTAAGGCAACAAAACTGGTTGAAACATCTGGAAGGAAACAGAAAACTGGCTGAAACATCTGGAAGGCAACAAAACTGGTTGAAACATCTGGAAGGCAACAGAAAACTGGCTGAAACATCTGGAAGGAAACAGAAAACTGGCTGAAACATCTGAGAGGAAACAGAAAACTGGCTGAAACATCTGGAAGGAAACAGAAAACTGGCTGAAACATCTGGAAGGCAAAAAAACTGGTTGAAACATCTGGAAGGAAACAGAAAACTGGCTGAAACATCTGGAAGGAAACAGAAAACTGGCTGAAACATCTGAGAGGAAACAGAAAACTGGCTGAAACTTCTGGAAGGAAACAGAAAACTGGCTGAAACATCTGGAAGGAAACAGAAAACTGGCTGAAACATCTGGAAGGAAAGAGAAAACTGGCTGAAACATCTGGAAGGAAAGAGAAAACTGGTTGAAACATCTGGAAGGAAACAGAAAACTGCTGAAACATCTGGAAGGCAACAAAACTGGTTGAAACATCTGGAAGGAAACAGAAAACTGGCTGAAACATCTGGAAAGAAACAGAAAACTGGCTGAAACATCTGGAAGGAAACAGAAAACTGGCTGAAACATCTGGAAGGAAACAGAAAACTGCTGAAACATCTGGAAGGCAACAAAACTGGTTGAAACATCTGGAAGGCAACAAAACTGGTTGAAACATCTGGAAGGAAACAGAAAACTGGCTGAAACATCTGGAAGGAAACAGAAAACTGGCTGAAACATCTGGAAGGAAACAGAAAACTGGCTGAAACATCTGGAAGGAAACAGAAAACTGGTTGAAACATCTGGAAGGAAACAGAAAACTGGCTGAAACATCTGGAAGGAAACAAAACTGGCTGAAACATCTGGAAGGAAACAGAAAACTGGTTGAAACATCTGGAAGGAAAAAGAAAACTGCTGAAACATCTGGAAGGCAACAAAACTGGTTGAAACATCTGGAAGGAAACAGAAAACTGGCTGAAACATCTGGAAGGAAACCAAACTGGCTGAAACATCTGGAAGGAAACAGAAAACTGGCTGAAACATCTGGAAGGAAACAGAAAACTGGCTGAAACATCTGAGAGGAAACAGAAAACTGGCTGAAACATCTGGAAGGAAACAGAAAACTGGCTGAAACATCTGGAAGGAAACAAAACTGGCTGAAACATCTGGAAGGAAACAAAACTGGCTGAAACATCTGGAAGGAAACAGAAAACTGGCTGAAACATCTGGAAGGAAACAGAAAACTGGCTGAAACATCTGGAAGGAAACAGAAAACTGGCTGAAACATCTGGAAGGAAACAGAAAACTGGCTGAAACATCTGGAAGGAAACAGAAAACTGCTGAAACATCTGTAAGGCAACAAAACTGGTTGAAACATCTGGAAGGAAACAGAAAGCTGGCTGAAACATCTGGAAGGAAACAGAAAACTGGCTGAAACATCTGGAAGGCAACCAAACTGGCTGAAACATCTGGAAGGAAACAAAACTGGCTGAAACATCTGGAAGGAAACAGAAAACTGGCTGAAACATCTGGAAGGAAACAGAAAACTGGCTGAAACATCTGGAAGGAAACAGAAAACTGGCTGAAACATCTGGAAGGAAACAGAAAACTGCTGAAACATCTGTAAGGCAACAAAACTGGTTGAAACATCTGGAAGGAAACAGAAAACTGGCTGAAACATCTGGAAGGAAACCAAACTGGCTGAAACATCTGGAAGGAAACAGAAAACTGGCTGAAACATCTGGAAGGAAGCAGAAAACTGGTTGAAACATCTGGAAGGAAACAGAAAACTGGCTGAAACATCTGGAAGGAAACAAAACTGGCTGAAACATCTGGCTGAAACATCTGGAAGGAAACAGAAAACTGGTTGAAACATCTGGAAGGAAAAAGAAAACTGCTGAAACATCTGGAAGGCAAAAAAACTGGTTGAAACATCTGGAAGGAAACAGAAAACTGGCTGAAACATCTGGAAGGAAACCAAACTGGCTGAAACATCTGGAAGGAAACAGAAAACTGGCTGAAACATCTGGAAGGAAACAGAAAACTGGCTGAAACATCTGAGAGGAAACAGAAAACTGGCTGAAACATCTGGAAGGAAACAGAAAACTGGCTGAAACATCTGGAAGGAAACAAAACTGGCTGAAACATCTGGAAGGAAACAAAACTGGCTGAAACATCTGGAAGGAAACAGAAAACTGGCTGAAACATCTGGAAGGAAACAGAAAACTGGCTGAAACATCTGGAAGGAAACAGAAAACTGGCTGAAACATCTGGAAGGAAACAGAAAACTGCTGAAACATCTGTAAGGCAACAAAACTGGTTGAAACATCTGGAAGGAAACAGAAAGCTGGCTGAAACATCTGGAAGGAAAGAGAAAACTGGCTGAAACATCTGGAAGGCAACCAAACTGGCTGAAACATCTGGAAGGCAACCAAACTGGCTGAAACATCTGGAAGGAAACAGAAAAACTGGCTGAAACATCTGGAAGGAAACAGAAAACTGGCTGAAACATCTGAGAGGAAACAGAAAACTGGCTGAAACATCTGGAAGGAAACAGAAAACTGGCTGAAACATCTGGAAGGAAACAAAACTGGCTGAAACATCTGGAAGGAAACAAAACTGGCTGAAACATCTGGAAGGAAACAGAAAACTGGCTGAAACATCTGGAAGGAAACAGAAAACTGGCTGAAACATCTGGAAGGAAACAGAAAACTGCTGAAACATCTGTAAGGCAACAAAACTGGTTGAAACATCTGGAAGGAAACAGAAAGCTGGTTGAAACATCTGGAAGGAAACAGAAAACTGGCTGAAACATCTGGAAGGAAACAGAAAACTGGCTGAAACATCTGTAAGGCAACAAAACTGGTTGAAACATCTGGAAGGAAACAGAAAACTGGCTGAAACATCTGGAAGGCAACAAAACTGGTTGAAACATCTGGAAGGCAACAGAAAACTGGCTGAAACATCTGGAAGGAAACATCTGGAAGGAAACAGAAAACTGGTTGAAACATCTGGAAGGAAAAAGAAAACTGCTGAAACATCTGGAAGGCAAAAAAACTGGTTGAAACATCTGGAAGGAAACAGAAAACTGGCTGAAACATCTGGAAGGAAACCAAACTGGCTGAAACATCTGGAAGGAAACAGAAAACTGGCTGAAACATCTGGAAGGAAACAGAAAACTGGCTGAAACATCTGAGAGGAAACAGAAAACTGGCTGAAACATCTGGAAGGAAACAGAAAACTGGCTGAAACATCTGGAAGGAAACAAAACTGGCTGAAACATCTGGAAGGAAACAAAACTGGCTGAAACATCTGGAAGGAAACAGAAAACTGGCTGAAACATCTGGAAGGAAACAGAAAACTGGCTGAAACATCTGGAAGGAAACAGAAAACTGGCTGAAACATCTGGAAGGAAACAGAAAACTGCTGAAACATCTGTAAGGCAACAAAACTGGTTGAAACATCTGGAAGGAAACAGAAAGCTGGCTGAAACATCTGGAAGGAAAGAGAAAACTGGCTGAAACATCTGGAAGGCAACCAAACTGGCTGAAACATCTGGAAGGCAACCAAACTGGCTGAAACATCTGGAAGGAAACAGAAAAACTGGCTGAAACATCTGGAAGGAAACAGAAAACTGGCTGAAACATCTGAGAGGAAACAGAAAACTGGCTGAAACATCTGGAAGGAAACAGAAAACTGGCTGAAACATCTGGAAGGAAACAAAACTGGCTGAAACATCTGGAAGGAAACAAAACTGGCTGAAACATCTGGAAGGAAACAGAAAACTGGCTGAAACATCTGGAAGGAAACAGAAAACTGGCTGAAACATCTGGAAGGAAACAGAAAACTGCTGAAACATCTGTAAGGCAACAAAACTGGTTGAAACATCTGGAAGGAAACAGAAAGCTGGTTGAAACATCTGGAAGGAAACAGAAAACTGGCTGAAACATCTGGAAGGAAACAGAAAACTGGCTGAAACATCTGGAAGGAAACAGAAAACTGGCTGAAACATCTGGAAGGAAACAGAAAACTGGCTGAAACATCTGGAAGGAAACAGAAAACTGGCTGAAACATCTGGAAGGAAACAGAAAACTGGTTGAAACATCTGGAAGGAAACAGAAAACTGGTTGAAACATCTGGAAGGAAACAGAAAACTGGCTGAAACATCTGGAAGGAAACAGAAAACTGGCTGAAACATCTGGAAGGAAACAGAAAACTGGTTGAAACATCTGGAAGGAAACAGAAAACTGGCTGAAACATCTGGAAGGAAACAGAAAACTGGCTGAAACATCTGGAAGGAAACAGAAAACTGGTTGTAACATCTGGAAGGAAACAGAAAACTGGCTGAAACATCTGGAAGGAAACAGAAAACTGGCTGAAACATCTGGAAGGAAACAGAAAACTGGTTGAAACATCTGGAAGGAAACAGAAAACTGGCTGAAACATCTGGAAGGAAACAGAAAACTGGCTGAAACATCTGGAAGGAAACAGAAAACTGGTTGTAACATCTGGAAGGAAACAGAAAACTGGCTGAAACATCTGGAAGGAAACAGAAAACTGGCTGAAACATCTGGAAGGAAAGAGAAAACTGGCTGAAACATCTGGAAGGAAAGAGAAAACTGGTTGAAACATCTGGAAGGAAACAGAAAACTGGCTGAAACATCTGGAAGGAAACAGAAAACTGGCTGAAACATCTGGAAGGAAACAGAAAACTGCTGAAACATCTGTAAGGCAACAAAACTGGTTGAAACATCTGGAAGGAAACAGAAAGCTGGTTGAAACATCTGGAAGGAAACAGAAAACTGGCTGAAACATCTGGAAGGAAACAGAAAACTGGCTGAAACATCTGGAAGGAAACAGAAAACTGGCTGAAACATCTGGAAGGAAACAGAAAACTGGCTGAAACATCTGGAAGGAAACAGAAAACTGGCTGAAAAATCTGGAAGGCAACAAAACTGGTTGAAACATCTGGAAGGAAACAAAACTGGCTGAAACATCTGGAAGGAAACAGAAAAACTGGCTGAAACATCTGGAAGGAAACAGAAAACTGGCTGAAACATCTGGAAGGAAACAGAAAACTGGCTGAAACATCTGGAAGGAAACAGAAAACTGCTGAAACATCTGGAAGGCAACAAAACTGGTTGAAACATCTGGAAGGCAACAAAACTGGTTGAAACATCTGGAAGGAAACAGAAAACTGGCTGAAACATCTGGAAGGAAACAGAAAACTGGCTGAAACATCTGGAAGGAAACAGAAAACTGGCTGAAAAATCTGGAAGGCAACAAAACTGGTTGAAACATCTGGAAGGAAACAAAACTGGCTGAAACATCTGGAAGGAAACAGAAAAACTGGCTGAAACATCTGGAAGGAAACAGAAAACTGGCTGAAACATCTGGAAGGAAAGAGAAAACTGGCTGAAACATCTGGAAGGAAAGAGAAAACTGGTTGAAACATCTGGAAGGAAACAGAAAACTGGCTGAAACATCTGGAAGGAAACAGAAAACTGGCTGAAACATCTGGAAGGAAACAGAAAACTGCTGAAACATCTGTAAGGCAACAAAACTGGTTGAAACATCTGGAAGGAAACAGAAAGCTGGTTGAAACATCTGGAAGGAAACAGAAAACTGGCTGAAACATCTGGAAGGAAACAGAAAACTGGCTGAAACATCTGGAAGGAAACAGAAAACTGGCTGAAACATCTGGAAGGAAACAGAAAACTGGCTGAAACATCTGGAAGGAAACAGAAAACTGGCTGAAAAATCTGGAAGGCAACAAAACTGGTTGAAACATCTGGAAGGAAACAAAACTGGCTGAAACATCTGGAAGGAAACAGAAAAACTGGCTGAAACATCTGGAAGGAAACAGAAAACTGGCTGAAACATCTGGAAGGAAACAGAAAACTGGCTGAAACATCTGGAAGGAAACAGAAAACTGCTGAAACATCTGGAAGGCAACAAAACTGGTTGAAACATCTGGAAGGCAACAAAACTGGTTGAAACATCTGGAAGGAAACAGAAAACTGGCTGAAACATCTGGAAGGAAACCAAACTGGCTGAAACATCTGGAAGGAAACAGAAAACTGGCTGAAACATCTGGAAGGAAACAGAAAACTGGCTGAAACATCTGGAAGGAAACAGAAAACTGGTTGAAACATCTGGAAGGAAACAGAAAACTGGCTGAAACATCTGGAAGGAAACAGAAAACTGGCTGAAACATCTGGAAGGAAACAGAAAACTGGTTGAAACATCTGGAAGGAAAAAGAAAACTGCTGAAACATCTGGAAGGCAACAAAACTGGTTGAAACATCTGGAAGGAAACAGAAAACTGGCTGAAACATCTGGAAAGAAACAAAACTGGCTGAAACATCTGGAAGGAAACAGAAAACTGGCTGAAACATCTGGAAGGAAACAGAAAACTGGTTGAAACATCTGGAAGGAAACAGAAAACTGCTGAAACATCTGGAAGGCAACAAAACTGGTTGAAACATCTGGAAGGCAACAGAAAACTGGCTGAAACATCTGGAAGGAAACAGAAAACTGGCTGAAACATCTGGAAGGAAACAGAAAACTGGCTGAAACATCTGAGAGGAAACAGAAAACTGGCTGAAACATCTGGAAGGAAACAGAAAACTGGCTGAAACATCTGGAAGGAAAGAGAAAACTGGCTGAAACATCTGGAAGGAAAGAGAAAACTGGTTGAAACATCTGGAAGGAAACAGAAAACTGCTGAAACATCTGTAAGCAACAAAACTGGTTGAAACATCTGGAAGGAAACAGAAAACTGGCTGAAACATCTGGAAGGAAACAGAACTGGCTGAAACATCTGGAAGGAAACAGAAAACTGGCTGAAACATCTGGAAGGAAAAAGAAAACTGGTTGAAACATCTGGAAGGAAACAGAAAACTGCTGAAACATCTGGAAGGCAACAAAACTGGTTGAAACATCTGGAAGGCAACAGAAAACTGGCTGAAACATCTGGAAGGAAACAGAAAACTGGTTGAAACATCTGGAAGGAAACAGAAAACTGGCTGAAACATCTGGAAGGAAACACAAAACTGGCTGAAACATCTGGAAGGAAACAGAAAACTGGCTGAAACATCTGGAAGGAAACAAAACTGGTTGAAACATCTGGAAGGAAACAGAAAACTGGCTGAAACATCTGGAAGGAAACAGAAAACTGGCTGAAACATCTGAGAGGAAACAGAAAACTGGCTGAAACATCTGGAAGGAAACAGAAAACTGGCTGAAACATCTGGAAGGAAACAAAACTGGCTGAAACATCTGGAAGGAAACAAAACTGGCTGAAACATCTGGAAGGAAACAAAACTGGCTGAAACATCTGGAAGGAAACAGAAAACTGCTGAAACATCTGGAAGGCAACAAAACTGGTTGAAACATCTGGAAGGAAACAGAAAACTGGTTGAAACATCTGGAAGGAAACAGAAAACTGGCTGAAACATCTGGAAGGAAACAGAAAACTGGCTGAAACATCTGGAAGGAAACAGAAAACTGGCTGAAACATCTGGAAGGAAAAAGAAAACTGGCTGAAACATCTGGAAGGAAACAGAAAACTGGCTGAAACATCTGGAAGGAAACAGAAAACTGCTGAAACATCTGTAAGGCAACAAAACTGGTTGAAACATCTGGGAGGAAACAGAAAGCTGGTTGAAACATCTGGAAGGAAACAGAAAACTGGCTGAAACATCTGGAAGGAAACAGAAAACTGGCTGAAACATCTGGAAGGAAACAGAAAACTGGCTGAAACATCTGGAAGGAAACAGAAAACTGGCTGAAACATCTGGAAGGAAACAGAAAACTGGCTGAAAAATCTGGAAGGCAACAAAACTGGTTGAAACATCTGGAAGGAAACAAAACTGGCTGAAACATCTGGAAGGAAACAGAAAAACTGGCTGAAACATCTGGAAGGAAACAGAAAACTGGCTGAAACATCTGGAAGGAAACAGAAAACTGGCTGAAACATCTGGAAGGAAACAGAAAACTGCTGAAACATCTGGAAGGCAACAAAACTGGTTGAAACATCTGGAAGGCAACAAAACTGGTTGAAACATCTGGAAGGAAACAGAAAACTGGCTGAAACATCTGGAAGGAAACCAAACTGGCTGAAACATCTGGAAGGAAACAGAAAACTGGCTGAAACATCTGGAAGGAAACAGAAAACTGGCTGAAACATCTGGAAGGAAACAGAAAACTGGTTGAAACATCTGGAAGGAAACAGAAAACTGGCTGAAACATCTGGAAGGAAACAGAAAACTGGCTGAAACATCTGGAAGGAAACAGAAAACTGGTTGAAACATCTGGAAGGAAAAAGAAAACTGCTGAAACATCTGGAAGGCAACAAAACTGGTTGAAACATCTGGAAGGAAACAGAAAACTGGCTGAAACATCTGGAAAGAAACAAAACTGGCTGAAACATCTGGAAGGAAACAGAAAACTGGCTGAAACATCTGGAAGGAAACAGAAAACTGGTTGAAACATCTGGAAGGAAACAGAAAACTGCTGAAACATCTGGAAGGCAACAAAACTGGTTGAAACATCTGGAAGGCAACAGAAAACTGGCTGAAACATCTGGAAGGAAACAGAAAACTGGCTGAAACATCTGGAAGGAAACAGAAAACTGGCTGAAACATCTGAGAGGAAACAGAAAACTGGCTGAAACATCTGGAAGGAAACAGAAAACTGGCTGAAACATCTGGAAGGAAAGAGAAAACTGGCTGAAACATCTGGAAGGAAAGAGAAAACTGGTTGAAACATCTGGAAGGAAACAGAAAACTGCTGAAACATCTGTAAGCAACAAAACTGGTTGAAACATCTGGAAGGAAACAGAAAACTGGCTGAAACATCTGGAAGGAAACAGAAAACTGGCTGAAACATCTGGAAGGAAACAGAAAACTGCTGAAACATCTGGAAGGCAACAAAACTGGTTGAAACATCTGGAAGGAAACACAAAACTGGCTGAAACATCTGGAAGGAAACAGAAAACTGGCTGAAACATCTGGAAGGAAACAAAACTGGTTGAAACATCTGGAAGGAAACAGAAAACTGGCTGAAACATCTGGAAGGAAACAGAAAACTGGCTGAAACATCTGAGAGGAAACAGAAAACTGGCTGAAACATCTGGAAGGAAACAGAAAACTGGCTGAAACATCTGGAAGGAAACAAAACTGGCTGAAACATCTGGAAGGAAACAAAACTGGCTGAAACATCTGGAAGGAAACAGAAAACTGGCTGAAACATCTGGAAGGAAACAGAAAACTGGCTGAAACATCTGGAAGTAAACAGAAAACTGCTGAAACATCTGTAAGGCAACAAAACTGGTTGAAACATCTGGAAGGAAACAGAAAACTGGCTGAAACATCTGGAAGGAAACAGAAAACTGGCTGAAACATCTGGAAGGAAACAGAAAACTGGCTGAAACATCTGGAAGGAAACAGAAAACTGGCTGAAACATCTGGAAGGAAACAGAAAACTGGCTGAAACATCTGGAAGGCAACAAAACTGGTTGAAACATCTGGAAGGAAACAGAAAGCTGGTTGAAACATCTGGAAGGAAACAGAAAACTGGCTGAAACATCTGGAAGGAAACAGAAAACTGGCTGAAACATCTGGAAGGAAACAGAAAACTGGCTGAAACATCTGGAAGGAAACAGAAAACTGGCTGAAACATCTGGAAGGAAACAGAAAACTGGCTGAAAAATCTGGAAGGCAACAAAACTGGTTGAAACATCTGGAAGGAAACAAAACTGGCTGAAACATCTGGAAGGAAACAGAAAAACTGGCTGAAACATCTGGAAGGAAACAGAAAACTGGCTGAAACATCTGGAAGGAAACAGAAAACTGGCTGAAACATCTGGAAGGAAACAGAAAACTGCTGAAACATCTGGAAGGCAACAAAACTGGTTGAAACATCTGGAAGGCAACAAAACTGGTTGAAACATCTGGAAGGAAACAGAAAACTGGCTGAAACATCTGGAAGGAAACCAAACTGGCTGAAACATCTGGAAGGAAACAGAAAACTGGCTGAAACATCTGGAAGGAAACAGAAAACTGGCTGAAACATCTGGAAGGAAACAGAAAACTGGTTGAAACATCTGGAAGGAAACAGAAAACTGGCTGAAACATCTGGAAGGAAACAGAAAACTGGCTGAAACATCTGGAAGGAAACAGAAAACTGGTTGAAACATCTGGAAGGAAAAAGAAAACTGCTGAAACATCTGGAAGGCAACAAAACTGGTTGAAACATCTGGAAGGAAACAGAAAACTGGCTGAAACATCTGGAAAGAAACAAAACTGGCTGAAACATCTGGAAGGAAACAGAAAACTGGCTGAAACATCTGGAAGGAAACAGAAAACTGGTTGAAACATCTGGAAGGAAACAGAAAACTGCTGAAACATCTGGAAGGCAACAAAACTGGTTGAAACATCTGGAAGGCAACAGAAAACTGGCTGAAACATCTGGAAGGAAACAGAAAACTGGCTGAAACATCTGGAAGGAAACAGAAAACTGGCTGAAACATCTGAGAGGAAACAGAAAACTGGCTGAAACATCTGGAAGGAAACAGAAAACTGGCTGAAACATCTGGAAGGAAAGAGAAAACTGGCTGAAACATCTGGAAGGAAAGAGAAAACTGGTTGAAACATCTGGAAGGAAACAGAAAACTGCTGAAACATCTGTAAGCAACAAAACTGGTTGAAACATCTGGAAGGAAACAGAAAACTGGCTGAAACATCTGGAAGGAAACAGAACTGGCTGAAACATCTGGAAGGAAACAGAAAACTGGCTGAAACATCTGGAAGGAAAAAGAAAACTGGTTGAAACATCTGGAAGGAAACAGAAAACTGCTGAAACATCTGGAAGGCAACAAAACTGGTTGAAACATCTGGAAGGCAACAGAAAACTGGCTGAAACATCTGGAAGGAAACAGAAAACTGGTTGAAACATCTGGAAGGAAACAGAAAACTGGCTGAAACATCTGGAAGGAAACACAAAACTGGCTGAAACATCTGGAAGGAAACAGAAAACTGGCTGAAACATCTGGAAGGAAACAAAACTGGTTGAAACATCTGGAAGGAAACAGAAAACTGGCTGAAACATCTGGAAGGAAACAGAAAACTGGCTGAAACATCTGAGAGGAAACAGAAAACTGGCTGAAACATCTGGAAGGAAACAGAAAACTGGCTGAAACATCTGGAAGGAAACAGAAAACTGGCTGAAACATCTGGAAGGAAACAAAACTGGCTGAAACATCTGGAAGGAAACAAAACTGGCTGAAACATCTGGAAGGAAACAGAAAACTGCTGAAACATCTGGAAGGCAACAAAACTGGTTGAAACATCTGGAAGGAAACAGAAAACTGGTTGAAACATCTGGAAGGAAACAGAAAACTGGCTGAAACATCTGGAAGGAAACAGAAAACTGGCTGAAACATCTGGAAGGAAACAGAAAACTGGCTGAAACATCTGGAAGGAAAAAGAAAACTGGCTGAAACATCTGGAAGGAAACAGAAAACTGGCTGAAACATCTGGAAGGAAACAGAAAACTGCTGAAACATCTGTAAGGCAACAAAACTGGTTGAAACATCTGGAAGGAAACAGAAAGCTGGTTGAAACATCTGGAAGGAAACAGAAAACTGGCTGAAACATCTGGAAGGAAACAGAAAACTGGCTGAAACATCTGGAAGGAAACAGAAAACTGGCTGAAACATCTGGAAGGAAACAGAAAACTGGCTGAAACATCTGGAAGGAAACAGAAAACTGGCTGAAAAATCTGGAAGGCAACAAAACTGGTTGAAACATCTGGAAGGAAACAAAACTGGCTGAAACATCTGGAAGGAAACAGAAAAACTGGCTGAAACATCTGGAAGGAAACAGAAAACTGGCTGAAACATCTGGAAGGAAACAGAAAACTGGCTGAAACATCTGGAAGGAAACAGAAAACTGCTGAAACATCTGGAAGGCAACAAAACTGGTTGAAACATCTGGAAGGCAACAAAACTGGTTGAAACATCTGGAAGGAAACAGAAAACTGGCTGAAACATCTGGAAGGAAACCAAACTGGCTGAAACATCTGGAAGGAAACAGAAAACTGGCTGAAACATCTGGAAGGAAACAGAAAACTGGCTGAAACATCTGGAAGGAAACAGAAAACTGGTTGAAACATCTGGAAGGAAACAGAAAACTGGCTGAAACATCTGGAAGGAAACAGAAAACTGGCTGAAACATCTGGAAGGAAACAGAAAACTGGTTGAAACATCTGGAAGGAAAAAGAAAACTGCTGAAACATCTGGAAGGCAACAAAACTGGTTGAAACATCTGGAAGGAAACAGAAAACTGGCTGAAACATCTGGAAAGAAACAAAACTGGCTGAAACATCTGGAAGGAAACAGAAAACTGGCTGAAACATCTGGAAGGAAACAGAAAACTGGTTGAAACATCTGGAAGGAAACAGAAAACTGCTGAAACATCTGGAAGGCAACAAAACTGGTTGAAACATCTGGAAGGCAACAGAAAACTGGCTGAAACATCTGGAAGGAAACAGAAAACTGGCTGAAACATCTGGAAGGAAACAGAAAACTGGCTGAAACATCTGAGAGGAAACAGAAAACTGGCTGAAACATCTGGAAGGAAACAGAAAACTGGCTGAAACATCTGGAAGGAAAGAGAAAACTGGCTGAAACATCTGGAAGGAAAGAGAAAACTGGTTGAAACATCTGGAAGGAAACAGAAAACTGCTGAAACATCTGTAAGCAACAAAACTGGTTGAAACATCTGGAAGGAAACAGAAAACTGGCTGAAACATCTGGAAGGAAACAGAACTGGCTGAAACATCTGGAAGGAAACAGAAAACTGGCTGAAACATCTGGAAGGAAAAAGAAAACTGGTTGAAACATCTGGAAGGAAACAGAAAACTGCTGAAACATCTGGAAGGCAACAAAACTGGTTGAAACATCTGGAAGGCAACAGAAAACTGGCTGAAACATCTGGAAGGAAACAGAAAACTGGTTGAAACATCTGGAAGGAAACAGAAAACTGGCTGAAACATCTGGAAGGAAACACAAAACTGGCTGAAACATCTGGAAGGAAACAGAAAACTGGCTGAAACATCTGGAAGGAAACAAAACTGGTTGAAACATCTGGAAGGAAACAGAAAACTGGCTGAAACATCTGGAAGGAAACAGAAAACTGGCTGAAACATCTGAGAGGAAACAGAAAACTGGCTGAAACATCTGGAAGGAAACAGAAAACTGGCTGAAACATCTGGAAGGAAACAAAACTGGCTGAAACATCTGGAAGGAAACAAAACTGGCTGAAACATCTGGAAGGAAACAGAAAACTGGCTGAAACATCTGGAAGGAAACAGAAAACTGGCTGAAACATCTGGAAGTAAACAGAAAACTGCTGAAACATCTGTAAGGCAACAAAACTGGTTGAAACATCTGGAAGGAAACAGAAAACTGGCTGAAACATCTGGAAGGAAACAGAAAACTGGCTGAAACATCTGGAAGGAAACAGAAAACTGGCTGAAACATCTGGAAGGAAACAGAAAACTGGCTGAAACATCTGGAAGGAAACAGAAAACTGGCTGAAACATCTGGAAGGCAACAAAACTGGTTGAAACATCTGGAAGGAAACAAAACTGGCTGAAACATCTGGAAGGAAACAGAAAAACTGGCTGAAACATCTGGAAGTAAACAGAAAACTGGCTGAAACATCTGGAAGTAAACAGAAAACTGGCTGAAACATCTGGAAGGAAACAGAAAACTGGTTGAAACATCTGGAAGGAAACAGAAAACTGGCTGAAACATCTGGAAGGAAACAGAAAACTGGCTGAAACTTCTGGAAGGAAACAGAAAACTGGCTGAAACATCTGGAAGGCAACAAAACTGGTTGAAACATCTGGAAGGAAACAGAAAACTGGCTGAAACATCTGGAAGGAAACAGAAAACTGCTGAAACATCTGTAAGGCAACAAAACTGGTTGAAACATCTGGAAGGAAACAGAAAACTGGCTGAAACATCTGGAAGGAAACAGAACTGGCTGAAACATCTGGAAGGAAACAGAAAACTGGCTGAAACATCTGGAAGGAAAAAGAAAACTGGTTGAAACATCTGGAAGGAAACAGAAAACTGCTGAAACATCTGTAAGGCAACAAAACTGGTTGAAACATCTGGAAGGCAACAGAAAACTGGCTGAAACATCTGGAAGGAAACAAAAAACTGGTTGAAACATCTGGAAGGAAACAGAAAACTGGCTGAAACATCTGGAAGGAAACAGAAAACTGGCTGAAACATCTGGAAGGAAACAGAAAACTGGTTGAAACATCTGGAAGGAAAAAGAAAACTGCTGAAACATCTGGAAGGCAACAAAACTGGTTGAAACATCTGGAAGGAAACAGAAAACTGGCTGAAACATCTGGAAAGAAACAAAACTGGCTGAAACATCTGGAAGGAAACAGAAAACTGGCTGAAACATCTGGAAGGAAACAGAAAACTGGTTGAAACATCTGGAAGGAAACAGAAAACTGCTGAAACATCTGGAAGGCAACAAAACTGGTTGAAACATCTGGAAGGCAACAGAAAACTGGCTGAAACATCTGGAAGGAAACAGAAAACTGGCTGAAACATCTGGAAGGAAAGAGAAAACTGGCTGAAACATCTGGAAGGAAAGAGAAAACTGGTTGAAACATCTGGAAGGAAACAGAAAACTGCTGAAACATCTGTAAGCAACAAAACTGGTTGAAACATCTGGAAGGAAACAGAAAACTGGCTGAAACATCTGGAAGGAAACAGAACTGGCTGAAACATCTGGAAGGAAACAGAAAACTGGCTGAAACATCTGGAAGGAAACAGAAAACTGGTTGAAACATCTGGAAGGAAACAGAAAACTGCTGAAACATCTGGAAGGCAACAAAACTGGTTGAAACATCTGGAAGGCAACAGAAAACTGGCTGAAACATCTGGAAAGAAACAGAAAACTGGTTGAAACATCTGGAAGGAAACAGAAAACTGGCTGAAACATCTGGAAGGAAACACAAAACTGGCTGAAACATCTGGAAGGAAACAGAAAACTGGCTGAAACATCTGGAAGGCAACAAAACTGGTTGAAACATCTGGAAGGAAACAGAAAACTGGCTGAAACATCTGGAAGGAAACAGAAAACTGGCTGAAACATCTGAGAGGAAACAGAAAACTGGCTGAAACATCTGGAAGGAAACAGAAAACTGGCTGAAACATCTGGAAGGAAACAAAACTGGCTGAAACATCTGGAAGGAAACAAAACTGGCTGAAACATCTGGAAGGAAACAGAAAACTGGCTGAAACATCTGGAAGGAAACAGAAAACTGGCTGAAACATCTGGAAGTAAACAGAAAACTGCTGAAACATCTGTAAGGCAACAAAACTGGTTGAAACATCTGGAAGGAAACAGAAAACTGGCTGAAACATCTGGAAGGAAACAGAAAACTGGCTGAAACATCTGGAAGGAAACAGAAAACTGGCTGAAACATCTGGAAGGAAACAGAAAACTGGCTGAAACATCTGGAAGGAAACAGAAAACTGGCTGAAACATCTGGAAGGCAACAAAACTGGTTGAAACATCTGGAAGGAAACAAAACTGGCTGAAACATCTGGAAGGAAACAGAAAAACTGGCTGAAACATCTGGAAGTAAACAGAAAACTGGCTGAAACATCTGGAAGTAAACAGAAAACTGGCTGAAACATCTGGAAGGAAACAGAAAACTGGTTGAAACATCTGGAAGGAAACAGAAAACTGGCTGAAACATCTGGAAGGAAACAGAAAACTGGCTGAAACTTCTGGAAGGAAACAGAAAACTGGCTGAAACATCTGGAAGGCAACAAAACTGGTTGAAACATCTGGAAGGAAACAGAAAACTGGCTGAAACATCTGGAAGGAAACAGAAAACTGGCTGAAACATCTGAGAGGAAACAGAAAACTGGCTGAAACATCTGGAAGGAAACAGAAAACTGCTGAAACATCTGTAAGGCAACAAAACTGGTTGAAACATCTGGAAGGAAACAGAAAACTGGCTGAAACATCTGGAAGGAAACAGAACTGGCTGAAACATCTGGAAGGAAACAGAAAACTGGCTGAAACATCTGGAAGGAAAAAGAAAACTGGTTGAAACATCTGGAAGGAAACAGAAAACTGCTGAAACATCTGGAAGGCAACAAAACTGGTTGAAACATCTGGAAGGCAACAGAAAACTGGCTGAAACATCTGGAAGGAAACAAAAAACTGGTTGAAACATCTGGAAGGAAACAGAAAACTGGCTGAAACATCTGGAAGGAAACAGAAAACTGGCTGAAACATCTGGAAGGAAACAGAAAACTGGCTGAAACATCTGGAAGGCAACAAAACTGGTTGAAACATCTGGAAGGAAACAGAAAACTGGCTGAAACATCTGGAAGGAAACAGAAAACTGGCTGAAACATCTGAGAGGAAACAGAAAACTGGCTGAAACATCTGGAAGGAAACAGAAAACTGGCTGAAACATCTGGAAGGAAACAAAACTGGCTGAAACATCTGGAAGGAAACAAAACTGGCTGAAACATCTGGAAGGAAACAGAAAACTGGCTGAAACATCTGGAAGGAAACAGAAAACTGGCTGAAACATCTGGAAGGAAACAGAAAACTGGCTGAAACATCTGGAAGGAAACAGAAAACTGGCTGAAACATCTGGAAGGAAACAGAAAACTGCTGAAACATCTGTAAGGCAACAAAACTGGTTGAAACATCTGGAAGGAAACAGAAAACTGGCTGAAACATCTGGAAGGAAACAGAAAACTGGCTGAAACATCTGGAAGGAAACAAAAAACTGGTTGAAACATCTGGAAGGAAACAGAAAACTGGCTGAAACATCTGGAAGGAAACAGAAAACTGGCTGAAACATCTGGAAGGAAACAGAAAACTGGCTGAAACATCTGGAAGGCAACAAAACTGGTTGAAACATCTGGAAGGAAACAGAAAACTGGCTGAAACATCTGGAAGGAAACAGAAAACTGGCTGAAACATCTGAGAGGAAACAGAAAACTGGCTGAAACATCTGGAAGGAAACAGAAAACTGGCTGAAACATCTGGAAGGAAACAAAACTGGCTGAAACATCTGGAAGGAAACAAAACTGGCTGAAACATCTGGAAGGAAACAGAAAACTGGCTGAAACATCTGGAAGGAAACAGAAAACTGGCTGAAACATCTGGAAGGAAACAGAAAACTGGCTGAAACATCTGGAAGGAAACAGAAAACTGGCTGAAACATCTGGAAGGAAACAGAAAACTGCTGAAACATCTGTAAGGCAACAAAACTGGTTGAAACATCTGAAAGGAAACAGAAAACTGGCTGAAACATCTGGAAGGAAACAGAAAACTGGCTGAAACATCTGGAAGGAAACAGAAAACTGGCTGAAACATCTGGAAGGAAACAGAAAACTGGCTGAAACATCTGGAAGGAAACAGAAAACTGGTTGAAACATCTGGAAGGAAACAGAAAACTGCTGAAACATCTGGAAGGCAACAAAACTGGTTGAAACATCTGGAAGGCAACAGAAAACTGGCTGAAACATCTGGAAGGAAACAGAAAACTGGCTGAAACATCTGGAAGGAAAGAGAAAACTGGCTGAAACATCTGGAAGGAAAGAGAAAACTGGTTGAAACATCTGGAAGGAAACAGAAAACTGCTGAAACATCTGTAAGCAACAAAACTGGTTGAAACATCTGGAAGGAAACAGAAAACTGGCTGAAACATCTGGAAGGAAACAGAACTGGCTGAAACATCTGGAAGGAAACAGAAAACTGGCTGAAACATCTGGAAGGAAACAGAAAACTGGTTGAAACATCTGGAAGGAAACAGAAAACTGCTGAAACATCTGGAAGGCAACAAAACTGGTTGAAACATCTGGAAGGCAACAGAAAACTGGCTGAAACATCTGGAAAGAAACAGAAAACTGGTTGAAACATCTGGAAGGAAACAGAAAACTGGCTGAAACATCTGGAAGGAAACACAAAACTGGCTGAAACATCTGGAAGGAAACAGAAAACTGGCTGAAACATCTGGAAGGCAACAAAACTGGTTGAAACATCTGGAAGGAAACAGAAAACTGGCTGAAACATCTGGAAGGAAACAGAAAACTGGCTGAAACATCTGAGAGGAAACAGAAAACTGGCTGAAACATCTGGAAGGAAACAGAAAACTGGCTGAAACATCTGGAAGGAAACAAAACTGGCTGAAACATCTGGAAGGAAACAAAACTGGCTGAAACATCTGGAAGGAAACAGAAAACTGGCTGAAACATCTGGAAGGAAACAGAAAACTGGCTGAAACATCTGGAAGTAAACAGAAAACTGCTGAAACATCTGTAAGGCAACAAAACTGGTTGAAACATCTGGAAGGAAACAGAAAACTGGCTGAAACATCTGGAAGGAAACAGAAAACTGGCTGAAACATCTGGAAGGAAACAGAAAACTGGCTGAAACATCTGGAAGGAAACAGAAAACTGGCTGAAACATCTGGAAGGAAACAGAAAACTGGCTGAAACATCTGGAAGGAAACAAAACTGGCTGAAACATCTGGAAGGAAACAGAAAACTGGCTGAAACATCTGGAAGGAAACAGAAAACTGGCTGAAACATCTGGAAGGAAACAGAAAACTGGCTGAAACATCTGGAAGGAAACAGAAAACTGGCTGAAACATCTGGAAGGAAACAGAAAACTGCTGAAACATCTGGAAGGCAACAAAACTGGTTGAAACATCTGGAAGGAAACAGAAAACTGGCTGAAACATCTGGAAAGAAACAAAACTGGCTGAAACATCTGGAAGGAAACAGAAAACTGGCTGAAACATCTGGAAGGAAACAGAAAACTGGTTGAAACATCTGGAAGGAAACAGAAAACTGCTGAAACATCTGGAAGGCAACAAAACTGGTTGAAACATCTGGAAGGAAACAGAAAACTGGCTGAAACATCTGGAAGGAAACAGAAAACTGGCTGAAACATCTGGAAGGAAACAGAAAACTGGCTGAAACATCTGGAAGGAAACAAAACTGGCTGAAACATCTGGAAGGAAACAGAAAACTGGCTGAAACATCTGGAAGGAAACAGAAAACTGGCTGAAACATCTGGAAGGAAACAGAAAACTGGCTGAAACATCTGGAAGGAAACAGAAAACTGCTGAAACATCTGGAAGGCAACAAAACTGGTTGAAACATCTGGAAGGAAACAGAAAACTGGCTGAAACATCTGGAAGGTAACAGAAAACTGGCTGAAACATCTGGAAGGAAACAGAAAACTGGCTGAAACATCTGGAAGGAAACAGAAAACTGGCTGAAACATCTGGAAGGCAACAAAACTGGTTGAAACATCTGTAAGGAAACAAAACTGGCTGAAACATCTGGAAGGAAACAGAAAACTGGCTGAAACATCTGGAAGTAAACAGAAAACTGGCTGAAACATCTGGAAGTAAACAGAAAACTGGCTGAAACATCTGGAAGGAAACAGAAAACTGGCTGAAACATCTGGAAGGAAACAGAAAACTGGTTGAAACATCTGGAAGGAAACAAAACTGGCTGAAACATCTGGGAGGAAACAGAAAACTGCTGAAACATCTGGAAGGCAACAAAACTGGTTGAAACATCTGGAAGGCAACAAAACTGGTTGAAACATCTGGAAGGAAACAGAAAACTGGCTGAAACATCTGGAAGGAAACAGAAAACTGGCTGAAACATCTGGAAGGAAACAGAAAACTGGCTGAAACATGATGGAATGATGCTGGAATGATACTGGGAAAAAATGCTGGAATGATACTGGAATGATACTGGGAATAAATAATTTAATGATACTGGGAATAAATGATGGAATGATGCTGGAATGATACTGGGAATAAATGCTTGAATGATACTGGGAATAAATGCTGGAACGATACTGGAATGATACTGGGAATAAATGCTGGAATGATACTGGGAATAAATGCTGGAATGATACAAGGAATAAATGATGGAATGACACTGGAATGATACTGGGAATAAATGCTGGAATGATACTGGGAATAAATGATGGAATGATGCTGGAATGATACTGGGAATAAATGCTGGAATGATACTGGAATGATCCTGGGAATAAATGATGGAATGATACTGGAATGATACTGGGAATAAATGCTGGAATGATGCTGGAATGATACTGGGAATAAATGCTGGAATGATACTGGAATGATACTGGGAATAAATGCTGGAATGATACTGGAATGATACTGGGAATTAATGATGGAATGATGCTGGAATGATACTGGGAATAAATGATGGAATGATACTGGAATGATACTGGGAATAAATGATTTAATGATACTGGGAATAAATGATGGAATGATGCTGGAATGATACTGGGAATAAATGCTGGAATGATACTGGGAATAAATGCTGGAATGATACTGGAATGATACTGGGAATAAATAATTTAATGATACTGGGAATAAATGATGGAATGATGCTGGAATGATACTGGGAATAAATGCTGGAATGATACTGGAATGACACTGGGAATAAATGATGGAATGATACTGGAATGATACTGGGAATAAATGCTGGAATGATACTGGGAATAAATGCTGGAATGATACTGGAATGATACTGGGAATAATGATGGACTTATGCTGGAATGATACTGGGAATAAATGATGGAATCACACTTGAATGATACTGGGAATAAATGCTGGAATGATACTGGGAATAAATGCTGGAATGATACTGGAATGATACTGGGAATAAATGCTGGAATGATACTGGAATGATACTGGGAATAAATGATTTAATGATGCTGGAATGATACTGGGAATAAATGATGGAATGATACTGGAATGATACTGGGAATAAATGATGGAATGATGCTGGGAATAAATAATGGAATGACACTGGAATGATACTGGGAATAAATGCTGGAATGATACTGGGAATAAATGCTGGAATGAAACTGGAATTATACTGGGAATAAATGCTGGAATGATGCTGGAATGATACTGGGAATAAATGATGGAATGATGCTGGAATGATACTGGGAATAAATGATGGAATGATACTGGAATGATACTGGGAATAAATGATGGAATGATGCTGAAATGATACTGTGATTAAATGCTGGAAAGATACTGGAATGATACTGGGAATAAATGATGGAATGACACTGGAATGATACTGGGAATAAATGCTGGATTGATACTGGGAATAAATGCTGGAATGATACTGGGAATAAATGCTGGAATGACACTGGAATTATACTGGGAATAAATGCTGGAAATATGCTGGAATGATACTGGGAATAAATGCTGGAATGATGCTGGAATGATACTGGGAATAAATTATGGAATGACACTGGAATGATACTGGGAATAAATTCTGGAATGATACTGGGAATAAATGATGGAATGACACTGGAATGATACTGGGAATAAATGCTGGAATGATACTGGGAATAAATGCTGGAATGATACTGGAATAATACTGGGAATAAATGATGGAATGATGCTGGAATGATACTGGGAATAAATGATGGAATGATACTGGAATGATACTGGGAATAAATGATGGAATGATACTGGGAATAAATGCTGGAAAGATGCTGGAATGATACTGGGAATAAATGATGGAATGATACTGGAATGATACTGGGAATAAATGATGGAGTGATACTGGGAATAAATGCTGGAATGATGCTGGAATGATACTGGGAATAAATGATGGAATGATACTTGGAATAAATGCTGGAATAATGCTGGAATGATACTGGGAATAAATGATTGAATGATACTGGAATGATACTGGGAATAAATGCTGGAATGATACTGGAATGATACTGGGAATAAATGATGGAATGATGCTGGAATGATACTGGGAATAAATGATGGAATGATACTGGAATGATACTGGGAATAAATGATGGAATGATGCTGGAATGATACTGTGATTAAATGCTGGAATGATACTGGAAAGATACTGGGAATAAATGATGGAATGACACTGGAATGATAATGGGAATAAATGCTGGAATGATACTGGGAATAAATGATGGAATGATGCTGGAATGATACTGGGAATAAATGATGGAATGATACTGCAATGATACTGGGAATAAATGATGGAATGATACTGGGAATAAATGATGGAATGATGCTGGAATGATACTGGGAATAAATGCTGGAATGATACTGGAATGATACTGGGAATAAATGATGGAATGATACTGGGAATAAATGATGGAATGATACTGGAATGATACTGGGAATAAATACTGGAATGATACTGGAATGATACTGGGAATAAATGCTGGAATGATACTGGAATGATACTGGGAATAAATGATGGAATGACACTGGAATGATACTGGAAATAAATGCTGGAATGATACTGGGAATAAATGATGGAATGATGCTGGAATGATACTGGGAATAAATGATGGAATGATACTGCAATGATACTGGGAATAAATGATGGAATGATACTGGGAATAAATGATGGAATGACACTGGAATGATACTGGGAATAAATGCTGGAATGATACTGGGAATAAATGATGGAATGATGCTGGAATGATACTGGGAATAAATGCTGGAATGATACTGGAATGATACTGGGAATAAATGATGGAATGATACTGAATGATACAAGGAATAAATGATGGAATGATGCTGGAATGATACTGGGAATAAATGATGGAATGATACTGGAATGATACTGGGAATAAATGCTGGAATGATAGTGGAATGATACTGGGAATTAATGATGGAATGATGCTGGAATGATACTGGGAATAAATGATGGAATGATACTGGAATGATACTGGGAATAAATGATTTAATGATACTGGGAATAAATGATGGAATGATGCTGGAATGATACTGGGAATAAATGCTGGAATGATACTGGAAATAAATGCTGGAATGATACTGGAATGATACTGGGAATAAATAATTTAATGATACTGGGAATAAATGATGGAATGATGCTGGAATGATACTGGGAATAAATGCTGGAATGATACTGGAATGATACTGGGAATAAATGATTGAATGATGCTGGAATGATACTGGGAATAAATGATGGAATGATACTGGAATGATACTGGGAATAAATGATGGAATGATGCTGGGAATAAATGATGGAATGACACTGGAATGATACTGGGAATAAATGCTGGAATGATACTTGGAATAAATGCTGGAATGATGCTCGTGTTATACTGGGAATAAATGCTGGAATGATGCTGGAATGATACTGGGAATAAATGCTGGAATGATGCTGGAATGATACTGGGAATAAATGATGGAATGATACTGGAATGATACTGGGAATAAATGCTGGTATGATACTGGGATTAAATGATGGAATGACACTGGAATGATACTGGGAATAAATGCTGGAATGATACTGGGAATAAATGATGGAATGATGCTGGAATGATACTGGGAATAAATGCTGGAATGATACTGGAATTATACTGGGAATAAATGATGGAATGAGGCCGGAATGATACTGGGAATAAATGATGGAATGATACTGGAATGATACTGGGAATAAATGATGGAATGATACTGGGAATAAATGATGGAATGATGCTGGAATGATACTGGGAATAAATGATGGAATGATACTGGAATGATACTGGGAATAAATGATGGAGTGATACTGGGAATAAATGCTGGAATGATGCTGGAATGATACTGGGAATAAATGATTGAATGATACTGGAATGATACTGGGAATAAATGCTGGAATGATACTGGAATGATACTGGGAATAAATGATGGAATGATGCTGGAATGATACTGGGAATAAATGATGGAATGATACTGGGAATAAATGATGGAATGATGCTGGAATGATACTGGGAATAAATGCTGGAATGATATTGGAATGATACTGGGAATAAATGATGGAATGATACTGGGAATAATTGCTGGAATGATACTCGAATTATACTGGGAATAAATGATGGAATGATGCTGGAATGATACTGGAAATAAATGATGGAATGATACTGGGAATAAATGATGGAATGATGCTGGAATGATACTGGGAATAAATGCTGGAATGATATTGGAATGATACTGGGAATAAATGATGGAATGATACTGGGAATAAATGATGGAATGACACTGGAATGATACTGGGAATAAATGCTGGAAAGATACTGGAATGATACTGGGAATAAATGATGGAATGACACTGGAATGATACTGGGAATAAATGCTGGAATGATACTGGGAATAAATGATGGAATGATGCTGGAATGATACTGGGAATAAATGATGGAATGACACTGGAATGATACTGGGAATAAATGCTGGAATGATACTGGGAATAAATGATGGAATGATGCTGGAATGATACTGGGAATAAATGCTGGAATGATACTGGAATTATACTGGGAATAAATGATGGAATGAGGCCGGAATGATACTGGGAATAAATGATGGAATGATACTGGAATGATACTGGGAATAAATGATGGAATGATACTGGGAATAAATGATGGAATGATGCTGGAATGATACTGGGAATAAATGATGGAATGATACTGGAATGATACTGGGAATAAATGATGGAGTGATACTGGGAATAAATGCTGGAATGATGCTGGAATGATACTGGGAATAAATGATTGAATGATACTGGAATGATACTGGGAATAAATGCTGGAATGATACTGGAATGATACTGGGAATAAATGATGGAATGATGCTGGAATGATACTGGGAATAAATGATGGAATGATACTGGAATGATACTGGGAATAAATGATGGAATGACGCTGGAATGATACTGTGTTTAAATGCTGGAATGATACTGGGAATAAATGCTGGAATGATACTGGAATGATACTGGGAATAAATGATGGAATGATACTGGGAATAAATGCTGGAATGATACTCGAATTATACTGGGAATAAATGATGGAATGATGCTGGAATGATACTGGAAATAAATGATGGAATGATACTGGGAATAAATGATGGAATGATGCTGGAATGATACTGGGAATAAATGCTGGAATGATATTGGAATGATACTGGGAATAAATGATGGAATGATACTGGGAATAAATGATGGAATGACAATGGAATGATACTGGGAATAAATGCTGGAAAGATACTGGAATGATACTGGGAATAAATGATGGAATGACACTGGAATGATACTGGGAATAAATGCTGGAATGATACTGGGAATAAATGATGGAATGATGCTGGAATGATACTGGGAATAAATGATGGAATGATACTGCAATGATACTGGGAATAAATGATGGAATGATACTGGGAATAAATGATGGAATGATGCTGGAATGATACTGGGAATAAATGCTGGAATGATACTGGAATGATACTAGGAATAAATGATGGAATGATACTGAATGATACTGGGAATAAATGCTGGAATGATACTGGAATGATACTGGGAATAAATGATGGAATGATGCTGGAATGATACTGGGAATAAATGATGGAATGATACTGGAATGATACTGGGAATAAATGCAGGAATGATACTGGGAATAAATGCTGGAATGATACTGGAATGATACTGGGAATAAATGCTGGAATGATACTGAATGATACTGGGAATAAATGCTGGAATGATACTGGAATGATACTGGGAATAAATGCTGGAATGATACTGAATGATACTGGGAATAAATGCTGGAATGATGCTGGAATGATACTGGGAATAAATGATGGAATGATACTGGAATGATACTGGGAATAAATGCTTGAATGATACTGGGAATAAATGCTGGAACGATACTGGAATGATACTGGGAATAAATGCTGGAATGATACTGGAATGATACTGGGAATAAATGCTGGAATGATACTGAATGATACTGGGAATAAATGATGGAATGATACTGGAATGATACTGGGAATAAATGCTTGAATGATACTGGGAATAAATGCTGGAACGATACTGGAATGATACTGGGAATAAATGATTGAATGATACTGGAATGATACTGGGAATAAATGATTTAATGATACTGGGAAAAAATGATGGAATGATACTGGAATGATACTGGGAATAAATGCTGGAATGATACTGTGAATAAATGCTGGAATGATACTGGAATGATACTGGGAATAAATGCTGGAATGATACTGGAATGATACTGGGAATAAATGCTGGAATGATACTGGGAATAAATGCTGGAATGATACTGGGAATAAAAACTGGAATGATACTGGAATGATACTGGGAATAAATGCTGGAATGATACTGGAATGATACTGGGAATAAATGCTGGAATGATACTGGAATGATACTGGGAATAAATGCTGGAATGATACTTGAATGATACTGGGAATAAATGATTTAATGATACTGGGAATAAATGATGGAATGATGCTGGAATGATACTGGGAATAAATGCTGGAATGATACTGGAATGATACTGGGAATAAATGCTGGAATGATACTGGGAATAAATGATGGAATGACACTGGAATGATACTGGGAATAAATGCTGGAATGATACTGGGAATAAATGCTGGAATGATACTGGAATTATACTGGGAATAAATGATGGAATGATGCTGGAATGATACTGGGAATAAATGATGGAATGATACTGGGAATAAATGATGGAATGATGCTGGAATGATACTGGGAATAAATGCTGGAATGATACTGGAATGATACTGGGAATAAATGATGGAATGACACTTGAATGATACTGGGAATAAATGCTGGAATGATGCTGGAATGATACTGGGAATAAATGATTGAATGATACTGGAATGATACTGGGAATAAATGATTTAATGATACTGGGAAAAAATGATGGAATGATACTGGAATGATACTGTGAATAAATCCTGGAATGATACTGTGAATAAATGCTGGAATGATACTGGAATGATACTGGGAATAAATGCTGGAATGATACTGGAATGATACTGGGAATAAATGCTGGAATGATACTGGGAATAAATGCTGGAATGATACTGGGAATAAAAACTGGAATGATACTGGAATGATACTGGGAATAAATGCTGGAATGATACTGGAATGATACTGGGAATAAATGCTGGAATGATACTGGAATGATACTGGGAATAAATGCTGGAATGATACTGGGAATAAATGATGGAATGACACTGGAATGATACTGGGAATAAATGCTGGAATGATACTGGAATTATACTGGGAATAAATGATGGAATGATGCTGGAATGATACTGGGAATAAATGATGGAATGATACTGGGAATAAATGATGAAATGATGCTGGAATGATACTGGGAATAAATGCTGGAATGATACCGGAATGATACTGGGAATAAATGATGGAAAAAATGCTGGAATGATACTGGGAATAAATGCTGGAATGATACTGGAATGATACTGGGAATAAATGCTGGAATGATACTGAATGATACTGGGAATAAATGCTGGAACGATACTGGAATGATACTGGGAATAAATGCTGGAATGATACTGGGAATAAATGCTGGAATGATACTGGAATGATACTGGGAATAAATGCTGGAATGATACTGGAATGATACTGGGAATAAATGCTGGAATGATACTGTGAATAAATGCTGGAATGATACTGGAATGATACTGGGAATAAATGCTGGAATGATACTGGAATGATACTGGGAATAAATGCTGGAATGATACTGGGAATAAATGCTGGAATGATACTGGGAATAAAAACTGGAATGATACTGGAATGATACTGGGAATAAATGCTGGAATGATACTGGAATGATACTGGGAATAAATGCTGGAATGATACTGGAATGATACTGGGAATAAATGCTGGAATGATACTGGGAATAAATGATGGAATGACACTGGAATGATACTGGGAATAAATGCTGGAATGATACTGGAATTATACTGGGAATAAATGATGGAATGATGCTGGAATGATACTGGGAATAAATGATGGAATGATACTGGGAATAAATGATGAAATGATGCTGGAATGATACTGGGAATAAATGCTGGAATGATACCGGAATGATACTGGGAATAAATGATGGAAAAATTGCTGGAATGATACTGGGAATAAATGCTGGAATGATACTGGAATGATACTGGGAATAAATGCTGGAATGATACTGAATGATACTGGGAATAAATGATGGAATGATACTGGAATGATACTGGGAATAAATGCTTGAATGATACTGGGAATAAATGCTGGAACGATACTGGAATGATACTGGGAATAAATGCTGGAATGATACTGGAATGATACTGGGAATAAATGCCGGAATGATACTGGGAATAAATGCTGGAATGATATTGGGAATAAATGCTGGAATGATGCTGGAATGATACTGGGAATAAATGCTGGAATGATATTGGAATGATACTGGGAATAAATGATGGAATGATACTGAATGATACTGGGAATAAATGCTGGAATGATGCTGGAATGATACTGGGAATAAATGATGGAATGATACTGGAATGATACTGGGAATAAATGCTGGAATGATACTGGAATGATACTGGGAATTAATGATGGAATGATGCTGGAATGATACTGGGAATAAATGCTGGAATGATACCGGAATGATACTGGGAATAAATGATGGAAAAAATGCTGGAATGATACTGGGAATAAATGCTGGAATCATACTGGAATGATACTGGGAATAAATGCTGGAATGATACTGAATGATACTGGGAATAAATGCTGGAATGATGCTGGAATGATACTGGGAATAAATGATGGAATGATACTGGAATGATACTGGGAATAAATGATGGAATGATACTGGGAATAAATGCTGGAACGATACTGGAATGATACTGGGAATAAATGCTGGAATGATACTGGAATGATACTGGGAATAAATGCCGGAATGATACTGGGAATAAATGCTGGAATGATACTGGGAATAAATGCTGGAATGATGCTGGAATGATACTGGGAATAAATGCTGGAATGATATTGGAATGATACTGGGAATAAATGATGGAATGATACTGAATGATACTGGGAATAAATGCTGGAATGATGCTGGAATGATACTGGGAATAAATGATGGAATGATACTGGAATGATACTGGGAATAAATGCTGGAATGATACTGGAATGATACTGGGAATAAATGATGGAATTATGCTGGAATGATACTGGGAATAAATGATGGAATGACACTTGAATGATACTGGGAATAAATGATGGAATGATGCTGGAATGATACTGGAAATAAATGCTGGAATGATACTGGAAATAAATGCTGGAATGATACTGGAATGATACTGGGAATAAATGATGGAATGATACTGGAATGATACTGGGAATTAATGATGGAATGATGCTGGAATGATACTGGGAATAAATGCTGGAATGATACCGGAATGATACTGGGAATAAATGATGGAAAAAATGCTGGAATGATACTGGGAATAAATGCTGGAATGATACTGGAATGATACTGGGAATAAATGCTGGAATGATACTGAATGATACTGGGAATAAATGCTGGAATGATGCTGGAATGATACTGGGAATAAATGATGGAATGATACTGGAATGATACTGGGAATAAATGCTTGAATGATACTGGGAATAAATGCTGGAACGATACTGGAATGATACTGGGAATAAATGCTGGAATGATACTGGAATGATACTGGGAATAAATGCCGGAATGATACTGGGAATAAATGCTGGAATGATACTGGGAATAAATGCTGGAATGATGCTGGAATGATACTGGGAATAAATGCTGGTATGATATTGGAATGATACTGGGAATAAATGATGGAATGATACTGAATGATACTGGGAATAAATGCTGGAATGATGCTGGAATGATACTGGGAATAAATGATGGAATGATACTGGAATGATACTGGGAATAAATGCTGGAATGATACTGGAATGATACTGGGAATAAATGATGGAATTATGCTGGAATGATACTGGGAATAAATGATGGAATGACACTTGAATGATACTGGGAATAAATGATGGAATGATGCTGGAATGATACTGGGAATAAATGCTGGAATGATACTGGAATGACACTGGGAATAAATGATGGAATGATACTGGAATGATACTGGGAATAAATGCTGGATCTATACTGGGAATAAATGCTGGAATGATACTGGGAATAAATGCTGGAATGATACTGGGAATAAATGCTGGAATGATACTGGAATTATACTGGGAATAAATGATGGAATGAGGCTGGAATGATACTGGGAATAAATGATGGAATGATACTGGAATGATACTGGGAATAAATGCTGGAATGACACTGGAATGAAACTGGGAATAAATGATTGAATGATGCTGGAATGATACTGGGAATAAATGCTGGAATGACACTGGGAATAAATGCTGGAATGTTACTGGAATTATACTGGGAATAAATGCTGGAATGATGCTGGAATGATACTGGGAATAAATGCTGGAATGATGCTGGAATGATACTGGGAATAAATAATGGAATGATACTGGAATGATACTGGGAATAAATGCTGGAATGATACTGGGAATAAATGATGGAATGATACTGGAATAAATGATGGAATGATGCTGGAATGATACTGGAATGATACTGGGAATAAATGATGGAGTGATACTGGAATGATACTGGGAATAAATGATGGAATGATACTGGAATGATACTGGGAATAAATGATTTAATGATACTGGGAATAAATGCTGGAATGATACTGGGAATAAATGATGGAATGACACTGGAATGATACTGGGAATAAATGATGGAGTGATACTGGGAATAAATGCTGGAATGATGCTGGAATGATACTGGGAATAAATGCTGGAATGATGCTGGAATGATACTGGGAATAAATGATGGAATGATACTGGAATGATACTGGGAATAAATGATGGAATGATACTGGGAATAAATGATGGAATGATGCTGGAATGATACTGGGAATAAATGCTGGAATGATACTGGAATGATACTGGGAATAAATGATGGAAAAAATGCTGGAATGATACTGGGAATAAATGATGGAATGATACTGGAATGATACTGGGAATAAATGCTGGAATGATACTGAATGATACTGGGAATAAATGCTGGAATGATGCTGGAATGATACTGGGAATAAATGCCGGAATGATACTGGAATGATACTGGGAATAAATGCTTGAATGATACTGGGAATAAATGCTGGAACGATACTGGAATGATACTGGGAATAAATGCTGGAATGATACTGGAATGATACTGGGAATAAATGCCGGAATGATACTGGGAATAAATGATGGAATGACACTGGACTGATACTGGGAATAAATGCTGGAATGATACTGGGAATAAATGCTGGAATGATGCTGGAATGATACTGGGAATAAATGCTGGAATGATACTGGAATGATACTGGGAATAAATGATGGAATGATACTGAATGATACTGGGAATAAATGCTGGAATGATGCTGGAATGATACTGGGAATAAATGCTGGAATGATACTGGAATGATACTGGGAATAAATGCTGGAATGATACTGAATGATACTGGGAATAAATGCTGGAATGATGCTGGAATGATACTGGGAATAAATGATGGAATGATACTGGAATGATACTGGGAATAAATGCTGGAATGATACTGGAATGATACTGGGAATAAATGCTGGAATGATACTGGGAATAAATGCTGGAATGATACTGGGAATAAATGCTGGAATGATGCTGGAATGATACTGGGAATAAATGCTGGAATGATATTGGAATGATACTGGGAATAAATGATGGAATGATACTGAATGATACTGGGAATAAATGCTGGAATGATGCTGGAATGATACTGGGAATAAATGATGGAATGATACTGGAATGATACTGGGAATAAATGCTGGAATGATACTGGAATGATACTGGGAATAAATGATGGAATTATGCTGGAATGATACTGGGAATAAATGATGGAATGACACTTGAATGATACTGGGAATAAATGATGGAATGATGCTGGAATGATACTGGGAATAAATGCTGGAATGATACTGGAAATAAATGCTGGAATGATACTGGAATGATACTGGGAATAAATAATTTAATGATACTGGGAATAAATGATGGAATGATGCTGGAATGATACTGGGAATAAATGCTGGAATGATACTGGAATGACACTGGGAATAAATGATGGAATGATACTGGAATGATACTGGGAATAAATGCTGGAACTATACTGGGAATAAATGCTGGAATGATACTGGGAATAAATGATGGAATTATGCTGGAATGATACTGGGAATAAATGATGGAATGACACTTGAATGATACTGGGAATAAATGCTGGAATGATACTGGGAATAAATGCTGGAATGATACTGGAATTATACTGGGAATAAATGATGGAATGATGCTGGAATGATACTGGGAATAAATGATGGAATGATACTGGAATGATACTGGGAATAAATGCTGGAATGACACTGGAATGAAACTGGGAATAAATGATTGAATGATGCTGGAATGATACTGGGAATAAATGATGGAATTATACTGGAATGATACTGGGAATAAATGATGGAATGATGCTGGGAATAAATGATGGAATGACACTGGAATGATACTGGGAATAAATGCTGGAATGACACTGGGAATAAATGCTGGAATGATACTGGAATTATACTGGGAATAAATGCTGGAATGATGCTGGAATGATACTGGGAATAAATGCTGGAATGATGCTGGAATGATACTGGGAATAAATGATGGAATGATACTGGAATGATACTGGGAATAAATGCTGGAATGATACTGGGAATAAATGATGGAATGATACTGGAATAAATGATGGAATGATGCTGGAATGATACTGGAATGATACTGGGAATAAATGATGGAGTGATACTGGGAATAAATGCTGGAATAAATGCTGGAATGATACTGGGAATAAATGCTGGAATGATACTGGAATGATACTGGGAATAAATGCTGGAATGATACTGGAATGATACTGGGAATAAATGCTGGAATGATACTGGAATGATACTGGGAATAAATGCTGGAATGATACTGGGAATAAATGATGGAATGACACTGGAATGATACTGGGAATAAATGATGGAGTGATACTGGGAATAAATGCTGGAATGATGCTGGAATGATACTGGGAATAAATGCTGGAATGATGCTGGAATGATACTGGGAATAAATGATGGGATGATACTGGAATGATACTGGGAATAAATGCTTGAATGATACTGGGAATAAATGCTGGAACGATACTGGAATGATACTGGGAATAAATGCTGGAATGATACTGGAATGATACTGGGAATAAATGCCGGAATGATACTGGGAATAAATGATGGAATGACACTGGAATGATACTGGGAATAAATGCTGGAATGATACTGGGAATAAATGCTGGAATGATGCTGGAATGATACTGGGAATAAATGCTGGAATGATACTGGAATGATACTGGGAATAAATGATGGAATGATACTGAATGATACTGGGAATAAATGCTGGAATGATGCTGGAATGATACTGGGAATAAATGCTGGAATGATACTGGAATGATACTGGGAATAAATGCTGGAATGATACTGAATGATACTGGGAATAAATGCTGGAATGATGCTGGAATGATACTGGGAATAAATGATGGAATGATACTGGAATGATACTGGGAATAAATGCTGGAATGATACTGGAATGATACTGGGAATAAATGCCGGAATGATACTGGGAATAAATGCTGGAATGATACTGGGAATAAATGCTGGAATGATGCTGGAATGATACTGGGAATAAATGCTGGAATGATATTGGAATGATACTGGGAATAAATGATGGAATGATACTGAATGATACTGGGAATAAATGCTGGAATGATGCTGGAATGATACTGGGAATAAATGATGGAATGATACTGGAATGATACTGGGAATAAATGCTGGAATGATACTGGAATGATACTGGGAATAAATGATGGAATTATGCTGGAATGATACTGGGAATAAATGATGGAATGACACTTGAATGATACTGGGAATAAATGATGGAATGATGCTGGAATGATACTGGGAATAAATGCTGGAATGATACTGGAAATAAATGCTGGAATGATACTGGAATGATACTGGGAATAAATAATTTAATGATACTGGGAATAAATGATGGAATGATGCTGGAATGATACTGGGAATAAATGCTGGAATGATACTGGAATGACACTGGGAATAAATGATGGAATGATACTGGAATGATACTGGGAATAAATGCTGGAACTATACTGGGAATAAATGCTGGAATGATACTGGGAATAAATGATGGAATTATGCTGGAATGATACTGGGAATAAATGATGGAATGACACTTGAATGATACTGGGAATAAATGCTGGAATGATACTGGGAATAAATGCTGGAATGATACTGGAATTATACTGGGAATAAATGATGGAATGATGCTGGAATGATACTGGGAATAAATGATGGAATGATACTGGAATGATACTGGGAATAAATGCTGGAATGACACTGGAATGAAACTGGGAATAAATGATTGAATGATGCTGGAATGATACTGGGAATAAATGATGGAATGATACTGGAATGATACTGGGAATAAATGATGGAATGATGCTGGGAATAAATGATGGAATGACACTGGAATGATACTGGGAATAAATGCTGGAATGACACTGGGAATAAATGCTGGAATGATACTGGAATTATACTGGGAATAAATGCTGGAATGATGCTGGAATGATACTGGGAATAAATGCTGGAATGATGCTGGAATGATACTGGGAATAAATGATGGAATGATACTGGAATGATACTGGGAATAAATGCTGGAATGATACTGGGAATAAATGATGGAATGATACTGGAATAAATGATGGAATGATGCTGGAATGATACTGGAATGATACTGGGAATAAATGATGGAGTGATACTGGGAATAAATGCTGGAATAAATGCTGGAATGATACTGGGAATAAATGCTGGAATGATACTGGGAATAAATGCTGGAATGATGCTGGAATGATACTGGGAATAAATGCTGGAATGATATTGGAATGATACTGGGAATAAATGATGGAATGATACTGAATGATACTGGGAATAAATGCTGGAATGATGCTGGAATGATACTGGGAATAAATGATGGAATGATACTGGAATGATACTGGGAATAAATGCTGGAATGATACTGGAATGATACTGGGAATAAATGATGGAATTATGCTGGAATGATACTGGGAATAAATGATGGAATGACACTTGAATGATACTGGGAATAAATGATGGAATGATGCTGGAATGATACTGGGAATAAATGCTGGAATGATACTGGAAATAAATGCTGGAATGATACTGGGAATAAATAATTTAATGATACTGGGAATAAATGATGGAATGATGCTGGAATGATACTGGGAATAAATGCTGGAATGATACTGGAATGACACTGGGAATAAATGATGGAATGATACTGGAATGATACTGGGAATAAATGCTGGAACTATACTGGGAATAAATGCTGGAATGATACTGGGAATAAATGATGGAATTATGCTGGAATTATACTGGGAATAAATGATGGAATGATGCTGGAATGATACTGGGAATAAATGATGGAATGATACTGGGAATAAATGCTGGAATGATACTGGAATTATACTGGGAATAAATGATGGAATGATGCTGGAATGATACTGGGAATAAATGATGGAATGATACTGGAATGATACTGGGAATAAATGCTGGAATGACACTGGAATGAAACTGGGAATAAATGATGGAATTATGCTGGAATGATACTGGGAATAAATGATGGAATGACACTTGAATGATACTGGGAATAAATGATGGAATGATGCTGGAATGATACTGGGAATAAATGCTGGAATGATACTGGAAATAAATGCTGGAATGATACTGGAATGATACTGGGAATAAATAATTTAATGATACTGGGAATAAATGATGGAATGATGCTGGAATGATACTGGGAATAAATGCTGGAATGATACTGGAATGACACTGGGAATAAATGATGGAATGATACTGGAATGATACTGGGAATAAATGCTGGAACTATACTGGGAATAAATGCTGGAATGATACTGGGAATAAATGCTGGAATGATACTGGAATTATACTGGGAATAAATGATGGAATGATGCTGGAATGATACTGGGAATAAATGATGGAATGATACTGGAATGATACTGGGAATAAATGCTGGAATGACACTGGAATGAAACTGGGAATAATTGATTGAATGATGCTGGAATGATACTGGGAATAAATGATGGAATGATACTGGAATGATACTGGGAATAAATGATGGAATGATGCTGGGAATAAATGATGGAATGACACTGGAATGATACTGGGAATAAATGCTGGAATGACACTGGGAATAAATGCTGGAATGATACTGGAATTATACTGGGAATAAATGCTGGAATGATGCTGGAATGATACTGGGAATAAATGCTGGAATGATGCTGGAATGATACTGGGAATAAATGATGGAATGATACTGGAATGATACTGGGAATAAATGCTGGAATGATACTGGGAATAAATGATGGAATGATACTGGAATAAATGATGGAATGATGCTGGAATGATACTGGAATGATACTGGGAATAAATGATGGAGTGATACTGGGAATAAATGCTGGAATAAATGCTGGAATGATACTGGGAATAAATGCTGGAATGATACTGGGAATAAATGCTGGAATGATGCTGGAATGATACTGGGAATAAATGCTGGAATGATATTGGAATGATACTGGGAATAAATGATGGAATGATACTGAATGATACTGGGAATAAATGCTGGAATGATGCTGGAATGATACTGGGAATAAATGATGGAATGATACTGGAATGATACTGGGAATAAATGCTGGAATGATACTGGAATGATACTGGGAATAAATGATGGAATTATGCTGGAATGATACTGGGAATAAATGATGGAATGACACTTGAATGATACTGGGAATAAATGATGGAATGATGCTGGAATGATACTGGGAATAAATGCTGGAATGATACTGGAAATAAATGCTGGAATGATACTGGAATGATACTGGGAATAAATAATTTAATGATACTGGGAATAAATGATGGAATGATGCTGGAATGATACTGGGAATAAATGCTGGAATGATACTGGAATGACACTGGGAATAAATGATGGAATGATACTGGAATGATACTGGGAATAAATGCTGGAACTATACTGGGAATAAATGCTGGAATGATACTGGGAATAAATGATGGAATTATGCTGGAATGATACTGGGAATAAATGATGGAATGACACTTGAATGATACTGGGAATAAATGCTGGAATGATACTGGGAATAAATGCTGGAATGATACTGGAATTATACTGGGAATAAATGATGGAATGATGCTGGAATGATACTGGGAATAAATGATGGAATGATACTGGAATGATACTGGGAATAAATGCTGGAATGACACTGGAATGAAACTGGGAATAAATGATTGAATGATGCTGGAATGATACTGGGAATAAATGATGGAATGATACTGGAATGATACTGGGAATAAATGATGGAATGATGCTGGGAATAAATGATGGAATGACACTGGAATGATACTGGGAATAAATGCTGGAATGACACTGGGAATAAATGCTGGAATGATACTGGAATTATACTGGGAATAAATGCTGGAATGATGCTGGAATGATACTGGGAATAAATGATGGAATGATACTGGAATGATACTGGGAATAAATGCTGGAATGATACTGGGAATAAATGATGGAATGATACTGGAATAAATGATGGAATGATGCTGGAATGATACTGGAATGATACTGGGAATAAATGATGGAGTGATACTGGGAATAAATGCTGGAATAACTGCTGGAATGATACTGGGAATAAATGCTGGAATGATACTGGAATGATACTGGGAATAAATGCTGGAATGATACTGGAATGATACTGGGAATAAATGCTGGAATGATACTGGAATGATACTGGGAATAAATGCTGGAATGATACTGGGAATAAATGCTGGAATGATGCTGGAATGATACTGGGAATAAATGCTGGAATGATACTGGAATGATACTGGGAATAAGTGCCGGAATGATACTGGGAATAAATGATGGAATGACACTGGAATGATACTGGGAATAAATGCTGGAATGATACTGGGAATAAATGCTGGAATGATGCTGGAATGACACTGGGAATAAATGCTGGAATGATACTGGAATGATACTGGGAATAAATGATGGAATGATACTGAATGATACTGGGAATAAATGCTGGAATGATGCTGGAATGATACTGGGAATAAATGATGGAATGATACTGGAATGATACTGGGAAAAAATGATTTAATGATAGTGGGAATAAATGATGGAATGATGCTGGAATGATACTGGGAATAAATGCTGTAATGATACTGGAAATAAATGCTGGAATGATACTGGAATGATACTGGGAATAAATAATTTAATGATACTGGGAATAAATGATGGAATGATGCTGGAATGATCCTGGGAATAAATGATGGAATGATACTGGAATGACACTGGGAATAAATGATGGAATGACACTGAAATGATACTTGGAATAAATGCTGGAATGATACTGGGAATAAATGCTGGAATGATACTGGAATGATACTGGGAATAAATGATGGAATTATGCTGGAATGATACTGGGAATAAATGATGGAATGACACTTGAATGATACTGGGAATAAATGATGGAATGATGCTGGAATGATACTGGGAATAAATGCTGGAATGATACTGGAAATAAATGCTGGAATGATACTGGAATGATACTGGGAATAAATAATTTAATGATACTGGGAATAAATGATGGAATGATGCTGGAATGATACTGGGAATAAATGATGGAATGATACTGGAATGATACTGGGAATAAATGCTGGAATGATACTGGGAAAAAATGCTGGAATGATACTGGGAATAAATGATGGAATGATGCTGGAATGATACTGGGAATAAATGCTGGAATGATACTGGAATTATACTGGGAATAAATGATGGAATGAGGCTGGAATGATACTGGGAATAAATGATGGAATGATACTGGAATGATACTGGGAATAAATGATGGAATGATACTGGGAATAAATGATGGAATGATGCTGGAATGATACTGGAATGATACTGGGAATAAATGATGGAGTGATACTGGGAATAAATGCTGGAATGATGCTGGAATGATACTGGGAATAAATGATTGAATGATACTGGAATGATACTGGGAATAAATGATGGAATGATGCTGGAATGATACTGGGAATAAATGATGGAATGATACTGGGAATAAATGCTGGAATGATACTGGAATGATACTGGGAATAAATGCTGGAATGATACTGGAATGATACTGGGAATAAATGCTGGAATGATACTGGAATGATACTGGGAATAATTGCTGGAATGATACTGGGAATAAATGATGGAATGACACTGGAATGATACTGGGAATAAATGATGGAGTGATACTGGGAATAAATGCTGGAATGATGCTGGAATGATACTGGGAATAAATGATTGAATGATACTGGAATGATACTGGGAATAAATGATGGAATGATGCTGGAATGATACTGGGAATAAATGATGGAATGATACTGGAATGATACTGGGAATAAATGATGGAATGATACTGGGAATAAATGCTGGAATGATGCTGGAATGATACTGGGAATAAATGATGGAATGATACTGGAATGATACTGGGAATAAATGATGGAATGATACTGGGAATAAATGCTGGAATGATGCTGGAATGATACTGGGAATAAATGATGGAATGATACTGAATGATACTGGGAATAAATGCTGGAATGATGCTGGAATGATACTGGGAATAAATGATGGAATGATACTGGAATGATACTGGGAATAAATGATTTAATGATACTGGGAATAAATGATGGAATGATGCTGGAATGATACTGGGAATAAATGCTGGAATGATACTGGAAATAAATGCTGGAATGATACTGGAATGATACTGGGAATAAATAATTTAATGATACTGGGAATAAATGATGGAATGATGCTGGAATGATACTGGGAATAAATGATGGAATGATACTGGAATGACACTGGGAATAAATGATGGAATGATACTGGAATGATACTGGGAATAAATGCTGGAATGATACTGGGAATAAATGCTGGAATGATACTGGAATGATACTGGGAATAAATGATGGAATTATGCTGGAATGATACTGGGAATAAATGATGGAATGACACTTGAATGATACTGGGAATAAATGATGGAATGATGCTGGAATGATACTGGGAATAAATGCTGGAATGATACTGGAAATAAATGCTGGAATGATACTGGAATGATACTGGGAATAAATAATTTAATGATACTGGGAATAAATGATGGAATGATGCTGGAATGATACTGGGAATAAATGCTGGAATGATAATGGAATGACACTGGGAATAAATGATGGAATGATACTGGAATGATACTGGGAATAAATGCTGGAATGATACTGGGAATAAATGCTGGAATGATACTGGAATGATACTGGGAATAAATGCTGGAATGATACTGGAATGATACTGGGAATAAATTATGGAATGATACTGGGAATAAATGCTGGAATGATACTGGAATTATACTGGGAATAAATGATGGAATGATGCTGGAATGATACTGGGATTAAATGCTGGAAAGATACTGGAATGATACCGGAAATAAATGATGGAATGACACTGGAATGATACTGGGAATAAATGCTGGAATGATACTGGGAATAAATGATGGAATGATGCTGGAATGATACTGCGAATAAATGATGGAATGATACTGGAATGATACTGGGAATAAATGATGGAATGATGCTGGGAATAAATGATGGAATGACACTGGAATGATACTGGGAATAAATGCTGGAATGACACTGGGAATAAATGCTGGAATGATACTGGAATTATACTGGGAATAAATGCTGGAATGATGCTGGAATGATACTGGGAATAAATGATGGAATGATACTGGAATGATACTGGGAATAAATGCTGGAATGATACTGGGAATAAATGATGGAATGATACTGGAATAAATGATGGAATGATGCTGGAATGATACTGGAATGATACTGGGAATAAATGATGGAGTGATACTGGGAATAAATGCTGGAATAACTGCTGGAATGATACTGGGAATAAATGCTGGAATGATACTGGAATGATACTGGGAATAAATGCTGGAATGATACTGGAATGATACTGGGAATAAATGCTGGAATGATACTGGAATGATACTGGGAATAAATGCTGGAATGATACTGGGAATAAATGCTGGAATGATGCTGGAATGATACTGGGAATAAATGCTGGAATGATGCTGGAATGATACTGGGAATACATGATGGAATGATACTGGAATGATACTGGGAATAAATGATGGAATGATACTGGGAATAAATGATGGAATGATGCTGGAATGATACTGGGAATAAATGCTGGAATAATACTGGAATGATACTGGGAATAAATGATGGAAAAAATGCTGGAATGATACTGGGAATAAATGCTGGAATGATACTGGAATGATACTGGGAATAAATGCTGGAATGATACTGAATGATACTGGGAATAAATGCTTGAATGATGCTGGAATGATACTGGGAATAAATGCTGGAATGATACTGGAAAGATACTGGGAATAAATGCTTGAATGATACTGGGAATAAATGCTGGAACGATACTGGAATGATACTGGGAATAAATGCTGGAATGATACTGGAATGATACTGGGAATAAGTGCCGGAATGATACTGGGAATAAATGATGGAATGACACTGGAATGATACTGGGAATAAATGCTGGAATGATACTGGGAATAAATGCTGGAATGATGCTGGAATGACACTGGGAATAAATGCTGGAATGATACTGGAATGATACTGGGAATAAATGATGGAATGATACTGAATGATACTGGGAATAAATGCTGGAATGATGCTGGAATGATACTGGGAATAAATGATGGAATGATACTGGAATGATACTGGGAATAAATGATTTAATGATAGTGGGAATAAATGATGGAATGATGCTGGAATGATACTGGGAATAAATGCTGTAATGATACTGGAAATAAATGCTGGAATGATACTGGAATGATACTGGGAATAAATAATTTAATGATACTGGGAATAAATGATGGAATGATGCTGGAATGATCCTGGGAATAAATGATGGAATGATACTGGAATGACACTGGGAATAAATGATGGAATGACACTGAAATGATACTTGGAATAAATGCTGGAATGATACTGGGAATAAATGCTGGAATGATACTGGAATGATACTGGGAATAAATGATGGAATTATGCTGGAATGATACTGGGAATAAATGATGGAATGACACTTGAATGATACTGGGAATAAATGATGGAATGATGCTGGAATGATACTGGGAATAAATGCTGGAATGATACTGGAAATAAATGCTGGAATGATACTGGAATGATACTGGGAATAAATAATTTAATGATACTGGGAATAAATGATGGAATGATGCTGGAATGATACTGGGAATAAATGATGGAATGATACTGGAATGATACTGGGAATAAATGCTGGAATGATACTGGGAAAAAATGCTGGAATGATACTGGGAATAAATGATGGAATGATGCTGGAATGATACTGGGAATAAATGCTGGAATGATACTGGAATTATACTGGGAATAAATGATGGAATGAGGCTGGAATGATACTGGGAATAAATGATGGAATGATACTGGAATGATACTGGGAATAAATGATGGAATGATACTGGGAATAAATGATGGAATGATGCTGGAATGATACTGGAATGATACTGGGAATAAATGATGGAGTGATACTGGGAATAAATGCTGGAATGATGCTGGAATGATACTGGGAATAAATGATTGAATGATACTGGAATGATACTGGGAATAAATGATGGAATGATGCTGGAATGATACTGGGAATAAATGATGGAATGATACTGGGAATAAATGCTGGAATGATACTGGAATGATACTGGGAATAAATGCTGGAATGATACTGGAATGATACTGGGAATAAATGCTGGAATGATACTGGAATGATACTGGGAATAATTGCTGGAATGATACTGGGAATAAATGATGGAATGACACTGGAATGATACTGGGAATAAATGATGGAGTGATACTGGGAATAAATGCTGGAGTGATGCTGGAATGATACTGGGAATAAATGATTGAATGATACTGGAATGATACTGGGAATAAATGATGGAATGATGCTGGAATGATACTGGGAATAAATGATGGAATGATACTGGAATGATACTGGGAATAAATGATGGAATGATACTGGGAATAAATGCTGGAATGATGCTGGAATGATACTGGGAATAAATGATGGAATGATACTGGAATGATACTGGGAATAAATGATGGAATGATACTGGGAATAAATGCTGGAATGATGCTGGAATGATACTGGGAATAAATGATGGAATGATACTGAATGATACTGGGAATAAATGCTGGAATGATGCTGGAATGACACTGGGAATAAATGATGGAATGATACTGGAATGATACTGGGAATAAATGATTTAATGATACTGGGAATAAATGATGGAATGATGCTGGAATGATACTGGGAATAAATGCTGGAATGATACTGGAAATAAATGCTGGAATGATACTGGAATGATACTGGGAATAAATAATTTAATGATACTGGGAATAAATGATGGAATGATGCTGGAATGATACTGGGAATAAATGATGGAATGATACTGGAATGACACTGGGAATAAATGATGGAATGATACTGGAATGATACTGGGAATAAATGCTGGAATGATACTGGGAATAAATGCTGGAATGATACTGGAATGATACTGGGAATAAATGATGGAATTATGCTGGAATGATACTGGGAATAAATGATGGAATGACACTTGAATGATACTGGGAATAAATGATGGAATGATGCTGGAATGATACTGGGAATAAATGCTGGAATGATACTGGAAATAAATGCTGGAATGATACTGGAATGATACTGGGAATAAATAATTTAATGATACTGGGAATAAATGATGGAATGATGCTGGAATGATACTGGGAATAAATGCTGGAATGATAATGGAATGACACTGGGAATAAAAGATGGAATGATACTGGAATGATACTGGGAATAAATGCTGGAATGATACTGGGAATAAATGCTGGAATGATACTGGAATGATACTGGGAATAAATGCTGGAATGATACTGGAATGATACTGGGAATAAATTATGGAATGATACTGGGAATAAATGCTGGAATGATACTGGAATTATACTGGGAATAAATGATGGAATGATGCTGGAATGATACTGGGATTAAATGCTGGAAAGATACTGGAATGATACCGGAAATAAATGATGGAATGACACTGGAATGATACTGGGAATAAATGCTGGAATGATACTGGGAATAAATGATGGAATGATGCTGGAATGATACTGCGAATAAATGATGGAATGATACTGCAATGATACTGGGAATAAATGATGGAATGATACTGGGAATAAATGATGGAATGATACTGAATGATACTGGGAATAAATGCTGGAATGATGCTGGAATGATACTGGGAATAAATGATGGAATGATACTGGAATGATACTGGGAATAAATGATTTAATGATACTGGGAAAAATGATGGAATGATACTGGAATGATACTGGGAATAAATGCTGGAATGATACTGGGAATAAATGCTGGAATGATACTGGAATGATACTGGGAATAAATGCTGGAATGATACTGGAATGATACTGGGAATAAATGCTGGAATGATACTGGGAATTAATGATGGAATGACACTGGAATGATACTGGGAATAAATGCTGGAATGATACTGGGAATAAATGCTGGAATGATACTGGAATTATACTGGGAATAAATGATGGAATGATACTGGATGATACTGGGAATAAATGCTGGAATGATGCTGGAATGATACTGGGAATAAATGATGGAATGATACTGGAATGATACTGGGAATAAATGCTTGAATGATACTGGAATGACACTGGGAATAAATGATGGAATGATACTGGAATGAAACTGGGAATAAATGCTGGAATGATACTGGGAATAAATGCTGGAATGATGATGGAATGATACTGGGAATAAATGCTGGAATGATACTGGAATGATACTGGGAATAAATGATGGAATGATACTGAATGATACTGGGAATAAATGCTGGAATGATGCTGGAATGATACTGGGAATAAATGATGGAATGATACTGGAAATAAATGCTGGAATGATACTGGAATGATACTGGGAATAAATAATTTAATGATACTGGGAATAAATGATGGAATGATGCTGTAATGATACTGGGAATAAATGATGGAATGATACTGGAATGATACTGGGAATAAATGCTGGAATGATACTGGGAAAAAATGCTGGAATGATACTGGGAATAAATGATGGAATGATGCTGGAATGATACTGGGAATAAATGCTGGAATGATACTGGAATTATACTGGGAATAAATGATGGAATGAGGCTGGAATGATACTGGGAATAAATGATGGAATGATACTGGAATGATACTGGGAATAAATGATGGAATGATACTGGGAATAAATGATGGAATGATGCTGGAATGATACTGGAATGATACTGGGAATAAATGATGGAGTGATACTGGGAATAAATGCTGGAATGATGCTGGAATGATACTGGGAATAAATGATTGAATGATACTGGAATGATACTGGGAATAAATGATGGAATGATGCTGGAATGATACTGGGAATAAATGATGGAATGATACTGGAATGATACTGGGAATAAATGCTGGAATGATACTGGGAATAAATGCTGGAATGATACTGGGAATAAATGCTGGAATGATACTGGAATGATACTGGGAATAAATGCTGGAATGATACTGGAATGATACTGGGAATAAATGCTGGAATGATACTGGAATGATACTGGGAATAATTGCTTGAATGATACTGGGAATAAATGATGGAATGACACTGGAATGATACTGGGAATAAATGATGGAGTGATACTGGGAATAAATGCTGGAATGATGCTGGAATGATACTGGGAATAAATGATTGAATGATACTGGAATGATACTGGGAATAAATGATGGAATGATGCTGGAATGATACTGGGAATAAATGATGGAATGATACTGGAATGATACTGGGAATAAATGATGGAATGATACTGGGAATAAATGCTGGAATGATGCTGGAATGATACTGGGAATAAATGATGGAATGATACTGGAATGATACTGGGAATAAATGATGGAATGATAATGGGAATAAATGCTGGAATGATGCTGGAATGATACTGGGAATAAATGCTGGAATGATACTGGAATGATACTGGGAATAAATGATGGAATGATACTGAATGATACTGGGAATAAATGCTGGAATGATGCTGGAATGATACTGGGAATAAATGATGGAATGATACTGGAATGATACTGGGAATAAATGATTTAATGATACTGGGAATAAATGATGGAATGATGCTGGAATGATACTGGGAATAAATGCTGGAATGATACTGGAAATAAATGCTGGAATGATACTGGAATGATACTGGGAATAAATAATTTAATGATACTGGGAATAAATGATGGAATGATGCTGGAATGATACTGGGAATAAATGATGGAATGATACTGGAATGACACTGGGAATAAATGATGGAATGATACTGGAATGATACTGGGAATAAATGCTGGAATGATACTGGGAATAAATGCTGGAATGATACTGGAATGATACTGGGAATAAATGATGGAATTATGCTGGAATGATACTGGGAATAAATGATGGAATGACACTTGAATGATACTGGGAATAAATGATGGAATGATGCTGGAATGATACTGGGAATAAATGCTGGAATGATAATGGAATGACACTGGGAATAAATGATGGAATGATACTGGAATGATACTGGGAATAAATGCTGGAATGATACTGGGAATAAATGTGGAATGATACTGGAATGATACTGGGAATAAATGCTGGAATGATACTGGAATGATACTGGGAATAAATTATGGAATGATACTGGGAATAAATGCTGGAATGATACTGGAATTATACTGGGAATAAATGATGGAATGATGATGGAATGATACTGGGATTAAATGCAGGAAAGATACTGGAATGATACTGGAAATAAATGATGGAATGACACTGGAATGATACTGGGAATAAATGCTGGAATGATACTGGGAATAAATGATGGAATGATGCTGGAATGATACTGCGAATAAATGATGGAATGATACTGCAATGATACTGGGAATAAATGATGGAATGATACTGGGAATAAATGATGGAATGATACTGAATGAAACTGGGAATAAATGCTGGAATGATGCTGGAATGATACTGGGAATAAATGATGGAATGATACTGGAATGATACTGGGAATAAATGATTTAATGATACTGGGAAAAAATGATGGAATGATACTGGAATGATACTGGGAATAAATGCTGGAATGATACTGGGAATAAATGCTGGAATGATACTGGAATGATACTGGGAATAAATGCTGGAATGATACTGGAATGATACTGGGAATAAATGCTGGAATGATACTGGGAATTAATGATGGAATGACACTGGAATGATACTGGGAATAAATGCTGGAATGATACTGGGAATAAATGCTGGAATGATACTGGAATTATACTGGGAATAAATGATGGAATGATACTGAATGATACTGGGAATAAATGCTGGAATGATGCTGGAATGATACTGGGAATAAATGATGGAATGATACTGGAATGATACTGGGAATAAATGCTTGAATGATACTGGAATGACACTGGGAATAAATGATGGAATGATACTGGAATGATACTGGGAATAAATGCTGGAATGATACTGGGAATAAATGCTGGAATGATGATGGAATGATACTGGGAATAAATGCTGGAATGATACTGGAATGATACTGGGAATAAATGATGGAATGATACTGAATGATACTGGGAATAAATGCTGGAATGATGCTGGAATGATACTGGGAATAAATGATTTAATGATACTGGGAATAAATGATGGAATGATGCTGGAATGATACTGGGAATAAATGCTGGAATGATACTGGAAATAAATGCTGGAATGATACTGGAATGATACTGGGAATAAATAATTTAATGATACTGGGAATAAATGATGGAATGATGCTGGAATGATACTGGGAATAAATGATGGAATGATACTGGAATGACACTGGGAAAAAATGATGGAATGATACTGGAATGATACTGTTAATAAATGCTGGAATGATACTGGGAATAAATGCTGGAATGATACTGGAATGATACTGGGAATAAATGATGGAATTATGCTGGAATGATACTGGGAATAAATGATGGAATGACACTTGAATGATACTGGGAATAAATGATGGAATGATGCTGGAATGATACTGGGAATAAATGCTGGAATGATACTGGAAATAAATGCTGGAATGATACTGGAATGATACTGGGAATAAATAATTTAATGATACTGGGAATAAATGATGGAATGATGCTGGAATGATACTGGGAATAAATGCTGGAATGATAATGGAATGACACTGGGAATAAATGATGGAATGATACTGGAATGATACTGGGAATAAATGCTGGAATGATACTGGGAATAAATACTGGAATGATACTGGAATGATACTGGGAATAAATGCTGGAATGATACTGGAATGATACTGGGAATAAATTATGGAATGATACTGGGAATAAATGCTGGAATGATACTGGAATTATACTGGGAATAAATGATGGAATGATGCTGGAATGATACTGGGATTAAATGCTGGAAAGATACTGGAATGATACTGGGAATAAATGATGGAATGACACTGGAATGATACTGGGAATAAATGCTGGAATGATGCTGGAATGATACTGGGAATAAATGATGGAATGATACTGGAATGATACTGGGAATAAATGCTGGAATGATACTGGGAATAAATGATGGAATGATACTGGAATAAATGATGGAATGATGCTGGAATGATACTGGAATGATACTGGGAATAAATGATGCAGTGATACTGGGAATAAATGCTGGAATAAATGCTGGAATGATACTGGGAATAAATGCTGGAATGATACTGGAATGATACTGGGAATAAATGCTGGAATGATACTGGAATGATACTGGGAATAAATGCTGGAATGATACTGGAATGATACTGGGAATAAATGCTGGAATGATACTGGGAATAAATGATGGAATGACACTGGAATGATACTGGGAATAAATGATGGAGTGATACTGGGAATAAATGCTGGAATGATGCTGGAATGATACTGGGAATAAATGCTGGAATGATGCTGGAATGATACTGGGAATAAATGATGGAATGATACTGGAATGATACTGGGAATAAATGATGGAATGATACTGGGAATAAATGATGGAATGATGCTGGAATGATACTGGGAATAAATGCTGGAATGATACTGGAATGATACTGGGAATAAATGATGGAAAAAATGCTGGAATGATACTGGGAATAAATGCTGGAATGATACTGGAATGATACTGGGAATAAATGCTTGAATGATGCTGGAATGATACTGGGAATAAATGCTGGAATGATACTGGAATGATACTGGGAATAAATGCTTGAATGATACTGGGAATAAATGCTGGAACGATACTGGAATGATACTGGGAATAAATGCTGGAATGATACTGGAATGATACTGGGAATAAATGCCGGAATGATACTGGGAATAAATGATGGAATGACACTGGAATGATACTGGGAATAAATGCTGGAATGATACTGGGAATAAATGCTGGAATGATGCTGGAATGATACTGGGAATAAATGCTGGAATGATACTGGAATGATACTGGGAATAAATGATGGAATGATACTGAATGATACTGGGAATAAATGCTGGAATGATGCTGGAATGATACTGGGAATAAATGATGGAATGATACTGGAATGATACTGGGAATAAATGCTGGAATGATACTGGAATGATACTGGGAATTAATGATGGAATGATGCTGGAATGATACTGGGAATAAATGATGGAATGATACTGGAATGATACTGGGAATAAATGATTTAATGATACTGGGAATAAATGATGGAATGATGCTGGAATGATACTGGGAATAAATGCTGTAATGATACTGGAAATAAATGCTGGAATGATACTGGAATGATACTGGGAATAAATAATTTAATGATACTGGGAATAAATGATGGAATGATGCTGGAATGATCCTGGGAATAAATGATGGAATGATACTGGAATGACACTGGGAATAAATGATGGAATGACACTGAAATGATACTGGGAATAAATGCTGGAATGATACTGGGAATAAATGCTGGAATGATACTGGAATGATACTGGGAATAAATGATGGAATTATGCTGGAATGATACTGGGAATAAATGATGGAATGACACTTGAATGATACTGGGAAAAAATGATGGAATGATGCTGGAATGATACTGGGAATAAATGATGGAATGACACTTGAATGATACTGGGAATAAATGATGGAATGATGCTGGAATGATACTGGGAATAAATGCTGGAATGATACTGGAAATAAATGCTGGAATGATACTGGAATGATACTGGGAATAAATAATTTAATGATACTGGGAATAAATGATGGAATGATGCTGGAATGATACTGGGAATAAATGATGGAATGATACTGGAATGATACTGGGAATAAATGCTGGAATGATACTGGGAAAAAATGCTGGAATGATACTGGGAATAAATGATGGAATGATGCTGGAATGATACTGGGAATAAATGCTGGAATGATACTGGAATTATACTGGGAATAAATGATGGAATGAGGCTGGAATGATACTGGGAATAAATGATGGAATGATACTGGAATGATACTGGGAATAAATGATGGAATGATACTGGGAATAAATGATGGAATGATGCTGGAATGATACTGGAATGATACTGGGAATAAATGATGGAGTGATACTGGGAATAAATGCTGGAATGATGCTGGAATGATACTGGGAATAAATGATTGAATGATACTGGAATGATACTGGGAATAAATGATGGAATGATGCTGGAATGATACTGGGAATAAATGATGGAATGATACTGGAATGATACTGGGAATAAATGCTGGAATGATACTGGGAATAAATGCTGGAATGATACTGGGAATAAATGCTGGAATGATACTGGAATGATACTGGGAATAAATGCTGGAATGATACTGGAATGATACTGGGAATAAATGCTGGAATGATACTGGAATGATACTGGGAATAATTGCTGGAATGATACTGGGAATAAATGATGGAATGACACTGGAATGATACTGGGAATAAATGATGGAGTGATACTGGGAATAAATGCTGGAATGATGCTGGAATGATACTGGGAATAAATGATTGAATGATACTGGAATGATACTGGGAATAAATGATGGAATGATGCTGGAATGATACTGGGAATAAATGATGGAATGATACTGGAATGATACTGGGAATAAATGATGGAATGATACTGGGAATAAATGATGGAATGATGCTGGAATGATACTGGGAATAAATGCTGGAATGATGCTGGAATGATACTGGAATGATACTGGGAATAAATGATGGAATGATACTGAATGATACTGGGAATAAATGCTGGAATGATGCTGGAATGATACTGGGAATAAATGCTGGAATGATACTGGAATGATACTGGGAATAAATGCTGGAATGATACTGGAATGATACTGGGAATAAATGCTGGAATGATACTGGAATGATACTGGGAATAAATGCTGGAATGATACTGGGAATAAATGATGGAATGACACTGGAATGATACTGGGAATAAATGATGGAGTGATACTGGGAATAAATGCTGGAATGATGCTGGAATGATACTGGGAATAAATGCTGGAATGATGCTGGAATGATACTGGGAATAAATGATGGAATGATACTGGAATGATACTGGGAATAAATGATGGAATGATACTGGGAATAAATGATGGAATGATGCTGGAATGATACTGGGAATAAATGCTGGAATGATACTGGAATGATACTGGGAATAAATGATGGAAAAAATGCTGGAATGATACTGGGAATAAATGCTGGAATGATACTGGAATGATACTGGGAATAAATGCTTGAATGATGCTGGAATGATACTGGGAATAAATGCTGGAATGATACTGGAATGATACTGGGAATAAATGCTTGAATGATACTGGGAATAAATGCTGGAACGATACTGGAATGATACTGGGAATAAATGCTGGAATGATACTGGAATGATACTGGGAATAAATGCCGGAATGATACTGGGAATAAATGCTGGAATGATACTGGGAATAAATGATGGAATGACACTGGAATGATACTGGGAATAAATGATGGAGTGATACTGGGAATAAATGCTGGAATGATGCTGGAATGATACTGGGAATAAATGCTGGAATGATGCTGGAATGATACTGGGAATAAATGATGGAATGATACTGGAATGATACTGGGAATAAATGATGGAATGATACTGGGAATAAATGATGGAATGATGCTGGAATGATACTGGGAATAAATGCTGGAATGATACTGGAATGATACTGGGAATAAATGATGGAAAAAATGCTGGAATGATACTGGGAATAAATGCTGGAATGATACTGGAATGATACTGGGAATAAATGCTTGAATGATGCTGGAATGATACTGGGAATAAATGCTGGAATGATACTGGAATGATACTGGGAATAAATGCTTGAATGATACTGGGAATAAATGCTGGAACGATACTGGAATGATACTGGGAATAAATGCTGGAATGATACTGGAATGATACTGGGAATAAATGCCGGAATGATACTGGGAATAAATGATGGAATGACACTGGAATGATACTGGGAATAAATGCTGGAATGATACTGGGAATAAATGCTGGAATGATGCTGGAATGATACTGGGAATAAATGCTGGAATGATACTGGAATGATACTGGGAATAAATGATGGAATGATACTGAATGATACTGGGAATAAATGCTGGAATGATGCTGGAATGATACTGGGAATAAATGATGGAATGATACTGGAATGATACTGGGAATAAATGCTGGAATGATACTGGAATGATACTGGGAATTAATGATGGAATGATGCTGGAATGATACTGGGAATAAATGATGGAATGATACTGGAATGATACTGGGAATAAATGATTTAATGATACTGGGAATAAATGATGGAATGATGCTGGAATGATACTGGGAATAAATGCTGTAATGATACTGGAAATAAATGCTGGAATGATACTGGAATGATACTGGGAATAAATAATTTAATGATACTGGGAATAAATGATGGAATGATGCTGGAATGATCCTGGGAATAAATGATGGAATGATACTGGAATGACACTGGGAATAAATGATGGAATGACACTGAAATGATACTGGGAATAAATGCTGGAATGATACTGGGAATAAATGCTGGAATGATACTGGAATGATACTGGGAATAAATGATGGAATTATGCTGGAATGATACTGGGAATAAATGATGGAATGACACTTGAATGATACTGGGAAAAAATGATGGAATGATGCTGGAATGATACTGGGAATAAATGATGGAATGACACTTGAATGATACTGGGAATAAATGATGGAATGATGCTGGAATGATACTGGGAATAAATGCTGGAATGATACTGGAAATAAATGCTGGAATGATACTGGAATGATACTGGGAATAAATAATTTAATGATACTGGGAATAAATGATGGAATGATGCTGGAATGATACTGGGAATAAATGATGGAATGATACTGGAATGATACTGGGAATAAATGCTGGAATGATACTGGGAAAAAATGCTGGAATGATACTGGGAATAAATGATGGAATGATGCTGGAATGATACTGGGAATAAATGCTGGAATGATACTGGAATTATACTGGGAATAAATGATGGAATGAGGCTGGAATGATACTGGGAATAAATGATGGAATGATACTGGAATGATACTGGGAATAAATGATGGAATGATACTGGGAATAAATGATGGAATGATGCTGGAATGATACTGGAATGATACTGGGAATAAATGATGGAGTGATACTGGGAATAAATGCTGGAATGATGCTGGAATGATACTGGGAATAAATGATTGAATGATACTGGAATGATACTGGGAATAAATGATGGAATGATGCTGGAATGATACTGGGAATAAATGATGGAATGATACTGGAATGATACTGGGAATAAATGCTGGAATGATACTGGGAATAAATGCTGGAATGATACTGGGAATAAATGCTGGAATGATACTGGAATGATACTGGGAATAAATGCTGGAATGATACTGGAATGATACTGGGAATAAATGCTGGAATGATACTGGAATGATACTGGGAATAATTGCTGGAATGATACTGGGAATAAATGATGGAATGACACTGGAATGATACTGGGAATAAATGATGGAGTGATACTGGGAATAAATGCTGGAATGATGCTGGAATGATACTGGGAATAAATGATTGAATGATACTGGAATGATACTGGGAATAAATGATGGAATGATGCTGGAATGATACTGGGAATAAATGATGGAATGATACTGGAATGATACTGGGAATAAATGATGGAATGATACTGGGAATAAATGATGGAATGATGCTGGAATGATACTGGGAATAAATGCTGGAATGATGCTGGAATGATACTGGAATGATACTGGGAATAAATGATGGAATGATACTGAATGATACTGGGAATAAATGCTGGAATGATGCTGGAATGATACTGGGAATAAATGATGGAATGATACTGGAATGATACTGGGAATAAATGATTTAATGATACTGGGAATAAATGATGGAATGATGCTGGAATGATACTGGGAATAAATGCTGGAATGATACTGGAAATAAATGCTGGAATGATACTGGAATGATACTGGGAATAAATAATTTAATGATACTGGGAATAAATGATGGAATGATGCTGGAATGATACTGGGAATAAATGATGGAATGATACTGGAATGACACTGGGAATAAATGATGGAATGATACTGGAATGATACTGGGAATAAATGCTGGAATGATACTGGGAATAAATGCTGGAATGATACTGGAATGATACTGGGAATAAATGATGGAATTATGCTGGAATGATACTGGGAATAAATGATGGAATGACACTTGAATGATACTGGGAATAAATGATGGAATGATGCTGGAATGATACTGGGAATAAATGCTGGAATGATACTGGAAATAAATGCTGGAATGATACTGGAATGATACTGGGAATAAATAATTTAATGATACTGGGAATAAATGATGGAATGATGCTGGAATGATACTGGGAATAAATGCTGGAATTATAATGGAATGACACTGGGAATAAATGATGGAATGATACTGGAATGATACTGGGAATAAATGCTGGAATGATACTGGGAATAAATGCTGGAATGATACTGGAATGATACTGGGAATAAATGCTGGAATGATACTGGAATGATACTGGGAATAAATTATGGAATGATACTGGGAATAAATGCTGGAATGATACTGGAATTATACTGGGAATAAATGATGGAATGATGCTGGAATGATACTGGGATTAAATGCTGGAAAGATACTGGAATGATACTGGGAATAAATGATGGAATGACACTGGAATGATACTGGGAATAAATGCTGGAATGATACTGGGAATAAATGATGGAATGATGCTGGAATGATACTGCGAATAAATGATGGAATGATACTGCAATGATACTGGGAATAAATGATGGAATGATACTGGGAATAAATGATGGAATGATACTGAATGATACTGGGAATAAATGCTGGAATGATGCTGGAATGATACTGGGAATAAATGATGGAATGATACTGGAATGATACTGGGAATAAATGATTTAATGATACTGGGAAAAAATGATGTAATGATACTGGAATGATACTGGGAATAAATGCTGGAATGATACTGGGAATAAATGCTGGAATGATACTGGAATGATACTGGGAATAAATGCTGGAATGATACTGGAATGATACTGGGAATAAATGCTGGAATGATACTGGGAATTAATGATGGAATGACACTGGAATGATACTGGGAATAAATGCTGGAATGATACTGGGAATAAATGCTGGAATGATACTGGAATTATACTGGGAATAAATGATGGAATGATACTGAATGATACTGGGAATAAATGCTGGAATGATGCTGGAATGATACTGGGAATAAATGATGGAATGATACTGGAATGATACTGGGAATAAATGCTTGAATGATACTGGAATGACACTGGGAATAAATGATGGAATGATACTGGAATGATACTGGGAATAAATGCTGGAATGATACTGGGAATAAATGATGGAATGACACTGGAATGATACTGGGAATAAATGCTGGAATGATACTGGGAATAAATGCTGGAATGATGCTGGAATGATACTGGGAATAAATGCTGGAATGATACTGGAATGATACTGGGAATAAATGATGGAATGATACTGAATGATACTGGGAATAAATGCTGGAATGATGCTGGAATGATACTGGGAATAAATGATGGAATGATACTGGAATGATACTGGGAATAAATGATTTAATGATACTGGGAATAAATGATGGAATGATGCTGGAATGATACTGGGAATAAATGCTGGAATGATACTGGAAATAAATGCTGGAATGATACTGGAATGATACTGGGAATAAATAATTTAATGATACTGGGAATAAATGATGGAATGATGCTGGAATGATACTGGGAATAAATGATGGAATGATACTGGAATGACACTGGGAATAAATGATGGAATGATACTGGAATGATACTGGGAATAAATGCTGGAATGATACTGGGAATAAATGCTGGAATGATACTGGAATGATACTGGGAATAAATGATGGAATTATGCTGGAATGATACTGGGAATAAATGCTGGAATGATACTGGAAATAAATGCTGGAATGATACTGGAATGATACTGGGAATAAATAATTTAATGATACTGGGAATAAATGATGGAATGATGCTGGAATGATACTGGGAATAAATGCTGGAATGATAATGGAATGACACTGGGAATAAATGATGGAATGATACTGGAATGATACTGGGAATGAATGCTGGAATGATACTGGGAATAAATGCTGGAATGATACTGGAATGATACTGGGAATAAATGCTGGAATGATACTGGAATGATACTGGGAATAAATTATGGAATGATACTGGGAATAAATGCTGGAATGATACTGGAATTATACTGGGAATAAATGATGGAATGATGCTGGAATGATACTGGGATTAAATGCTGGAAAGATACTGGAATGATACTGGGAATAAATGATGGAATGACACTGGAATGATACTGGGAATAAATGCTGGAATGATACTGGGAATAAATGATGGAATGATGCTGGAATGATACTGCAAATAAATGATGGAATGATACTGCAATGATACTGGGAATAAATGATGGAATGATACTGGGAATAAATGATGGAATGATACTGAATGATACTGGGAATAAATGCTGGAATGATGCTGGAATGATACTGGGAATAAATGATGGAATGATACTGGAATGATACTGGGAATAAATGATGGAATGATACTGGGAAAAAATGATGGAATGATACTGGAATGATACTGGGAATAAATGCTGGAATGATACTGGGAATAAATGCTGGAATGATACTGGAATGATACTGGGAATAAATGCTGGAATGATACTGGAATGATACTGGGAATAATTGCTGGAATGATACTGGGAATTAATGATGGAATGACACTGGAATGATACTGGGAATAAATGCTGGAATGATACTGGGAATAAATGCTGGAATGATACTGGAATTATACTTGGAATAAATGATGGAATGATGCTGGAATGATACTGGGAATAAATGATGGAATGATGCTGGAATGATACTGGGAATAAATGCTGGAATGATACTGGAATGATACTGGGAATAAATGATGGAAAAAATGCTGGAATGATACTGGGAATAAATGCTGGAATGATACTGAATGATACTGTGAATAAATGCTGGAATGATGCTGGAATGATACTGGGAATAAATGATGGAATGATACTGAAATGATACTGGGAATAAATGCTTGAATGAAACTGGGAATAAATGCTGGAACGATACTGGAATGATACTGGGAATAAATGCTGGAATGATATTGGAATGATACTGGGAATAAATGCCGGAATGATACTGGGAATAAATGATGGAATGACACTGGAATGATACTGGGAATAAATGCTGGAATGATACTGGGAATAAATGCTGGAATGATGCTGCAATGAAACTGGGAATAAATGCTGGAATGATACTGGAATGATACTGGGAATAAATGATGGAATGATACTGAATGATACTGGGAATAAATGCTGGAATGATGCTGGAATGATACTGGGAATAAATGATGGAATGATACTGGAATGATACTGGGAATAAATGCTGGAATGATACTGGAATGATACTGGGAATTAATGATGGAATGATGCTGGAATGATACTGGGAATAAAAGATGGAATGATACTGGAATGATACTGGGAATAAATGATTTAATGATACTGGGAATAAATGATGGAATGATGCTGGAATGATACTGGGAATAAATGCTGGAATGATACTGGAAATAAATGCTGGAATGATACTGGAATGATACTGGGAATAAATAATTCAATGATACTGGGAATAAATGATGGAATGATGCTGGAATGACACTGCGAATAAATGATGGAATGATACTGGAATGACACTGGGAATAAATGATGGAATGATACTGGAATGATACTGGGAATAAATGCTGGAATGATACTGGGAATAAATGCTGGAATGATACTGGAATGATACTGGGAATAAATGCTGGAATGATACTGAATGATACTGGGAATAAATGCTGGAATGATGCTGGAATGATACTGGGAATAAATGATGGAATGATACTGGAATGATACTGGGAATAAATGCTTGAATGATACTGGGAATAAATGCTGGAACGATACTGGAATGATACTGGGAATAAATGCTGGAATGATACTGGAATGATACTGGGAATAAATGCTGGAATGATACTGAATGATACTGGGAATAAATGCTGGAATGATGCTGGAATGATACTGGGAATAAATGATGGAATGATACTGGAATGATACTGGGAATAAATGCTTGAATGATACTGGGAATAAATGCTGGAACGATACTGGAATGATACTGGGAATAAATGCTGGAATGATACTGGAATGATATTGGGAATAAATGCCGGAATGATACTGGGAATAAATGCTGGAATGATACTGGAAATAAATGCTGGAATGATACTGGAATGATACTGGGAATAAATAATTTAATGATACTGGGAATAAATGATGGAATGATGCTGGAATGATACTGGGAATACATGCTGGAATGATACTGGAATGACACTGGGAATAAATGATGGAATGATACTGGAATGATACTGGGAATAAATGCTGGAATGATACTGGAATGATACTGGGAATAAATGCTGGAATGATACTGGAATGATACTGGGAATAAATTATGGAATGATACTGTGAATAAATGCTGGAATGATACTGGAATTATACTGGGAATAAATGATGGAATGATGCTGGAATGATACTGGGATTAAATGCTGGAAAGATACTGGAATGATACTGGGAATAAATGATGGAATGACACTGGAATGATACTGGGAATAAATTATGGAATGATACTGTGAATAAATGCTGGAATGATACTGGAATTATACTGGGAATAAATGATGGAATAAATGATGGAATGATACTGGAATGATACTGGGAATAAATGCTTGAATGATACTGGAATGACACTGGGAATAAATGATGGAATGATACTGGAATGATACTGGGAATAAATGCTGGAATGATACTGGGAATAAATGCTGGAATGATGATGGAATGATACTGGGAATAAATGCTGGAATGATACTGGAATGATACTGGGAATAAATGATGGAATGATACTGAATGATACTGGGAATAAATGCTGGAATGATGCTGGAATGATACTGGGAATAAATGATGGAATGATACTGGAAATAAATGCTGGAATGATACTGGAATGATACTGGGAATAAATAATTTAATGATACTGGGAATAAATGATGGAATGATGCTGTAATGATACTGGGAATAAATGATGGAATGATACTGGAATGATACTGGGAATAAATGCTGGAATGATACTGGGAAAAAATGCTGGAATGATACTGGGAATAAATGATGGAATGATGCTGGAATGATACTGGGAATAAATGCTGGAATGATACTGGAATTATACTGGGAATAAATGATGGAATGAGGCTGGAATGATACTGGGAATAAATGATGGAATGATACTGGAATGATACTGGGAATAAATGATGGAATGATACTGGGAAAAAATGATGGAATGATGCTGGAATGATACTGGAATGATACTGGGAATAAATGATGGAGTGATACTGGGAATAAATGCTGGAATGATGCTGGAATGATACTGGGAATAAATGATTGAATGATACTGGAATGATACTGGGAATAAATGATGGAATGATGCTGGAATGATACTGGGAATAAATGATGGAATGATACTGGAATGATACTGGGAATAAATGCTGGAATGATACTGGGAATAAATGCTGGAATGATACTGGGAATAAATGCTGGAATGATACTGGAATGATACTGGGAATAAATGCTGGAATGATACTGGAATGATACTGGGAATAAATGCTGGAATGATACTGGAATGATACTGGGAATAATTGCTTGAATGATACTGGGAATAAATGATGGAATGACACTGGAATGATACTGGGAATAAATGATGGAGTGATACTGGGAATAAATGCTGGAATGATGCTGGAATGATACTGGGAATAAATGATTGAATGATACTGGAATGATACTGGGAATAAATGATGGAATGATGCTGGAATGATACTGGGAATAAATGATGGAATGATACTGGAATGATACTGGGAATAAATGATGGAATGATACTGGGAATAAATGCTGGAATGATGCTGGAATGATACTGGGAATAAATGATGGAATGATACTGGAATGATACTGGGAATAAATGATGGAATGATACTGGGAATAAATGCTGGAATGATGCTGGAATGATACTGGGAATAAATGCTGGAATGATACTGGAATGATACTGGGAATAAATGATGGAATGATACTGAATGATACTGGGAATAAATGCTGGAATGATGCTGGAATGATACTGGGAATAAATGATGGAATGATACTGGAATGATACTGGGAATAAATGATTTAATGATACTGGGAATAAATGATGGAATGATGCTGGAATGATACTGGGAATAAATGCTGGAATGATACTGGAAATAAATGCTGGAATGATACTGGAATGATACTGGGAATAAATAATTTAATGATACTGGGAATAAATGATGGAATGATGCTGGAATGATACTGGGAATAAATGATGGAATGATACTGGAATGACACTGGGAATAAATGATGGAATGATACTGGAATGATACTGGGAATAAATGCTGGAATGATACTGGGAATAAATGCTGGAATGATACTGGAATGATACTGGGAATAAATGATGGAATTATGCTGGAATGATACTGGGAATAAATGATGGAATGACACTTGAATGATACTGGGAATAAATAATGGAATGATGCTGGAATGATACTGGGAATAAATGCTGGAATGATACTGGAAATAAATGCTGGACTGATACTGGAATGATACTGGGAATAAATAATTTAATGATACTGGGAATAAATGATGGAATGATGCTGGAATGATACTGGGAATAAATGCTGGAATGATAATGGAATGACACTGGGAATAAATGATGGAATGATACTGGAATGATACTGGGAATAAATGCTGGAATGATACTGGGAATAAATGTGGAATGATACTGGAATGATACTGGGAATAAATGCTGGAATGATACTGGGAATAAATTATGGAATGATACTGGGAATAAATGCTGGAATGATACTGGAATTATACTGGGAATAAATGATGGAATGATGCTGGAATGATACTGGGATTAAATGCTGGAAAGATACTGGAATGATACTGGAAATAAATGATGGAATGACACTGGAATGATACTGGGAATAAATGCTGGAATGATACTGGGAATAAATGATGGAATGATGCTGGAATGATACTGCGAATAAATGATGGAATGATACTGCAATGATACTGGGAATAAATGATGGAATGATACTGGGAATAAATGATGGAATGATACTGAATGAAACTGGGAATAAATGCTGGAATGATGCTGGAATGATACTGGGAATAAATGATGGAATGATACTGGAATGATACTGGGAATAAATGATTTAATGATACTGGGAAAAAATGATGGAATGATACTGGAATGATACTGGGAATAAATGCTGGAATGATACTGGGAATAAATGCTGGAATGATACTGGAATGATACTGGGAATAAATGCTGGAATGATACTGGAATGATACTGGGAATAAATGCTGGAATGATACTGGGAATTAATGATGGAATGACACTGGAATGATACTGGGAATAAATGCTGGAATGATACTGGGAATAAATGCTGGAATGATACTGGAATTATACTGGGAATAAATGATGGAATGATACTGAATGATACTGGGAATAAATGCTGGAATGATGCTGGAATGATACTGGGAATAAATGATGGAATGATACTGGAATGATACTGGGAATAAATGCTTGAATGATACTGGAATGACACTGGGAATAAATGATGGAATGATACTGGAATGATACTGGGAATAAATGCTGGAATGATACTGGGAATAAATGCTGGAATGATGATGGAATGATACTGGGAATAAATGCTGGAATGATACTGGAATGATACTGGGAATAAATGATGGAATGATACTGAATGATACTGGGAATAAATGCTGGAATGATGCTGGAATGATACTGGGAATAAATGATTTAATGATACTGGGAATAAATGATGGAATGATGCTGGAATGATACTGGGAATAAATGCTGGAATGATACTGGAAATAAATGCTGGAATGATACTGGAATGATACTGGGAATAAATAATTTAATGATACTGGGAATAAATGATGGAATGATGCTGGAATGATACTGGGAATAAATGATGGAATGATACTGGAATGACACTGGGAATAAATGATGGAATGATACTGGAATGATACTGTTAATAAATGCTGGAATGATACTGGGAATAAATGCTGGAATGATACTGGAATGATACTGGGAATAAATGATGGAATTATGCTGGAATGATACTGGGAATAAATGATGGAATGACACTTGAATGATACTGGGAATAAATGATGGAATGATGCTGGAATGATACTGGGAATAAATGCTGGAATGATACTGGAAATAAATGCTGGAATGATACTGGAATGATACTGGGAATAAATAATTTAATGATACTGGGAATAAATGATGGAATGATGCTGGAATGATACTGGGAATAAATGCTGGAATGATAATGGAATGACACTGGGAATAAATGATGGAATGATACTGGAATGATACTGGGAATAAATGCTGGAATGATACTGGGAATAAATGCTGGAATGATACTGGAATGATACTGGGAATAAATGCTGGAATGATACTGGAATGATACTGGGAATAAATTATGGAATGATACTGGGAATAAATGCTGGAATGATACTGGAATTATACTGGGAATAAATGATGGAATGATGCTGGAATGATACTGGGATTAAATGCTGGAAAGATACTGGAATGATACTGGGAATAAATGATGGAATGACACTGGAATGATACTGGGAATAAATGCTGGAATGATGCTGGAATGATACTGGGAATAAATGATGGAATGATACTGGAATGATACTGGGAATAAATGCTGGAATGATACTGGGAATAAATGATGGAATGATACTGGAATAAATGATGGAATGATGCTGGAATGATACTGGAATGATACTGGGAATAAATGATGCAGTGATACTGGGAATAAATGCTGGAATAAATGCTGGAATGATACTGGGAATAAATGCTGGAATGATACTGGAATGATACTGGGAATAAATGCTGGAATGATACTGGAATGATACTGGGAATAAATGCTGGAATGATACTGGAATGATACTGGGAATAAATGCTGGAATGATACTGGGAATAAATGATGGAATGACACTGGAATGATACTGGGAATAAATGATGGAGTGATACTGGGAATAAATGCTGGAATGATGCTGGAATGATACTGGGAATAAATGCTGGAATGATGCTGGAATGATACTGGGAATAAATGATGGAATGATACTGGAATGATACTGGGAATAAATGATGGAATGATACTGGGAATAAATGATGGAATGATGCTGGAATGATACTGGGAATAAATGCTGGAATGATACTGGAATGATACTGGGAATAAATGATGGAAAAAATGCTGGAATGATACTGGGAATAAATGCTGGAATGATACTGGAATGATACTGGGAATAAATGCTGGAATGATACTGAATGATATTGGGAATAAATGCTTGAATGATGCTGGAATGATACTGGGAATAAATGCTGGAATGATACTGGAATGATACTGGGAATAAATGCTTGAATGATACTGGGAATAAATGCTGGAACGATACTGGAATGATACTGGGAATAAATGCTGGAATGATACTGGAATGATACTGGGAATAAATGCCGGAATGATACTGGGAATAAATGATGGAATGACACTGGAATGATACTGGGAATAAATGCTGGAATGATACTGGGAATAAATGCTGGAATGATGCTGGAATGATACTGGGAATAAATGCTGGAATGATACTGGAATGATACTGGGAATAAATGATGGAATGATACTGAATGATACTGGGAATAAATGCTGGAATGATGCTGGAATGATACTGGGAATAAATGATGGAATGATACTGGAATGATACTGGGAATAAATGCTGGAATGATACTGGAATGATACTGGGAATTAATGATGGAATGATGCTGGAATGATACTGGGAATAAATGATGGAATGATACTGGAATGATACTGGGAATAAATGATTTAATGATACTGGGAATAAATGATGGAATGATGCTGGAATGATACTGGGAATAAATGCTGTAATGATACTGGAAATAAATGCTGGAATGATACTGGAATGATACTGGGAATAAATAATTTAATGATACTGGGAATAAATGATGGAATGATGCTGGAATGATCCTGGGAATAAATGATGGAATGATACTGGAATGACACTGGGAATAAATGATGGAATGACACTGAAATGATACTGGGAATAAATGCTGGAATGATACTGGGAATAAATGCTGGAATGATACTGGAATGATACTGGGAATAAATGATGGAATTATGCTGGAATGATACTGGGAATAAATGATGGAATGACACTTGAATGATACTGGGAATAAATGATGGAATGATGCTGGAATGATACTGGGAATAAATGCTGGAATGATACTGGAAATAAATGCTGGAATGATACTGGAATGATACTGGGAATAAATAATTTAATGATACTGGGAATAAATGATGGAATGATGCTGGAATGATACTGGGAATAAATGATGGAATGATACTGGAATGATACTGGGAATAAATGCTGGAATGATACTGGGAAAAAATGCTGGAATGATACTGGGAATAAATGATGGAATGATGCTGGAATGATACTGGGAATAAATGCTGGAATGATACTGGAATTATACTGGGAATAAATGATGGAATGAGGCTGGAATGATACTGGGAATAAATGATGGAATGATACTGGAATGATACTGGGAATAAATGATGGAATGATACTGGGAATAAATGATGGAATGATGCTGGAATGATACTGGAATGATACTGGGAATAAATGATGGAGTGATACTGGGAATAAATGCTGGAATGATGCTGGAATGATACTGGGAATAAATGATTGAATGATACTGGAATGATACTGGGAATAAATGATGGAATGATGCTGGAATGATACTGGGAATAAATGATGGAATGATACTGGAATGATACTGGGAATAAATGCTGGAATGATACTGGGAATAAATGCTGGAATGATACTGGGAATAAATGCTGGAATGATACTGGAATGATACTGGGAATAAATGCTGGAATGATACTGGAATGATACTGGGAATAAATGCTGGAATGATACTGGAATGATACTGGGAATAATTGCTGGAATGATACTGGGAATAAATGATGGAATGACACTGGAATGATACTGGGAATAAATGATGGAGTGATACTGGGAATAAATGCTGGAATGATGCTGGAATGATACTGGGAATAAATGATGGAATGATACTGGAATGATACTGGGAATAAATGATGGAATGATACTGGGAATAAATGCTGGAATGATACTGGGAATAAATGCTGGAATGATACTGGAATGATACTGGGAATAAATGCTGGAATGATACTGGAATGATACTGGGAATAAATGCTGGAATGATACTGGAATGATACTGGGAATAATTGCTGGAATGATACTGGGAATAAATGATGGAATGACACTGGAATGATACTGGGAATAAATGATGGAGTGATACTGGGAATAAATGCTGGAATGATGCTGGAATGATACTGGGAATAAATGATTGAATGATACTGGAATGATACTGGGAATAAATGATGGAATGATGCTGGAATGATACTGGGAATAAATGATGGAATGATACTGGAATGATACTGGGAATAAATGATGGAATGATACTGGGAATAAATGATGGAATGATGCTGGAATGATACTGGGAATAAATGCTGGAATGATGCTGGAATGATACTGGAATGATACTGGGAATAAATGATGGAATGATACTGAATGATACTGGGAATAAATGCTGGAATGATGCTGGAATGATACTGGGAATAAATGATGGAATGATACTGGAATGATACTGGGAATAAATGATTTAATGATACTGGGAATAAATGATGGAATGATGCTGGAATGATACTGGGAATAAATGCTGGAATGATACTGGAAATAAATGCTGGAATGATACTGGAATGATACTGGGAATAAATAATTTAATGATACTGGGAATAAATGATGGAATGATGCTGGAATGATACTGGGAATAAATGATGGAATGATACTGGAATGACACTGGGAATAAATGATGGAATGATACTGCAATGATACTGGGAATAAATGCTGGAATGATACTGGGAATAAATGCTGGAATGATACTGGAATGATACTGGGAATAAATGATGGAATTATGCTGGAATGATACTGGGAATAAATGATGGAATGACACTTGAATGATACTGGGAATAAATGATGGAATGATGCTGGAATGATACTGGGAATAAATGCTGGAATGATACTGGAAATAAATGCTGGAATGATAATGGAATGATACTGGGAATAAATAATTTAATGATACTGGGAATAAATGATGGAATGATGCTGGAATGATACTGGGAATAAATGCTGGAATTATAATGGAATGACACTGGGAATAAATGATGGAATGATACTGGAATGATACTGGGAATAAATGCTGGAATGATACTGGGAATAAATGCTGGAATGATACTGGAATGATACTGGGAATAAATGCTGGAATGATACTGGAATGATACTGGGAATAAATTATGGAATGATACTGGGAATAAATGCTGGAATGATACTGGAATTATACTGGGAATAAATGATGGAATGATGCTGGAATGATACTGGGATTAAATGCTGGAAAGATACTGGAATGATACTGGGAATAAATGATGGAATGACACTGGAATGATACTGGGAATAAATGCTGGAATGATACTGGGAATAAATGATGGAATGATGCTGGAATGATACTGCGAATAAATGATGGAATGATACTGCAATGATACTGGGAATAAATGATGGAATGATACTGGGAATAAATGATGGAATGATACTGAATGATACTGGGAATAAATGCTGGAATGATGCTGGAATGATACTGGGAATAAATGATGGAATGATACTGGAATGATACTGGGAATAAATGATTTAATGATACTGGGAAAAAATGATGTAATGATACTGGAATGATACTGGGAATAAATGCTGGAATGATACTGGGAATAAATGCTGGAATGATACTGGAATGATACTGGGAATAAATGCTGGAATGATACTGGAATGATACTGGGAATAAATGCTGGAATGATACTGGGAATTAATGATGGAATGACACTGGAATGATACTGGGAATAAATGCTGGAATGATACTGGGAATAAATGCTGGAATGATACTGGAATTATACTGGGAATAAATGATGGAATGATACTGAATGATACTGGGAATAAATGCTGGAATGATGCTGGAATGATACTGGGAATAAATGATGGAATGATACTGGAATGATACTGGGAATAAATGCTTGAATGATACTGGAATGACACTGGGAATAAATGATGGAATGATACTGGAATGATACTGGGAATAAATGCTGGAATGATACTGGGAATAAATGATGGAATGACACTGGAATGATACTGGGAATAAATGCTGGAATGATACTGGGAATAAATGCTGGAATGATGCTGGAATGATACTGGGAATAAATGCTGGAATGATACTGGAATGATACTGGGAATAAATGATGGAATGATACTGAATGATACTGGGAATAAATGCTGGAATGATGCTGGAATGATACTGGGAATAAATGATTTAATGATACTGGGAATAAATGATGGAATGATGCTGGAATGATACTGGGAATAAATGCTGGAATGATACTGGAAATAAATGCTGGAATGATACTGGAATGATACTGGGAATAAATAATTTAATGATACTGGGAATAAATGATGGAATGATGCTGGAATGATACTGGGAATAAATGATGGAATGATACTGGAATGACACTGGGAATAAATGATGGAATGATACTGGAATGATACTGGGAATAAATGCTGGAATGATACTGGGAATAAATGCTGGAATGATACTGGAATGATACTGGGAATAAATGATGGAATTATGCTGGAATGATACTGGGAATAAATGCTGGAATGATACTGGAAATAAATGCTGGAATGATACTGGAATGATACTGGGAATAAATAATTTAATGATACTGGGAATAAATGATGGAATGATACTGGAATGATACTGGGAATAAATGCTTGAATGATACTGGAATGACACTGGGAATAAATGATGGAATGATACTGGAATGATACTGGGAATAAATGCTGGAATGATACTGGGAATAAATGATGGAATGACACTGGAATGATACTGGGAATAAATGCTGGAATGATACTGGGAATAAATGCTGGAATGATGCTGGAATGATACTGGGAATAAATGCTGGAATGATACTGGAATGATACTGGGAATAAATGATGGAATGATACTGAATGATACTGGGAATAAATGCTGGAATGATGCTGGAATGATACTGGGAATAAATGATTTAATGATACTGGGAATAAATGATGGAATGATGCTGGAATGATACTGGGAATAAATGCTGGAATGATACTGGAAATAAATGCTGGAATGATACTGGAATGATACTGGGAATAAATAATTTAATGATACTGGGAATAAATGATGGAATGATGCTGGAATGATACTGGGAATAAATGATGGAATGATACTGGAATGACACTGGGAATAAATGATGGAATGATACTGGAATGATACTGGGAATAAATGCTGGAATGATACTGGGAATAAATGCTGGAATGATACTGGAATGATACTGGGAATAAATGATGGAATTATGCTGGAATGATACTGGGAATAAATGCTGGAATGATACTGGAAATAAATGCTGGAATGATACTGGAATGATACTGGGAATAAATAATTTAATGATACTGGGAATAAATGATGGAATGATGCTGGAATGATACTGGGAATAAATGCTGGAATGATAATGGAATGACACTGGGAATAAATGATGGAATGATACTGGAATGATACTGGGAATAAATGCTGGAATGATACTGGGAATAAATGCTGGAATGATACTGGAATGATACTGGGAATAAATGCTGGAATGATACTGGAATGATACTGGGAATAAATTATGGAATGATACTGGGAATAAATGCTGGAATGATACTGGAATTATACTGGGAATAAATGATGGAATGATGCTGGAATGATACTGGGATTAAATGCTGGAAAGATACTGGAATGATACTGGGAATAAATGATGGAATGACACTGGAATGATACTGGGAATAAATGCTGGAATGATACTGGGAATAAATGATGGAATGATGCTGGAATGATACTGCGAATAAATGATGGAATGATACTGCAATGATACTGGGAATAAATGATGGAATGATACTGGGAATAAATGATGGAATGATACTGAATGATACTGGGAATAAATGCTGGAATGATGCTGGAATGATACTGGGAATAAATGATGGAATGATACTGGAATGATACTGGGAATAAATGATTTAATGATACTGGGAAAAAATGATGGAATGATACTGGAATGATACTGGGAATAAATGCTGGAATGATACTGGGAATAAATGCTGGAATGATACTGGAATGATACTGGGAATAAATGCTGGAATGATACTGGAATGATACTGGGAATAATTGCTGGAATGAGGCTGGGAATTAATGATGGAATGACACTGGAATGATACTGGGAATAAATGCTGGAATGATACTGGGAATAAATGCTGGAATGATACTGGAATTATACTTGGAATAAATGATGGAATGATGCTGGAATGATACTGGGAATAAATGATGGAATGATGCTGGAATGATACTGGGAATAAATGCTGGAATGATACTGGAATGATACTGGGAATAAATGATGGAAAAAATGCTGGAATGATACTGGGAATAAATGCTGGAATGATACTGAATGATACTGTGAATAAATGCTGGAATGATGCTGGAATGATACTGGGAATAAATGATGGAATGATACTGAAATGATACTGGGAATAAATGCTTGAATGATACTGGGAATAAATGCTGGAACGATACTGGAATGATACTGGGAATAAATGCTGGAATGATATTGGAATGATACTGGGAATAAATGCCGGAATGATACTGGGAATAAATGATGGAATGACACTGGAATGATACTGGGAATAAATGCTGGAATGATACTGGGAATAAATGCTGGAATGATGCTGCAATGAAACTGGGAATAAATGCTGGAATGATACTGGAATGATACTGGGAATAAATGATGGAATGATACTGAATGATACTGGGAATAAATGCTGGAATGATGCTGGAATGATACTGGGAATAAATGATGGAATGATACTGGAATGATACTGGGAATAAATGCTGGAATGATACTGGAATGATACTGGGAATTAATGATGGAATGATGCTGGAATGATACTGGGAATAAATGATGGAATGATACTGGAATGATACTGGGAATAAATGATTTAATGATACTGGGAATAAATGATGGAATGATGCTGGAATGATACTGGGAATAAATGCTGGAATGATACTGGAAATAAATGCTGGAATGATACTGGAATGATACTGGGAATAAATAATTCAATGATACATGGAATAAATGATGGAATGATGCTGGAATGACACTGCGAATAAATGATGGAATGATACTGGAATGACACTGGGAATAAATGATGGAATGATACTGGAATGATACTGGGAATAAATGCTGGAATGATACTGGGAATAAATGCTGGAATGATACTGGAATGATACTGGGAATAAATGCTGGAATGATACTGAATGATACTGGGAATAAATGCTGGAATGATGCTGGAATGATACTGGGAATAAATGATGGAATGATACTGGAATGATACTGGGAATAAATGCTTGAATGATACTGGGAATAAATGCTGGAACGATACTGGAATGATACTGGGAATAAATGCTGGAATGATACTGGAATGACACTGGGAATAAATGATGGAATGATACTGGAATGATACTGGGAATAAATGCTGGAATGATACTGGGAATAAATGCTGGAATGATACTGGAATGATACTGGGAATAAATGCTGGAATGATACTGAATGATACTGGGAATAAATGCTGGAATGATGCTGGAATGATACTGGGAATAAATGATGGAATGATACTGGAATGATACTGGGAATAAATGCTTGAATGATACTGGGAATAAATGCTGGAACGATACTGGAATGATACTGGGAATAAATGCTGGAATGATACTGGAATGATATTGGGAATAAATGCCGGAATGATACTGGGAATAAATGCTGGAATGATACTGGAAATAAATGCTGGAATGATACTGGAATGATACTGGGAATAAATAATTTAATGATACTGGGAATAAATGATGGAATGATGCTGGAATGATACTGGGAATACATGCTGGAATGATACTGGAATGACACTGGGAATAAATGATGGAATGATACTGGAATGATACTGGGAATAAATGCTGGAATGATACTGGAATGACACTGGGAATAAATGCTGGAATGATACTGGAATGATACTGGGAATAAATTATGGAATGATACTGTGAATAAATGCTGGAATGATACTGGAATTATACTGGGAATAAATGATGGAATGATGCTGGAATGATACTGGGATTAAATGCTGGAAAGATACTGGAATGATACTGGGAATAAATGATGGAATGACACTGGAATGATACTGGGAATAAATTATGGAATGATACTGTGAATAAATGCTGGAATGATACTGGAATTATACTGGGAATAAATGATGGAATGATGCTGGAATGATACTGGGATTAAATGCTGGAAAGATACTGGAATGATACTGGGAATAAATGATGGAATGACACTGGAATGATACTGGGAATAAATGCTGGAATGATACTGGGAATAAATGATGGAATGATGCTGGAATGATACTGCGAATAAATGATGGAATGATACTGCAATGATACTGGGAATAAATGATGGAATGATACTGGGAATAAATGATGGAATGATACTGAATGATACTGGGAATAAATGCTGGAATGATGCTGGAATGATACTGGGAATAAATGATGGAATGATACTGGAATGATACTGGGAATAAATGATTTAATGATACTGGGAAAAAATGATGGAATGATACTGGAATGATACTGGGAATAAATGCTGGAATGATACTGGGAATAAATGCTGGAATGATACTGGAATGATACTGGGAATAAATGCTGGAATGATACTGGAATGATACTGGGAATAATTGCTGGAATGATACTGGGAATTAATGATGGAATGACACTGGAATGATACTGGGAATAAATGCTGGAATGATACTGGGAATAAATGCTGGAATGATACTGGAATTATACTGGGAATAAATGATGGAATGATGCTGGAATGATACTGGGAATAAATGATGGAATGATACTGGGAATAAATGATGGAATGATGCTGGAATGATACTGGGAATAAATGCTGGAATGATACTGGAATGATACTGGGAATAAATGATGGAAAAAATGCTGGAATGATACTGGGAATAAATGCTGGAATGATACTGAATGATACTGTGAATAAATGCTGGAATGATGCTGGAATGATACTGGGAATAAATGATGGAATGATACTGGAATGATACTGGGAATAAATGCTTGAATGATACTGGGAATAAATGCTGGAACGATACTGGAATGATACTGGGAATAAATGCTGGAATGATATTGGAATGATACTGGGAATAAATGCCGGAATGATACTGGGAATAAATGATGGAATGACACTGGAATGATACTGGGAATAAATGCTGGAATGATACTGGGAATAAATGCTGGAATGATGCTGGAATGATACTGGGAATAAATGCTGGAATGATACTGGAATGATACTGGGAATAAATGATGGAATGATACTGAATGATACTGGGAATAAATGCTGGAATGATGCTGGAATGATACTGGGAATAAATGATGGAATGATACTGGAATGATACTGGGAATAAATGCTGGAATGATACTGGAATGATACTGGGAATTAATGATGGAATGATGCTGGAATGATACTGGGAATAAATGATGGAATGATACTGGAATGATACTGGGAATAAATGATTTAATGATACTGGGAAAAAAATGATGGAATGATGCTGGAATGATACTGGGAATAAATGCTGGAATGATACTGGAAATAAATGCTGGAATGATACTGGAATGATACTGGGAATAAATAATTCAATGATACTGGGAATAAATGATGGAATGATGTTGGAATGACACTGCGAATAAATGATGGAATGATACTGGAATGACACTGGGAATAAATGATGGAATGATACTGGAATGATACTGGGAATAAATGCTGGAATGATACTGGGAATAAATGCTGGAATGATACTGGAATGATACTGGGAATAAATGCTGGAATGATACTGAATGATACTGGGAATAAATGCTGGAATGATGCTGGAATGATACTGGGAATAAATGATGGAATGATACTGGAATGATACTGGGAATAAATGCTTGAATGATACTGGGAATAAATGCTGGAACGATACTGGAATGATACTGGGAATAAATGCTGGAATGATACTGGAATGACACTGGGAATAAATGATGGAATGATACTGGAATGATACTGGGAATAAATGCTGGAATGATACTGGGAATAAATGCTGGAATGATACTGGAATGATACTGGGAATAAATGCTGGAATGATACTGAATGATACTGGGAATAAATGCTGGAATGATGCTGGAATGATACTGGGAATAAATGATGGAATGATACTGGAATGATACTGGGAATAAATGCTTGAATGATACTGGGAATAAATGCTGGAACGATACTGGAATGATACTGGGAATAAATGCTGGAATGATACTGGAATGATATTGGGAATAAATGCCGGAATGATACTGGGAATAAATGCTGGAATGATACTGGAAATAAATGCTGGAATGATACTGGAATGATACTGGGAATAAATAATTTAATGATACTGGGAATAAATGATGGAATTATGCTGGAATGATACTGGGAATACATGCTGGAATGATACTGGAATGACACTGGGAATAAATGATGGAATGATACTGGAATGATACTGGGAATAAATGCTGGAATGATACTGGAATGATACTGGGAATAAATTATGGAATGATACTGTGAATAAATGCTGGAATGATACTGGAATTATACTGGGAATAAATGATGGAATGATGCTGGAATGATACTGGGATTAAATGCTGGAAAGATACTGGAATGATACTGGGAATAAATGATGGAATGACACTGGAATGATACTGGGAATAAATGCTGGAATGATACTGGGAATAAATGATGGAATGATGCTGGAATGATACTGCGAATAAATGATGGAATGATACTGCAATGATACTGGGAATAAATGATGGAATGATACTAAGAATAAATGATGGAATGATACTGAATGATACTGGGAATAAATGCTGGAATGATGCTGGAATGATACTGGGATTAAATGATGGATTGATACTGGAATGATACTGGGAATAAATGATTTAATGATACTGGGAATAAATGATGGAATGATGCTGGAATGATACTGGGAATAAATGCTGGAATGATGCTGGAATGATACTGGGAATAAATGATGGAATGATACTGGGAATAAATGATGGAATGATACTGAATGATACTGGGAATAAATGCTGGAATGATGCTGGAATGATACTGGGAATAAATGATGGAATGATACTGGAATGATACTGGGAATAAATGCTGGAATGATACTGGAATGATACTGGGAATTAATGATGGAATGATGCTGGAATGATACTGGGAATAAATGATGGAATGATACTGGAATGATACTGGGAATAAATGATTTAATGATACTGGGAATAAATGATGGAATGATGCTGGAATGATACTGGGAATAAATGCTGGAATGATACTGGAAATAAATGCTGGAATGATACTGGAATGATACTGGGAATAAATAATTCAATGATACTGGGAATAAATGATGGAATGATGCTGGAATGACACTGGGAATAAATGATGGAATGATACTGGAATGACACTGGGAATAAATGATGGAATGATACTGGAATGATACTGGGAATAAATGCTGGAATGATACTGGGAATAAATGCTGGAATGATACTGGAATGATACTGGGAATAAATGCTGGAATGATACTGAATGATACTGGGAATAAATGCTGGAATGATGCTGGAATGATACTGGGAATAAATGATGGAATGATACTGGAATGATACTGGGAATAAATGCTTGAATGATACTGGGAATAAATGCTGGAACAATACTGGAATGATACTGGGAATAAATGCTGGAATGATACTGGAATGATACTGGGAATAAATGCCGGAATGATGCTGGAATGTTACTGGGAATAAATGCTGGAATTATATTGGAATGATACTGGGAATAAATGATGGAATGATACTGAATGATACTGGGAATAAATGCTGGAATGATGCTGGAATGATACTGGGAATAAAAGATGGAATGATACTGGAATGATACTGGGAATAAATGCTGGAATGATACTGGAATGATACTGGGAATTAATGATGGAATGATGCTGGAATGATACTGGGAATAAATGATGGAATGATACTGGAATGATACTGGGAATAAATGATTTAATGATACTGGGAATAAATGATGGAATGATGCTGGAATGATACTGGGAATAAATGCTGGAATGATACTGGAAATAAATGCTGGAATGATACTGGAATGATACTGGGAATAAATAATTTAATGATACTGGGAATAAATGATGGAATGATGCTGGAATGATACTGGGAATAAATGATGAAATGATACTGGAATGACACTGGGAATAAATGATGGAATGACACTGGAATGATACTGGGAATAAATGCTGGAATGATACTGGGAATAAATGCTGGAATGATACTGGAATGATACTGGGAATAAATGATGGAATTATGCTGGAATGATACTGGGAATAAATGATGGAATGACACTGGAATGATACTGGGAATAAATGATGGAGTGATACTGGGAATAAATGCTGGAATGATGCTGGAATTATACTGGGAATAAATGATTGAATGATACTGGAATGATACTGGGAATAAATGCTGGAATGATGCTGGAATGATACTGGGAATAAATGATGGAATGATACTGGAATGATACTGGGCATAAATGGTGGAATGATACTGGGAATAAATGATGGAATGATGCTGGAATGATACTGGGAATAAATGATGGAATGATACTGGAATGATACTGGGAATAAATGATTTAATGATACTGGGAATAAATGATGGAATGATGCTGGAATGATACTGGGAATAAATGCTGGAATGATACTGGGAATAAATGCTGGAATGATGCTGGAATGATACTGGGCATAAATGGTGGAATGATACTGGGAATAAATGATGGAATGATGCTGGAATGATACTGGGAATAAATGATGGAATGATACTGGAATGATACTGGGAATAAATGATTTAATGATACTGGGAATAAATGATGGAATGATGCTGGAATGATACTGGGAATAAATGCTGGAATGATACTGGGAATAAATGCTGGAATGATGCTGGAATGATACTGGGAATAAATGCTGGAATGATATTGGAATGATACTGGGAATAAATGATGGAATGATACTGAATGATACTGGGAATAAATGCTGGAATGATGCTGCAATGATACTGGGAATAAATGATTTAATGATACTGGGAATAAATGATGGAATGATGCTGGAATGATACTGGGAATAAATGCTGGAATGATACTGGAAATAAATGCTGGAATGATACTGGAATGATACTGGGAATAAATAATTCAATGATACTGGGAATAAATGATGGAATGATGCTGGAATGACACTGGGAATAAATGATGGAATGATACTGGAATGACACTGGGAATAAATGATGGAATGATACTGGAATGATACTGGGAATAAATGCTGGAATGATACTGGGAATAAATGCTGGAATGATACTGGAATGATACTGGGAATAAATGCTGGAATGATACTGAATGATACTGGGAATAAATGCTGGAATGATGCTGGAATGATACTGGGAATAAATGATGGAATGATACTGGAATGATACTGGGAATAAATGCTTGAATGATACTGGGAATAAATGCTGGAACAATACTGGAATGATACTGGGAATAAATGCTGGAATGATACTGGAATGATACTGGGAATAAATGCCGGAATGATGCTGGAATGTTACTGGGAATAAATGCTGGAATTATATTGGAATGATACTGGGAATAAATGATGGAATGATACTGAATGATACTGGGAATAAATGCTGGAATGATGCTGGAATGATACTGGGAATAAAAGATGGAATGATACTGGAATGATACTGGGAATAAATGCTGGAATGATACTGGAATGATACTGGGAATTAATGATGGAATGATGCTGGAATGATACTGGGAATAAATGATGGAATGATACTGGAATGATACTGGGAATAAATGATTTAATGATACTGGGAATAAATGATGGAATGATGCTGGAATGATACTGGGAATAAATGCTGGAATGATACTGGAAATAAATGCTGGAATGATACTGGAATGATACTGGGAATAAATAATTTAATGATACTGGGAATAAATGATGGAATGATGCTGGAATGATACTGGGAATAAATGATGAAATGATACTGGAATGACACTGGGAATAAATGATGGAATGACACTGGAATGATACTGGGAATAAATGCTGGAATGATACTGGGAATAAATGCTGGAATGATACTGGAATGATACTGGGAATAAATGCTGGAATTATGCTGGAATGATACTGGGAATAAATGATGGAATGACACTGGAATGATACTGGGAATAAATGATGGAGTGATACTGGGAATAAATGCTGGAATGATGCTGGAATGATACTGGGAATAAATGATTGAATGATACTGGAATGATACTGGGAATAAATGCTGGAATGATGCTGGAATGATACTGGGAATAAATGATGGAATGATACTGGAATGATACTGGGCATAAATGGTGGAATGATACTGGGAATAAATGATGGAATGATGCTGGAATGATACTGGGAATAAATGATGGAATGATACTGGAATGATACTGGGAATAAATGATTTAATGATACTGGGAATAAATGATGGAATGATGCTGGAATGATACTGGGAATAAATGCTGGAATGATACTGGGAATAAATGATGGAATGATGCTGGAATGATACTGCGAATAAATGATGGAATGATACTGCAATGATACTGGGAATAAATGATGGAATGATACTGGGAATAAATGATGGAATGATACTGAATGATACTGGGAATAAATGCTGGAATGATGCTGGAATGATACTGGGAATAAATGATGGAATGATACTGGAATGATACTGGGAATAAATGATTTAATGATACTGGGAAAAAATGATGGAATGATACTGGAATGATACTGGGAATAAATGCTGGAATGATACTGGGAATAAATGCTGGAATGATACTGGAATGATACTGGGAATAAATGCTGGAATGATACTGGAATGATACTGGGAATAATTGCTGGAATGATACTGGGAATTAATGATGGAATGACACTGGAATGATACTGGGAATAAATGCTGGAATGATACTGGGAATAAATGCTGGAATGATACTGGAATTATACTGGGAATAAATGATGGAATGATGCTGGAATGATACTGGGAATAAATGATGGAATGATACTGGGAATAAATGATGGAATGATGCTGGAATGATACTGGGAATAAATGCTGGAATGATACTGGAATGATACTGGGAATAAATGATGGAAAAAATGCTGGAATGATACTGGGAATAAATGCTGGAATGATACTGAATGATACTGTGAATAAATGCTGGAATGATGCTGGAATGATACTGGGAATAAATGATGGAATGATACTGGAATGATACTGGGAATAAATGCTTGAATGATACTGGGAATAAATGCTGGAACGATACTGGAATGATACTGGGAATAAATGCTGGAATGATATTGGAATGATACTGGGAATAAATGCCGGAATGATACTGGGAATAAATGATGGAATGACACTGGAATGATACTGGGAATAAATGCTGGAATGATACTGGGAATAAATGCTGGAATGATGCTGGAATGATACTGGGAATAAATGCTGGAATGATACTGGAATGATACTGGGAATAAATGATGGAATGATACTGAATGATACTGGGAATAAATGCTGGAATGATGCTGGAATGATACTGGGAATAAATGATGGAATGATACTGGAATGATACTGGGAATAAATGCTGGAATGATACTGGAATGATACTGGGAATTAATGATGGAATGATGCTGGAATGATACTGGGAATAAATGATGGAATGATACTGGAATGATACTGGGAATAAATGATTTAATGATACTGGGAATAAATGATGGAATGATGCTGGAATGATACTGGGAATAAATGCTGGAATGATACTGGAAATAAATGCTGGAATGATACTGGAATGATACTGGGAATAAATAATTCAATGATACTGGGAATAAATGATGGAATGATGCTGGAATGACACTGCGAATAAATGATGGAATGATACTGGAATGACACTGGGAATAAATGATGGAATGATACTGGAATGATACTGGGAATAAATGCTGGAATGATACTGGGAATAAATGCTGGAATGATACTGGAATGATACTGGGAATAAATGCTGGAATGATACTGAATGATACTGGGAATAAATGCTGGAATGATGCTGGAATGATACTGGGAATAAATGATGGAATGATACTGGAATGATACTGGGAATAAATGCTTGAATGATACTGGGAATAAATGCTGGAACGATACTGGAATGATACTGGGAATAAATGCTGGAATGATACTGGAATGACACTGGGAATAAATGATGGAATGATACTGGAATGATACTGGGAATAAATGCTGGAATGATACTGGGAATAAATGCTGGAATGATACTGGAATGATACTGGGAATAAATGCTGGAATGATACTGAATGATACTGGGAATAAATGCTGGAATGATGCTGGAATGATACTGGGAATAAATGATGGAATGATACTGGAATGATACTGGGAATAAATGCTTGAATGATACTGGGAATAAATGCTGGAACGATACTGGAATGATACTGGGAATAAATGCTGGAATGATACTGGAATGATATTGGGAATAAATGCCGGAATGATACTGGGAATAAATGCTGGAATGATACTGGAAATAAATGCTGGAATGATACTGGAATGATACTGGGAATAAATAATTTAATAATACTGGGAATAAATGATGGAATGATGCTGGAATGATACTGGGAATACATGCTGGAATGATACTGGAATGACACTGGGAATAAATGATGGAATGATACTGGAATGATACTGGGAATAAATGCTGGAATGATACTGGAATGATACTGGGAATAAATTATGGAATGATACTGTGAATAAATGCTGGAATGATACTGGAATTATACTGGGAATAAATGATGGAATGATGCTGGAATGATACTGGGATTAAATGCTGGAAAGATACTGGAATGATACTGGGAATAAATGATGGAATGACACTGGAATGATACTGGGAATAAATGCTGGAATGATACTGGGAATAAATGATGGAATGATGCTGGAATGATACTGCGAATAAATGATGGAATGATACTGCAATGATACTGGGAATAAATGATGGAATGATACTAAGAATAAATGATGGAATGATACTGAATGATACTGGGAATAAATGCTGGAATGATGCTGGAATGATACTGGGATTAAATGATGGAATGATACTGGAATGATACTGGGAATAAATGATTTAATGATACTGGGAATAAATGATGGAATGATGCTGGAATGATACTGGGAATAAATGCTGGAATGATGCTGGAATGATACTGGGAATAAATGATGGAATGATACTGGGAATAAATGATGGAATGATACTGAATGATACTGGGAATAAATGCTGGAATGATGCTGGAATGATACTGGGAATAAATGATGGAATGATACTGGAATGATACTGGGAATAAATGCTGGAATGATACTGGGAATTAATGATGGAATGATGCTGGAATGATACTGGGAATAAATGATGGAATGATACTGGAATGATACTGGGAATAAATGATTTAATGATACTGGGAATAAATGATGGAATGATGCTGGAATGATACTGGGAATAAATGCTGGAATGATACTGGAAATAAATGCTGGAATGATACTGGAATGATACTGGGAATAAATAATTCAATGATACTGGGAATAAATGATGGAATGATGCTGGAATGACACTGGGAATAAATGATGGAATGATACTGGAATGACACTGGGAATAAATGATGGAATGATACTGGAATGATACTGGGAATAAATGCTGGAATGATACTGGGAATAAATGCTGGAATGATACTGGAATGATACTGGGAATAAATGCTGGAATGATACTGAATGATACTGGGAATAAATGCTGGAATGATGCTGGAATGATACTGGGAATAAATGATGGAATGATACTGGAATGATACTGGGAATAAATGCTTGAATGATACTGGGAATAAATGCTGGAACAATACTGGAATGATACTGGGAATAAATGCTGGAATGATACTGGAATGATACTGGGAATAAATGCCGGAATGATGCTGGAATGTTACTGGGAATAAATGCTGGAATTATATTGGAATGATACTGGGAATAAATGATGGAATGATACTGAATGATACTGGGAATAAATGCTGGAATGATGCTGGAATGATACTGGGAATAAAAGATGGAATGATACTGGAATGATACTGGGAATAAATGCTGGAATGATACTGGAATGATACTGGGAATTAATGATGGAATGATGCTGGAATGATACTGGGAATAAATGATGGAATGATACTGGAATGATACTGGGAATAAATGATTTAATGATACTGGGAATAAATGATGGAATGATGCTGGAATGATACTGGGAATAAATGCTGGAATGATACTGGAAATAAATGCTGGAATGATACTGGAATGATACTGGGAATAAATAATTTAATGATACTGGGAATAAATGATGGAATGATGCTGGAATGATACTGGGAATAAATGATGAAATGATACTGGAATGACACTGGGAATAAATGATGGAATGACACTGGAATGATACTGGGAATAAATGCTGGAATGATACTGGGAATAAATGCTTGAATGATACTGGAATGATACTGGGAATAAATGATGGAATTATGCTGGAATGATACTGGGAATAAATGATGGAATGACACTGGAATGATACTGGGAATAAATGATGGAGTGATACTGGGAATAAATGCTGGAATGATGCTGGAATGATACTGGGAATAAATGATTGAATGATACTGGAATGATACTGGGAATAAATGCTGGAATGATGCTGGAATGATACTGGGAATAAATGATGGAATGATACTGGAATGATACTGGGCATAAATGGTGGAATGATACTGGGAATAAATGATGGAATGATGCTGGAATGATACTGGGAATAAATGATGGAATGATACTGGAATGATACTGGGAATAAATGATTTAATGATACTGGGAATAAATGATGGAATGATGCTGGAATGATACTGGGAATAAATGCTGGAATGATACTGGGAATAAATGCTGGAATGATGCTGGAATGATACTGGGCATAAATGGTGGAATGATACTGGGAATAAATGATGGAATGATGCTGGAATGATACTGGGAATAAATGATGGAATGATACTGGAATGATACTGGGAATAAATGATTTAATGATACTGGGAATAAATGATGGAATGATGCTGGAATGATACTGGGAATAAATGCTGGAATGATACTGGGAATAAATGCTGGAATGATGCTGGAATGATACTGGGAATAAATGCTGGAATGATATTGGAATGATACTGGGAATAAATGATGGAATGATACTGAATGATACTGGGAATAAATGCTGGAATGATGCTGCAATGATACTGGGAATAAATGATTTAATGATACTGGGAATAAATGATGGAATGATGCTGGAATGATACTGGGAATAAATGCTGGAATGATACTGGAAATAAATGCTGGAATGATACTGGAATGATACTGGGAATAAATAATTCAATGATACTGGGAATAAATGATGGAATGATGCTGGAATGACACTGGGAATAAATGATGGAATGATACTGGAATGACACTGGGAATAAATGATGGAATGATACTGGAATGATACTGGGAATAAATGCTGGAATGATACTGGGAATAAATGCTGGAATGATACTGGAATGATACTGGGAATAAATGCTGGAATGATACTGAATGATACTGGGAATAAATGCTGGAATGATGCTGGAATGATACTGGGAATAAATGATGGAATGATACTGGAATGATACTGGGAATAAATGCTTGAATGATACTGGGAATAAATGCTGGAACAATACTGGAATGATACTGGGAATAAATGCTGGAATGATACTGGAATGATACTGGGAATAAATGCCGGAATGATGCTGGAATGTTACTGGGAATAAATGCTGGAATTATATTGGAATGATACTGGGAATAAATGATGGAATGATACTGAATGATACTGGGAATAAATGCTGGAATGATGCTGGAATGATACTGGGAATAAAAGATGGAATGATACTGGAATGATACTGGGAATAAATGCTGGAATGATACTGGAATGATACTGGGAATTAATGATGGAATGATGCTGGAATGATACTGGGAATAAATGATGGAATGATACTGGAATGATACTGGGAATAAATGATTTAATGATACTGGGAATAAATGATGGAATGATGCTGGAATGATACTGGGAATAAATGCTGGAATGATACTGGAAATAAATGCTGGAATGATACTGGAATGATACTGGGAATAAATAATTTAATGATACTGGGAATAAATGATGGAATGATGCTGGAATGATACTGGGAATAAATGATGAAATGATACTGGAATGACACTGGGAATAAATGATGGAATGACACTGGAATGATACTGGGAATAAATGCTGGAATGATACTGGGAATAAATGCTGGAATGATACTGGAATGATACTGGGAATAAATGATGGAATTATGCTGGAATGATACTGGGAATAAATGATGGAATGACACTGGAATGATACTGGGAATAAATGATGGAGTGATACTGGGAATAAATGCTGGAATGATGCTGGAATGATACTGGGAATAAATGATTGAATGATACTGGAATGATACTGGGAATAAATGCTGGAATGATACTGGAATGATACTGGGCATAAATGGTGGAATGATACTGGGAATAAATGATGGAATGATGCTGGAATGATACTGGGAATAAATGATGGAATGATACTGGAATGATACTGGGAATAAATGATTTAATGATACTGGGAATAAATGATGGAATGATGCTGGAATGATACTGGGAATAAATGCTGGAATGATACTGGGAATAAATGCTGGAATGATGCTGGAATGATACTGGGAATAAATGCTGGAATGATATTGGAATGATACTGGGAATAAATGATGGAATGATACTGAATGATACTGGGAATAAATGCTGGAATGATGCTGCAATGATACTGGGAATAAATGATGGAATGATACTGGAATGATACAGGGAATAAATGCTGGAATGATACTGGAATGATACTGGGAATTAATGATGGAATGATGCTGGAATGATACTGGGAATAAATGATGGAATGATACTGGAATGATACTGGGAATAAATGATTTAATGATACTGGGAATAAATGATGGAATGATGCTGGAATGATACTGGGAATAAATGCTGGAATGATACTGGAAATAAATGCTGGAATGATACTGGAATGATACTGGGATTAAATAATTTAATGATACTGGGAATAAATGCTGGAATGATATTGGAATGATACTGGGAATAAATGATGGAATGATACTGAATGATACTGGGAATAAATGCTGGAATGATGCTGGAATGATACTGGGAATAAATGATGGAATGATACTGGAATGATACTGGGAATAAATGCTGGAATGATACTGGAATGATACTGGGAATTAATGCTGGAATGATGCTGGAATGATACTGGGAATAAATGATGGAATGATACTGGAATGATACTGGGAATAAATGATTTACTGATACTGGGAAAAAATGATGGAATGATGCTGGAATGATACTGGGAATAAATGCTGGAATGATACTGGAAATAAATGCTGGAATGATACTGGAATGATACTGGGAATAAATAATTTAATGATACAGGGAATAAATGATGGAATGATGCTGGAATGATACTGGGAATAAATGATGGAATGACACTGGAATGACACTGGGAATAAATGATGGAATGACACTGGAATGATACTGGGAATAAATGCTGGAATGATACTGGGAATAAATGCTGGAATGATACTGGAATGATAGTGGGAATAAATGATGGAATTATGCTGGAATGATACTGGGAATAAATGATGGAGTGATACTGGGAATAAATGCTGGAATGATGCTGGAATGATACTGGGAATAAATGATTGAATGATACTGGAATGATACTGGGAATAAATGATGGAATGATACTGGGAATAAATGATGGAATGATACTGAATGATACTGGGAATAAATGCTGGTATGATGCTGGAATGATACTGGGAATAAATGATGGAATGATACTGGAATGATACTGGGAATAAATGATTTAATGATACTGGGAATAAATGATGGAATGATGCTGGAATGATACTGGGAATAAATGCTGGAATGATGCTGGAATGATACTGGGAATAAATGATGGAATGATACTGGAATGATACTGGGAATAAATGATGGAATGATACTGAATGATACTGGGAATAAATGCTGGAATGATGCTGGAATGATACTGGGAATAAATGATGGAATGATACTGGAATGATACTGGGAATAAATGCTGGAATGATACTGGAATGATACTGGGAATTAATGATGGAATGATGCTGGAATGATACTGGGAATAAATGATGGAATGATACTGGAATGATACTGGGAATAAATGATTTAATGATACTGGGAATAAATGATGGAATGATGCTGGAATGATACTGGGAATAAATGCTGGAATGATACTGGAAATAAATGCTGGAATGATACTGGAATGATACTGGGAATAAATAATTCAATGATACTGGGAATAAATGATGGAATGATGCTGGAATGACACTGGGAATAAATGATGGAATGATACTGGAATGACACTGGGAATAAATGATGGAATGATACTGGAATGATACTGGGAATAAATGCTGGAATGATACTGGGAATAAATGCTGGAATGATACTGGAATGATACTGGGAATAAATGCTGGAATGATACTGAATGATACTGGGAATAAATGCTGGAATGATGCTGGAATGATACTGGGAATAAATGATGGAATGATACTTGAATGATACTGGGAATAAATGCTTGAATGATACTGGGAATAAATGCTGGAACAATACTGGAATGATACTGGGAATAAATGCTGGAATGATACTGGAATGATACTGGGAATAAATGCCGGAATGATGCTGGAATGTTACTGGGAATAAATGCTGGAATTATATTGGAATGATACTGGGAATAAATGATGGAATGATACTGAATGATACTGGGAATAAATGCTGGAATGATGCTGGAATGATACTGGGAATAAATGATGGAATGATACTGGAATGATACTGGGAATAAATGCTGGAATGATACTGGAATGATACTGGGAATTAATGATGGAATGATGCTGGAATGATACTGGGAATAAATGATGGAATGATACTGGAATGATACTGGGAATAAATGATTTAATGATACTGGGAATAAATGATGGAATGATGCTGGAATGATACTGGGAATAAATGCTGGAATGATACTGGAAATAAATGCTGGAATGATACTGGAATGATACTGGGAATAAATAATTTAATGATACTGGGAATAAATGATGGAATGATGCTGGAATGATACTGGGAATAAATGATGGAATGATACTGGAATGACACTGGGAATAAATGATGGAATGACACTGGAATGATACTGGGAATAAATGCTGGAATGATACTGGGAATAAATGCTGGAATGATACTGGAATGATACTGGGAATAAATGATGGAATGACACTGGAATGATACTGGGAATAAATGATGGAGTGATACTGGGAATAAATGCTGGAATGATGCTGGAATGATACTGGGAATAAATGATTGAATGATACTGGAATGATACTGGGAAGAAATGCTGGAATGATGCTGGAATGATACTGGGAATAAATGATGGAATGATACTGGAATGATACTGGGCATAAATGATGGAATGATACTGGGAATAAATGATGGAATGATGCTGGAATGATACTGGGAATAAATGATGGAATGATACTGGAATGATACTGGGAATAAATGATTTAATGATACTGGGAATAAATGATGGAATGATGCTGTAATGATACTGGGAATAAATGCTGGAATGATACTGGAATGATACTGGGAATAAATGCTGGAATGATACTGGGAATAAATGATGGAATGACACTGAATGATACTGGGAATAAATGCTGGAATGATGCTGCAATGATACTGGGAATAAATGATGGAATGATACTGGAATGATACAGGGAATAAATGCTGGAATGATACTGGAATGATACTGGGAATTAATGATGGAATGATGCTGGAATGATACTGGGAATAAATGATGGAATGATACTGGAATGATACTGGGAATAAATGATTTAATGATACTGGGAATAAATGATGGAATGATGCTGGAATGATACTGGGAATAAATGCTGGAATGATACTGGAAACAAATGCTGGAATGATACTGGAATGATACTGGGATTAAATAATTTAATGATACTGGGAATAAATGCTGGAATGATATTGGAATGATACTGGGAATAAATGATGGAATGATACTGAATGATACTGGGAATAAATGCTGGAATGATGCTGGAATGATACTGGGAATAAATGATGGAATGATACTGGAATGATACTGGGAATAAATGCTGGAATGATACTGGAATGATACTGGGAATTAATGATGGAATGATGCTGGAATGATACTGGGAATAAATGATGGAATGATACTGGAATGATACTGGGAATAAATGATTTAATGATACTGGGAATAAATGATGGAATGATGCTGGAATGATACTGGGAATAAATGCTGGAATGATACTGGAAATAAATGCTGGAATGATACTGGAATGATACTGGGAATAAATAATTTAATGATACAGGGAATAAATGATGGAATGATGCTGGAATGATATTGGGAATAAATGATGGAATGACACTGGAATGACACTGGGAATAAATGATGGAATGACACTGGAATGATACTGGGAATAAATGCTGGAATGATACTGGGAATAAATGCTGGAATGATACTGGAATGATAGTGGGAATAAATGATGGAATTATGCTGGAATGATACTGGGAATAAATGATGGAGTGATACTGGGAATAAATGATGGAATGATGCTGGAATGATACTGGGAATAAATGATTGAATGATACTGGAATGATACTGGGAAGAAATGCTGGAATGATGCTGGAATGATACTGGGAATAAATGATGGAATGATACTGGAATGATACTGGGCATAAATGATGGAATGATACTGGGAATAAATGATGGAATGATACTGAATGATACTGGGAATAAATGCTGGAATGATGCTGGAATGATACTGGGAATAAATGATGGAATGATACTGGAATGATACTGGGAATAAATGCTGGAATGATACTGGGAATAAATGCTGGAACAATACTGGAATGATACTGGGAATAAATGCTGGAATGATACTGGAATGATACTGGGAATAAATACCGGAATGATGCTGGAATGTTACTGGGAATAAATGCTGGAATTATATTGGAATGATACTGGGAATAAATGATGGAATGATACTGAATGATACTGGGAATAAATGCTGGAATGATGCTGGAATGATACTGGGAATAAAAGATGGAATGATACTGGAATGATACTGGGAATAAATGCTGGAATGATACTGGAATGATACTGGGAATTAATGATGGAATGATGCTGGAATTATACTGGGAATAAATGATGGAATGATACTGGAATGATACTGGGAATAAATGATTTAATGATACTGGGAATAAATGATGGAATGATGCTGGAATGATACTGGGAATAAATGCTGGAATGATACTGGAAATAAATGCTGGAATGATACTGGAATGATACTGGGAATAAATAATTTAATGATACTGGGAATAAATGATGGAATGATGCTGGAATGATACTGGGAATAAATGATGAAATGATACTGGAATGACACTGGGAATAAATGATGGAATGACACTGGAATGATACTGGGAATAAATGCTGGAATGATACTGGGAATAAATGCTGGAATGATACTGGAATGATACTGGGAATAAATGATGGAATTATGCTGGAATGATACTGGGAATAAATGATGGAATGACACTGGAATGATACTGGGAATAAATGATGGAGTGATACTGGGAATAAATGCTGGAATGATGCTGGAATGATACTGGGAATAAATGATTGAATGATACTGGAATGATACTGGGAATAAATGCTGGAATGATGCTGGAATGATACTGGGAATAAATGATGGAATGATACTGGAATGATACTGGGCATAAATGGTGGAATGATACTGGGAATAAATGATGGAATGATACTGAATGATACTGGGAATAAATGCTGGAATGATGCTGGAATGATACTGGGAATAAATGATGGAATGATACTGGAATGATACTGGGAATAAATGCTGGAATGATACTGGAATGATACTGGGAATTAATGATGGAATGATGCTGGAATGATACTGGGAATAAATGATGGAATGATACTGGAATGATACTGGGAATAAATGATTTAATGATACTGGGAATAAATGATGGAATGATGCTGGAATGATACTGGGAATAAATGCTGGAATGATACTGGAAATAAATGCTGGAATGATACTGGAATGATACTGGGAATAAATAATTTAATGATACAGGGAATAAATGATGGAATGATGCTGGAATGATACTGGGAATAAATGATGGAATGACACTGGAATGACACTGGGAATAAATGATGGAATGACACTGGAATGATACTGGGAATAAATGCTGGAATGATACTGGGAATAAATGCTGGAATGATACTGGAATGATAGTGGGAATAAATGATGGAATTATGCTGGAATGATACTGGGAATAAATGATGGAGTGATACTGGGAATAAATGATGGAATGATGCTGGAATGATACTGGGAATAAATGATTGAATGATACTGGAATGATACTGGGAAGAAATGCTGGAATGATGCTGGAATGATACTGGGAATAAATGATGGAATGATACTGGAATGATACTGGGAATAAATGATGGAATGATACTGGGAATAAATGATGGAATGATACTGAATGATACTGGGAATAAATGCTGGAATGATGCTGGAATGATACTGGGAATAAATGATGGAATGATACTGGAATGATACTGGGAATAAATGCTTGAATGATACTGGGAATAAATGCTGGAACAATACTGGAATGATACTGGGAATAAATGCTGGAATGATACTGGAATGATACTGGGAATAAATACCGGAATGATGCTGGAATGTTACTGGGAATAAATGCTGGAATTATATTGGAATGATACTGGGAATAAATGATGGAATGATACTGAATGATACTGGGAATAAATGCTGGAATGATGCTGGAATGATACTGGGAATAAAAGATGGAATGATACTGGAATGATACTGGGAATAAATGCTGGAATGATACTGGAATGATACTGGGAATTAATGATGGAATGATGCTGGAATGATACTGGGAATAAATGATGGAATGATACTGGAATGATACTGGGAATAAATGATTTAATGATACTGGGAATAAATGATGGAATGATGCTGGAATGATACTGGGAATAAATGCTGGAATGATACTGGAAATAAATGCTGGAATGATACTGGAATGATACTGGGAATAAATAATTTAATGATACTGGGAATAAATGATGGAATGATGCTGGAATGATACTGGGAATAAATGATGAAATGATACTGGAATGACACTGGGAATAAATGATGGAATGACACTGGAATGATACTGGGAATAAATGCTGGAATGATACTGGGAATAAATGCTGGAATGATACTGGAATGATACTGGGAATAAATGATGGAATTATGCTGGAATGATACTGGGAATAAATGATGGAATGACACTGGACTGATACTGGGAATAAATGATGGAGTGATACTGGGAATAAATGCTGGAATGATGCTGGAATGATACTGGGAATAAATGATTGAATGATACTGGAATGATACTGGGAATAAATGCTGGAATGATGCTGGAATGATACTGGGAATAAATGATGGAATGATACTGGAATGATACTGGGCATAAATGGTGGAATGATACTGGGAATAAATGATTGAATGATGCTGGAATGATACTGGGAATAAATGATGGAATGATACTGGAATGATACTGGGAATAAATGATTTAATGATACTGGGAATAAATGATGGAATGATGCTGGAATGATACTGGGAATAAATGCTGGAATGATACTGGGAATAAATGCTGGAATGATGCTGGAATGATACTGGGAATAAATGCTGGAATGATATTGGAATGATACTGGGAATAAATGATGGAATGATACTGAATGATACTGGGAATAAATGCTGGAATGATGCTGCAATGATACTGGGAATAAATGATGGAATGATACTGGAATGATACAGGGAATAAATGCTGGAATGATACTGGAATGATACTGGGAATTAATGATGGAATGATGCTGGAATGATACTGGGAATAAATGATGGAATGATACTGTAATGATACTGGGAATAAATGATTTAATGATACTGGGAATAAATGATGGAATGATGCTGGAATGATACTGGGAATAAATGCTGGAATGATACTGGAAATAAATGCTGGAATGATACTGGAATGATACTGGGATTAAATAATTTAATGATACTGGGAATAAATGCTGGAATGATATTGGAATGATACTGGGAATAAATGATGGAATGATACTGAATGATACTGGGAATAAATGCTGGAATGATGCTGGAATGATACTGGGAATAAATGATGGAATGATACTGGAATGATACTGGGAATAAATGCTGGAATGATACTGGAATGATACTGGGAATTAATGATGGAATGATGCTGGAATGATACTGGGAATAAATGATGGAATGATACTGGAATGATACTGGGAATAAATGATTTAATGATACTGGGAATAAATGATGGAATGATGCTGGAATGATACTGGGAATAAATGCTGGAATGATACTGGAAATAAATGCTGGAATGATACTGGAATGATACTGGGAATAAATAATTTAATGATACAGGGAATAAATGATGGAATGATGCTGGAATGATACTGGGAATAAATGATGGAATGACACTGGAATGACACTGGGAATAAATGATGGAATGACACTGGAAGGATACTGGGAATAAATGCTGGAATGATACTGGGAATAAATGCTGGAATGATACTGGAATTATACTGGGAATAAATGATGGAATGATGCTGGAATGATACTGGGAATAAATGCTGGAATGATACTGGAATGATACTGGGAATAAATGATGGAATGATACTGGGAATAAATGATGGAATGATGCTGGAATGATACTGGGAATAAATGCTGGAATGATACTGGAATGATACTGGGAATAAATGCTGGAATGATACTGGAATGATACTGGGAAAAAATGATGGAAAAAATGATGGAATGATACTGGGAATAAATGCTGGAATGATACTGGAATGATACTGGGAATAAATGCTGGAATGATACAGGAATGATACTGGGAATAAATGATGGAAAAAATGATGGAATGATACTGGGAATAAATGCTGGAATGATACTGGAATGATACTGGGAATAAATTATGGAATGATACTGAATGATACTGGGAATAAATGCTGGAATGATGCTGGAATGACACTGGGAATAAATGATGGAATGATACTGGAATGATACTGGGAATAAATGCTGGAATGATGCTGGAATGACACTGGGAATAAATGATGGAATGATACTGGAATGATACTGGGAATAAATGCTGGAATGATACTGAATGATACTGGGAATAAATGCTGGAATGATACTGGAATGATACTGGGAATAAATGATGGAATTATACTGGAATGGTACTGGGAATAAATGATGGAATGATACTGGGAATAAATGCTGGAACGATACTGGAATGATACTGGGAATAAATGCTGGAATGATACTGGAATGATACTGGGAATAAATGCCGGAATGATACTGGGAATAAATGATGGAATGACACTGGAATGATACTGGGAATAAATGCCGGAATGATACTGAAATGATACTGGGAATAAATGATGGAATGATACTGAATGATACTGGGAATAAATGCTGGAATGATGCTGGAATGATACTGGGAATAAATGATGGAATGATACTGGAATGATACTGGGAATAAATGCTGGAATGATACTGGAATGATACTGGGAATTAATGATGGAATGATGCTGGAATGATACTGGGAATAAATGATGGAATGACACTGGAAGGATACTGGGAATAAATGCTGGAATGATACTGGGAATAAATGCTGGAATGATACTGGAATTATACTGGGAATAAATGATGGAATGATGCTGGAATGATACTGGGAATAAATGCTGGAATGATACTGGAATGGTACTGGGAATAAATGATGGAATGATACTGGGAATAAATGCTGGAACGATACTGGAATGATACTGGGAATAAATGCTGGAATGATACTGGAATGATACTGGGAATAAATGCCGGAATGATACTGGGAATAAATGATGGAATGACACTGGAATGATACTGGGAATAAATGCCGGAATGATACTGGAATGATACTGGGAATAAATGATGGAATGATACTGAATGATACTGGGAATAAATGCTGGAATGATGCTGGAATGATACTGGGAATAAATGATGGAATGATACTGGAATGATACTGGGAATAAATGCTGGAATGATACTGGGAATAAATGATGGAATGATGCTGGAATGATACTGGGAATAAATGATGGAATGATACTGAAAATAAATGCTGGAATGATACTGGAATGATACTGGGAATAAATAATTTAATGATACTGGGAATAAATGATGGAATGATGCTGGAATGATACTGGGAATAAATGCTGGAATGATACTGGAATGAAACTGGGAATAAATGATGGAATGATACTGGAATGATACTGGGAATAAATGCTGGAATGATACTGGCAATATATGCTGGAATGATACTGGAATGATACTGGGAATAAATGATGGAATTATGCTGGAATGATACTGGGAACAAATGCTGGAATGATACTGGGAATAAATGCTGGAATGATGCTGGAATGACACTGGGAATAAATGATGGAATGATACTGGAATGATACTGGGAATAAATGCTTGAATGATACTGGAATGATACTGGGAATAAATGCTGGAATGATACTGGGAATAAATGATGGAATGACACTGGAATGATACTGGGAATAAATGCTGGAATGATACTGGAATGATACTGGGAATAAATGATGGAATGATACTGAATGATACTGGGAATAAATGCTGGAATGATGCTGGAATGATACTGGGAATAAATGATGGAATGATACTGGAATGATACTGGGAATAAATGCTGGAATGATACTGGAATGATACTGGGAATTAATGATGGAATGATGCTGGAATGATACTGGGAATAAATGATGGAATGATACTGGAATGATACTGGGAATAAATGATTTAATGATACTGGGAATAAATGATGGAATGATGCTGGAATGATACTGGGAATAAATGCTGGAATGATACTGAAAATAAATTCTGGAATGATACTGGAATGATACTGGGAATAAATAATTTAATGATACTGGGAATAAATGATGGAATGATACTGGAATGATACTGGGAATAAATGCTGGAATGATACTGGCAATAAATGCTGGAATGATACTGGAATGATACTGGGAATAAATGATGGAATTATGCTGGAATGATACTGGGAATAAATGCTGGAATGATACTGGGAATAAATGCTGGAATGATACTGGAATTATACTGGGAATAAATGATGGAATGATGCTGGAATGATACTGGGAATAAATGATGGAATGATACTGGAATGATACTGGGAATAAATGCTGGAATGATACTGGAATGATACTGGGAATAAATGATTGAATGATGCTGGAATGATACTGGGAATAAATGATGGAATGATACTGGAATGATACTGGGAATAAATGATGGAATGATACTGGGAATAAATGCTGGAATGATACTGGAATTATACTGGGAATAAATGATGGAATGAGGCTGGAATGATACTGGGAATAAATGATGGAATGATACTGGAATGATACTGGGAATAAATGATGGAATGATACTGGGAATAAATGATGGAATGATGCTGGAATGATACTGGGAATAAATGATGGAATGATACTGGAATGATACTGGGAATAAATGATGGAGTGATACTGGGAAAAATGCTGGAATGATGCTGGAATGATACTGGGAATAAATGATTGAATGATACTGGAATGATACTGGGAATAAATGCTGTAATGATACTGGAATTATACTGGGAATAAATGATGGAATGATGCTGGAATGATACTGGGAATAAATGATGGAATGATACTGGAATGATACTGGGAATAAATGATGGAATGATGCTGGAATGATACTGTGATTAAATGCTGGAATGATACTGGGAATAAATGCTGGAATGATACTGGAATGGTACTGGGAATAAATGATGGAATGATACTCTGAATAAATGCTGGAATCATACTGGAATTATACTGGGAATAAATGATGGAATGATGCTGGAATGATACTGGGAATAAATGATGGAATGATACTGGGAATAAATGATGGAATGATGCTGGAATGATACAGGGAATAAATGCTGGAATGATATTGGAATGATACTGGGAATAAATGATGGAATGATACTGGGAATAAATGATGGAATAACACTGGAATGATACTGGAATGATACTGGGAATAAATGCTGGAAAGATACTGGAATGATACTGGGAATAAATTATGGAATGACACTGGAATGATACTGGGAATAAATGCTGGAATGATACTGGGAATAAATGATGGAATGATACTGCAATGATACTGGGAATAAATGATGGAATGATACTGGGAATAAATGATGGAATGATGCTGGAATGATACTGGGAATAAATGCTGGAATGATACTGGAATGATACTGGGAATAAATGATGGAATGATGCTGGAATGATACTGGGAATACATGCTGGAATGATACTGGAATGATACTGGGAATAAATGATGGAATGATACTGAATGATACTGGGAATAAATGCTGGAATGATGCTGGAATGATACTGGGAATTAATGATGGAATGATGCTGGAATGATACTGGGAATAAATGATGGAATGATACTGGAATGACACTGGGAATAAATGATTTAATGATACTGGGAATAAATGATGGAATGATGCTGGAATGATACTGGGAATAAATGCTGGAATGATACTGGAAATAAATGCTGGAATGATACTGGAATGATACTGGGAATAAATAATTTAATGATACTGGGAATAAATGATGGAATGATGCTGGAATGATACTGGGAATAAATGCTGGAATGATACTGGAATGAAACTGGGAATAAATGATGGAATGATACTGGAATGATACTGGGAATAAATGCTGGAATGATACTGGCAATAAATGCTGGAATGATACTGGAATGATACTGGGAATAAATGATGGAATTATGCTGGAATGATACTGGGACTAAATGCTGGAATGATACTGGGAATAAATGCTGGAATGATACTGGAATTATACTGGGAATAAATGATGGAATGATGCTGGAATGATACTGGGTATAAATGATGGAATGATACTGGAATGATACTGGGAATAAATGGTGGAATGATACTGGGAATAAATGCTGGAATGATACTGGAATGATACTGGGAATAAATGCTGGAATGATACTGAATGATACTGGGAATAAATGCTGGAATGATACTGGAATGATACTGGGAATAAATGATGGAATGATACTGGAATGATACTGGGAATAAATGCTGGAATGATACTGGAATGATACTGGGAATTAATGATGGAATGATGCTGGAATGATACTGGGAATAAATGATGGAATGATACTGGAATGATACTGGGAATACATGATTTAATGATACTGGGAATAAATGATGGAATGATGCTGGAATGATACTGGGAATAAATGCTGGAATGATACTGGAAATAAATGCTGGAATGATACTGGAATGATACTGGGAATAAATAATTTAATGATACTGGGAATAAATGATGGAATTATGCTGGAATGATACTGGGAATAAATGATGGAATGACACTTGAATGATACTGGGAATAAATGATTTAATGATACTGGGAATAAATGATGGAATGATGCTGGAATGATACTGGGAATAAATGCTGGAATGATACTGGAATGATACTGGGAATAAATGCTGGAATGATACTGGGAATAAATGATGGAATGACACTGGAATGATACTGGGAATAAATGCTGGAATGATACTGGGAATAAATGCTGGAATGATACTGGAATTATACTGGGAATAAATGATGGAATGATGCTGGAATGATACTGGGAATAAATGATGGAATGATACTGGGAATAAATGATGGAATGATGCTGGAATGATACTGGGAATAAATGCTGGAATGATACTGGAATGATACTGGGAATAAATGATGGAATGACACTTGAATGATACTGGGAATAATTTATTTAATGATACTGGGAATAAATGATGGAATGATGCTGGAATGATACTGGCAATAAATGCTGGAATGATACTGGAATGATACTGGGAATAAATGATGGAATTATGCTGGAATGATACTGGGACTAAATGCTGGAATGATACTGGGAATAAATGCTGGAATGATACTGGAATTATACTGGGAATAAATGATGGAATGATGCTGGAACGATACTGGGTATAAATGATGGAATGATACTGGAATGATACTGGGAATAAATGGTGGAATGATACTGGGAATAAATGCTGGAATGATACTGGAATGATACTGGGAATAAATGCTGGAATGATACTGAATGATACTGGGAATAAATGCTGGAATGATACTGGAATGATACTGGGAATAAATGATGGAATGATACTGGAATGATACTGGGAATAAATGCTGGAATGATACTGGAATGATACTGGGAATTAATGATGGAATGATGCTGGAATGATACTGGCAATAAATGATGGAATGATACTGGAATGATACTGGGAATACATGATTTAATGATACTGGGAATAAATGATGGAATGATGCTGGAATGATACTGGGAATAAATGCTGGAATGATACTGGAAATAAATGCTGGAATGATACTGGAATGATACTGGGAATAAATAATTTAATGATACTGGGAATAAATGATGGAATTATGCTGGAATGATACTGGGAATAAATGATGGAATGACACTTGAATGATACTGGGAATAAATGATTTAATGATACTGGGAATAAATGATGGAATGATGCTGGAATGATACTGGGAATAAATGCTGGAATGATACTGGAATGATACTGGGAATAAATGCTGGAATGATACTGGAATGATACTGGGAATAAATAATTTAATGATACTGGGAATAAATGATGGAATTATGCTGGAATGATACTGGGAATAAATGATGGAATGACACTTGAATGATACTGGGAATAAATGATTTAATGATACTGGGAATAAATGATGGAATGATGCTGGAATGATACTGGGAATAAATGCTGGAATGATACTGGAATGATACTGGGAATAAATGCTGGAATGATACTGGGAATAAATGATGGAATGACACTGGAATGATACTGGGAATAAATGCTGGAATGATACTGGGAATAAATGCTGGAATGATACTGGAATTATACTGGGAATAAATGATGGAATGATGCTGGAATGATACTGGGAATAAATGATGGAATGATACTGGGAATAAATGATGGAATGATGCTGGAATGATACTGGGAATAAATGCTGGAATGATACTGGAATGATACTGGGAATAAATGATGGAATGACACTTGAATGATACTGGGAATAATTTATTTAATGATACTGGGAATAAATGATGGAATGATGCTGGAATGATACTGGGAATAAATGCTGGAATGATACTGGAAATAAATGCTGGAATGATACTGGAATGATACTGGGAATAAATGCTGGAATGATACTGGAATGATACTGGGAATAAATAATTTAATGATACTGGGAATAAATGATGGAATTATGCTGGAATGATACTGGGAATAAATGATGGAATGACACTTGAATGATACTGGGAATAAATGATTTAATGATACTGGGAATAAATGATGGAATGATGCTGGAATGATACTGGGAATAAATGCTGGAATGATACTGGAATGATACTGGGAATAAATGCTGGAATGATACTGGGAATAAATGATGGAATGACACTGGAATGATACTGGGAATAAATGCTGGAATGATACTGGGAATAAATGCTGGAATGATACTGGAATTATACTGGGAATAAATGATGGAATGATGCTGGAATGATACTGGGAATAAATGATGGAATGATACTGGGAATAAATGATGGAATGATGCTGGAATGATACTGGGAATAAATGCTGGAATGATACTGGAATGATACTGGGAATAAATGATGGAATGACACTTGAATGATACTGGGAATAATTTATTTAATGATACTGGGAATAAATGATGGAATGATGCTGGAATGATACTGGGAATAAATGCTGGAATGATACTGGAAATAAATGCTGGAATGATACTGGAATGATACTGGGAATAAATAATTTAATGATACTGGGAATAAATGATGGAATGATGCTGGAATGATACTGGGAATAAATGCTGGAATGATACTGGAATGACACTGGGAATAAATGATGGAATGATACTGGAATGATACTGGGAATAAATGCTGGAATGATACTGGGAATAAATGCTGGAATGATACTGGAATGATACTGGGAATAAATGCTGGAATGATAGTGGAATGATACTGGGAATAAATGATGGAATGATACTGGGAATAAATGCTGGAATGATACTGGAATTATACTGGGAATAAATGATGGAATGATGCTGGAATGATACTGGGAATAAATGCTGGAAAGATACTGTAATGATACTGGGAATAAATGATGGAATGATACTGCAATGATACTGGGAATAAATGATGGAATGATGCTGGAATGATACTGGGAATAAATGCTGGAATGATACTGGAATGATACTGGGAATAAATGATGGAATGATACTGAATGATACTGGGAATAAATGCTGGAATGATGCTGGAATGATACTGGGAATAAATGATGGCATGATACTGGAATGATACTGGGAATAAATGATGGAATGACACTGGAATGATACTGGGAATAAATGCTGGAATGATACTGGAATGATACTGGGAATAAATGCCGGAATGATACTGGGAATAAATGATGGAATGACACTGGAATGATAATGGGAATAAATGCTGGAATGATACTGGGAATAAATGATGGAATGATGCTGGAATGATACTGGGAATTAATGATGGAATGATGCTGGAATGATACTGGGAATAAATGATGGAATGATACTGGAATGATACTGGGAATAAATGATTTAATGATACTGGGAATAAATGATGGAATGATGCTGGAATGATACTGGGAATAAATGCTGGAATGATACTGGAAATAAATGCTGGAATGATACTGGAATGATACTGGGAATAAATAATTTAATGATACTGGGAATAAATGATGGAATGATGCTGGAATGATACTGGGAATAAATGCTGGAATGATACTGGAATGAAACTGGGAATAAATGATGGAATGACACTGGAATGATACTGGGAATAAATGCTGGAATGATACTGGCAATAAATGCTGGAATGATACTGGAATGATACTGGGAATAAATGATGGAATTATGCTGGAATGATACTGGGAATAAATGCTGGAATGATACTGGGAATAAATGCTGGAATGATACTGGAATTATACTGGGAATAAATGATGGAATGATGCTGGAATGATACTGGGAATAAATGATGGAATGATACTGGAATGATACTGGGAATAAATGCTGGAATGATACTGGGAATAAATGCTGGAATGATACTGGAATGATACTGGGAATAAATGCTGGAAAGATACTGGAATGATACTGGGAATAAATGATGGAATGACACTGGAATGATACTGGGAATAAATGCTGGAATGATACTGGGAATAAATGATGGAATTATACTGGGAATAAATGATGGAATGATGCTGGAATGATACTGGGTATAAATGCTGGAATGATACTGGAATGATACTGGGAATAAATGATGGAATGATACTGGGAATAAATGCTGGAATGACACTGGAATGATACTGGGAATAAATACTGGAATGATACTGGAATGATACTGGGAATAAATGCTGGAAAGATACTGGAATGATACTGGGAATAAATGATGGAATGACACTGGAATGATACTGGGAATAAATGCTGGAATGATACTGGAATGATACTGGGAATAAATGCCGGAATGATACTGGGAATAAATGATGGAATGACACTGGAATGATAATGGGAATAAATGCTGGAATGATACTGGGAATAAATGATGGAATGATGCTGGAATGATACTGGGAATAAATGCTGGAATGATACTGGAATGATACTGGGAATAAATGATGGAATGATACTGAATGATACTGGGAATAAATGCTGGAATGATGCTGGAATGATACTGGGAATAAATGCTGGAATGATACTGGGAATAAATGATGGAATGATACTGAATGATACTGGGAATAAATGCTGGAATGATGCTGGAATGATACTGGGAATAAATGCTGGAATGATACTGGAATGATACTGGGAATAAATGCTGGAATGATACTGGAATGATACTGGGAATTAATGATGGAATGATGCTGGAATGATACTGGCAATAAATGATGGAATGATACTGGAATGATACTGGGAATAAATGATTTAATGATACTGGGAATAAATGATGGAATGATGCTGGAATGATACTGGGAATAAATGCTGGAATGATACTGGAAATAAATGCTGGAATGATGCTGGAATGATACTGGGAATGAATAATTTAATGATACTGGGAATAAATGATGGAATGTTGCTGGAATGATACTGGGAATAAATGCTGGAATGATACTGGAATGAAACTGGGAATAAATGATGGAATGATACTGGAACGATACTGGGAATAAATGATGGAATTATGCTGGAATGATACTGGGAATAAATGCTGGAATGATACTGGGAATAAATGCTGGAATGATACTGGAATTACACTGGGAATAAATGATGGAATGATGCTGGAATGATACTGGGAATAAATGTTGGAATGATACTGGAATGATACTGGGAATAAATACTGGAATGATACTAGAATGATACTGGGAATAAATGATGGAATGACACTGGAATGATAATGGGAATAAATGCTGGAATGATACTGGGAATAAATGATGGAATGATGCTGGAATGATACTGGGAATAAATGCTGGAATGATGCTGGAATTATACTGGGAATAAATGATGTAATGATGCTGGAATGATACTGGGAATAAATGATGGAATGATACTGGAATGATACTGGGAATAAATGATTTAATGATACTGGGAATAAATGATGGAATGATGCTGGAATGATACTGGGAATAAATGCTGGAATGATACTGGAAATAAATGCTGGAATGATACTGGAATGATACTGGGAATGAATAATTTAATGATACTGGGAATAAATGATGGAATGATGCTGGAATGATACTGGGAATAAATGCTGGAATGATACTGGAATGAAACTGGGAATAAATGATGGAATGATACTGGAATTATACTGGGAATAAATGATGGAATGACGCTGGAATGATACTGGGAATAAATGTTGGAAGGATACTGGAATGATACTGGGAATAAATGCTGGAATGATACTGGAATGATACTGGGAATAAATGATTGAATGATGCTGGAATGATACTGGGAATAAATGATGGATTGATACTGGAATGATACTGGGAATAAATGCTGGAATGATACTGGGAATAAATGCTGGAATGATACTGGAATGATACTGGGAATAAATGATGGAATTATGCTGGAATGATACTGGGAATAAATGCTGGAATGATACTGGAATTATACTGGGAATAAATGATGGAATGATGCTGGAATGATACTGGGAATAAATGTTGGAAGGATACTGGAATGATACTGGGAATAAATGCTGGAATGATACTGGAATGATACTGGGAATAAATGATTGAATGATGCTGGAATGATACTGGGAATAAATGATGGATTGATACTGGAATGATACTGGGAATAAATGATGGAATGATGCTGGGAATAAATGATGGAATGACACTGGAATGATACTGGGAATAAATGCTGGAATGATACTGGGAATAAATGCTGGAATGATACTGGAATTATACTGGGAATGCATGCTGGAATGATGCTGGAATGATACTGGGAATAAATGCTGGAATGATGCTGGAATGATACTGGGAATAACTGATGGAATGATACTGGGAGTAAATGCTGGAATGATACTGGGAATAAATGATGGAATGACACTGGAAAGATACTGGGAATAAATGATGGAATGATACTGGAATGATACTGGGAATAAATGATTGAATGATACTGGGAATAAATGCTGGAATGATACTGGAATGATACTGGGAATAAATGCTGGAATGATACTGAATGATACTGGGAATAAATGCTGGAATGATACTGGAATGATACTGGGAATAAATGCTGGAATGATACTGAATGATACTGCGAATAAATGCTGGAATGATACTGGGAATAAATGATGGAATGACACTGGAAGGATACTGGGAATAAATGCTGGAATGATACTGGGAATAAATGCTGGAATGATACTGGAATTATACTGGGAATAAATGATGGAATGATGCTGGAATGATACTGGGAATAAATGCTGGAATGATACTGGAATGATACTGGGAATAAATGATGGAATGATACTGGGAATAAATGATGGAATGATGCTGGAATGATACTGGGAATAAATGCTGGAATGATACTGGAATGATACTGGGAATAAATGCTGGAATGATACTGGAATGATACTGGGAATAAATGATGGAAAAAATGCTGGAATGATACTGGGAATAAATGCTGGAATGATACTGGAATGATACTGGGAATAAATGATGGAATGATACTGAATGATACTGGGAATAAATGCTGGAATGATGCTGGAATGACACTGGGAATAAATGATGGAATGATACTGGAATGATACTGGGAATAAATGCTGGAATGATGCTGGAATGACACTGGGAATAAATGATGGAATGATACTGGAATGATACTGGGAATAAATGCTGGAATGATACTGAATGATACTGGGAATAAATGCTGGAATGATACTGGCAATATATGCTGGAATGATACTGGAATGATACTGGGAATAAATGATGGAATTATGCTGGAATGATACTGGGAACAAATGCTGGAATGATACTGGGAATAAATGATGGAATGACACTGGAATGATACTGGGAATAAATGCCGGAATGATACTGGAATGATACTGGGAATAAATGATGGAATGATACTGAATGATACTGGGAATAAATGCTGGAATGATGCTGGAATGATACTGGGAATAAATGATGGAATGATACTGGAATGATACTGGGAATAAATGCTGGAATGATACTGGAATGATACTGGGAATTAATGATGGAATGATGCTGGAATGATACTGGGAATAAATGATGGAATGATACTGGAATGATACTGGGAATAAATGCTGGAATGATACTGGGAATAAAATATGGAATGATGCTGGAATGATAGTGGGAATAAATGATGGAATGATACTGAAAATAAATGCTGGAATGATACTGGAATGATACTGGGAATAAATAATTTAATGATACTGGGAATAAATGATGGAATGATACTGGAATGATACTGGGAATAAATGCTGGAATGATACTGGCAATATATGCTGGAATGATACTGGAATGATACTGGGAATAAATGATGGAATTATGCTGGAATGATACTGGGAACAAATGCTGGAATGATACTGGGAATAAATGCTGGAATGATACTGGAATTATACTGGGAATAAATGATGGAATGAGGCTGGAATGATACTGGGAATAAATGATGGAATGATACTGGAATGATACTGGGAATAAATGATGGAATGATACTGGGAATAAATGATGGAATGATGCTGGAATGATACTGGGAATAAATGATGGAATGATACTGGAATGATACTGGGAATAAATGATGGAGTGATACTGGGAATAAATGCTGGAATGATGCTGGAATGATACTGGGAATAAATGATTGAATGATACTGGAATGATACTGGGAATAAATGCTGTAATGATACTGGAATGATACTGGGAATAAATGATGGAATGATGCTGGAATGATACTGGGAATAAATGATGGAATGATACTGGAATGATACTGGGAATAAATGATGGAATGATGCTGGAATGATACTGGGAATAAATGCTGTAATGATACTGGAATTATACTGGGAATAAATGATGGAATGATGCTGGAATGATACTGGGAATAAATGATGGAATGATACTGGAATGATACTGGGAATAAATGATGGAATGATGCTGGAATGATACTGTGATTAAATGCTGGAATGATACTGGAATGGTACTGGGAATAAATGATGGAATGATACTCTGAATAAATGCTGGAATCATACTGGAATTATACTGGGAATAAATGATGGAATGATGCTGGAATGATACTGGGAATAAATGATGGAATGATACTGGGAATAAATGATGGAATGATGCTGGAATGATACAGGGAATAAATGCTGGAATGATATTGGAATGATACTGGGAATAAATGATGGAATGATACTGGGAATAAATGATGGAATAACACTGGAATGATACTGGGAATAAATACTGGTATGATACTGGAATGATACTGGGAATAAATGCTGGAAAGATACTGGAATGATACTGGGAATAAATTATGGAATGACACTGGAATGATACTGGGAATAAATGCTGGAATGATACTGGGAATAAATGATGGAATGATACTGCAATGATACTGGGAATAAATGATGGAATGATACTGGGAATAAATGATGGAATGATGCTGGAATGATACTGGAATGATACTGGGAATAAATGCTGGAAAGATACTGGAATGATACTGGGAATAAATTATGGAATGACACTGGAATGATACTGGGAATAAATGCTGGAATGATACTGGGAATAAATGATGGAATGATACTGCAATGATACTGGGAATAAATGATGGAATGATACTGGGAATAAATGATGGAATGATGCTGGAATGATACTGGGAATAAATGCTGGAATGATACTGGAATGATACTGGGAATAAATGCTGGAAGGATACTGAATGATACTGGGAATAAATGATGGAATGATGCTGGAATGATACTGGGAATAAATGCTGGAATGATACTGGAAATAAATGCTGGAATGATACTGGAATGATACTGGGAATAAATAATTTAATGATACTGGGAATAAATGACGGAATGATGCTGGAATGATACTGGGAATAAATGCTGCAATAATACTGGAATGACACTGGGAATAAATGATGGAATGATACTGGAATGATACTGGGAATAAATGCTGGAATGATACTGGGAATAAATGCTGGAATGATACTGTAATGATACTGGGAATAAATGATGGAATGATGCTGGAATGATACTGGGAATAAATGCTGGAATGATACTGGAATGATACTGGGAATAAATGCTGGAATGATACTGAATGATACTGGGAATAAATGATGGAATGATGCTGGAATGATACTGGGAATAAATGCTGGAATGATACTGGAAATAAATGCTGGAATGATACTGGAATGATACTGGGAATAAATAATTTAATGATACTGGGAATAAATGACGGAATGATGCTGGAATGATACTGGGAATAAATGCTGCAATGATACTGGAATGACACTGGGAATAAATGATGGAATGATACTGGAATGATACTGGGAATAAATGATGGAATGATACTGGGAATAAATGCTGGAATGATACTGGAATGATACTGGGAATAAATGATGGAATTATGCTGGAATGATACTGGTAATAAATGATGGAATGACACTTGAATGATACTGGGAATAAATGCTGGAATGATACTGGGAATAAATGCTGGAATGATACTGGAATTATACTGGGAATAAATGAAGGAATGATGCTGGAATGATACTGGGAATAAATGATGCAATGATACTGGAATGATACTGGGAATAAATGCTGGAATGATACTGGAATGATACTGGGAATAAATGATTGAATGATGCTGGAATGATACTGGGAATAAATGATGGAATGATACTGGAATGATACTGGGAATAAATGATGGAGTGATGCTGGGAATAAATGATGGAATGACACTGGAATGATACTGGGAATAAATGCTGGAATGATACTGGGAATAAATGCTGGAATAACACTGGAATTATACTGGGAATAAATGCTGGAATGATGCTGGAATGATACTGGGAATAAATGCTGGAATGATGCTGGAATGATACTGGGAATAAATAATGGAATGACACTGGAATGATACTGGGAATAAATGCTGGAATGATGCTGGAACGATACTGGGAATAAATGCTGGAATGATGCTGGAATGATACTGGGAATAAATGATGGAATGACACTGGAATGATACTGGGAAAAAAATGCTGGAATGATACTGGGAATAAATGATGGAATGACACTGGAATGATACTGGGAATAAATGCTGGAATGATACTGGGAATAAATGCTGGAATGATACTGGAATTATACTGGGAATAAATGCTGGAATGATACTGGGAATAAATGATGGAATGATACTGGAATGATACTGGGAATAAATGATGGAATGATACTGGGAATAAATGATGGAATGATGCTGGAATGATACTGGGAATAAATGATGGAATGATACTGGAATGATACTGGGAATAAATGATGGAATGATACTGGGAATAAATGATGGAATAACACTGGAATGATACTGGGAATAAATACTGGAATGATACTGGAATGATACTGGGAATAAATGCTGGAAAGATACTGGAATGATACTGGGAATAAATTATGGAATGATACTGCAATGATACTGGGAATAAATGATGGAATGATACTGGGAATAAATGATGGAATGATGCTGGAATGATACTGGGAATAAATGCTGGAATGATACTGGAATGATACTGGGAATAAATGCTGGAAGGATACTGAATGATACTGGGAATAAATGATGGAATGATGCTGGAATGATACTGGGAATAAATGCTGGAATGATACTGGAAATAAATGCTGGAATGATACTGGAATGATACTGGGAATAAATAATTTAATGATACTGGGAATAAATGATGGAATGATGCTGGAATGATACTGTGATTAAATGCTGGAATGATACTGGGAATAAATGCTGGAATGATACTGGAATGGTACTGGGAATAAATGATGGAATGATACTCTGAATAAATGCTGGAATAATACTGGAATGATACTGGGAATAAATGATGGAATGATACTGGGAATAAATGCTGGAATGATATTGGAATGATACTGGGAATAAATGATGGAATGATACTGGGAATAAATGATGGAATAACACTGGAATGATACTGGGAATAAATACTGGAATGATACTGGAATGATACTGGGAATAAATGCTGGAAAGATACTGGAATGATACTGGGAATAAATGCTGGAATGATACTGGGAATAAATGATGGAATGATACTGCAATGATACTGGGAATAAATGATGGAATGATACTGGGAATAAATGATGGAATGATGCTGGAATGATACTGGGAATAAATGCTGGAATGATACTGGAATGATACTGGGAATAAATGCTGGAAGGATACTGAATGATACTGGGAATAAATGATGGAATGATGCTGGAATGATACTGGGAATAAATGCTGGAATGATACTGGAAATAAATGCTGGAATGATACTGGAATGATACTGGGAATAAATAATTTAATGATACTGGGAATAAATGATGGAATGATGCTGGAATGATACTGTGATTAAATGCTGGAATGATACTGGGAATAAATGCTGGAATGATACTGGAATGGTACTGGGAATAAATGATGGAATGATACTCTGAATAAATGCTGGAATAATACTGGAATGATACTGGGAATAAATGATGGAATGATACTGGGAATAAATGCTGGAATGATATTGGAATGATACTGGGAATAAATGATGGAATGATACTGGGAATAAATGATGGAATAACACTGGAATGATACTGGGAATAAATACTGGAATGATACTGGAATGATACTGGGAATAAATGCTGGAAAGATACTGGAATGATACTGGGAATAAATGATGGAATGATGCTGGAATGATACTGGGAATAAATGCTGGAATGATACTGGAATGATACTGGGAATAAATGCTGGAATGATACTGAATGATACTGGGAATAAATGCTGGAATGATGCTGGAATGATACTGTGATTAAATGCTGGAATGATACTGGGAATAAATGCTGGAATGATACTGGAATGGTACTGGGAATAAATGATGGAATGATACTCTGAATAAATGCTGGAATCATACTGGAATGATACTGGGAATAAATGATGGAATGATACTGGGAATAAATGATGGAATGATGCTGGAATGATACTGGGAATAAATGCTGGAATGATATTGGAATGATACTGGGAAAAAATGATGGAATGATACTGGGAATAAATGATTGAATGATGCTGGAATGATACTGGGAATAAATGCTGGAATGATACTGGAATGATACTGGGAATAAATGATGGAATGATGCTGGAATGATACTGGGAATAAATGATGGAATGATACTGGAATGATACTGGGAATAAATGATGGAATGATGCTGGAATGATACTGTGATTAAATGCTGGAATGATACTGGGAATAAATGCTGGAATGATACTGGAATGATACTGGGAATAAATGATGGAATGATGCTGGAATGATACTGTGAATAAATGATGGAATGATGCTGGAATGATACTGGTAATAAATGATGGAATGATACTGGGAATAAATGATGGAAGGATACTGGAATGATACTGGGAATAAATGCTGGAATGATACTGGGAATAAATGATGGAATGATGCTGGAATGATACTGGGAATAAATGATGGAATGATGCTACAATGATACTGGGAATAAATGATGGAATGATACTGGGAATAAATGATGGAAGGATACTGGAATGATACTGGGAATAAATGCTGGAATGATACTGGGAATAAATGATGGAATGATGCTGGAATGATACTGGGAATAAATGATGGAATGATGCTACAATGATACTGGGAATAAATGATGGAATGATACTGGAATGATACTGGGAATAAATGATGGAATGATACTGGGAATAAATGATGGAATGATACTGGAATGATACTGGGAATCACTGATGGAATGATACTGGAATGATACTGAGAATAAATGCTGGAATGATACTGGGAATAAATGATGGAATGACACTGGAATGATACTGGGAATAAATGCTGGAATGATACTGGAATGATACTGGGAATAAATGATGGAATGATACTGGGAATAAATGATGGAATGATGCTGGAATGATACTGGGAATAAATGCTGGAATGATACTGGGAATAAATGCTGGAATGATACTGGAATGATACTGGGAATAAATGCTGGAATGATACTGAATGATACTGGGAATAAATGCTGGAATGATACTGGAATAAATGATGGAATGATACTGGAATGATACTGGGAATAAATGCTGGAATGATACTGGAATGATACTGGGAATAAATGATGGAATGACACAGGAATGATACTGGGAATAAATGATGGAATGATGCTGGAATGATAATGGGAATAAATGATGGAATGATACTGGAATGATACTGGGAATAAATGATGGAATGATACTGGGAATAAATGATGGAATGATGCTGGAATGATACTGGGAATAAACGATTTATTGATACTGGGAATAAATTATGGCATGATGCTTAAAATGATACTGGGAATAAATGCTGGAATGATGCTGGAATGATAATGGGAATAAATGATGGAATGATACTGGAATGATACTGGGAATAAATGATGGAATGATACTGGGAATAAATTATGGCATGATGCTTAAAATGATACTGGGAATAAATGCTGGAATGATACCGAATGATACTGGGAATAAATGCTGGAATGATGCTGGAATGATACTGGGAATAAATGATGGAATGATACTGGAATGATACTGGGAATAAATCATTGAATGATGCTGGAATGATACTGGGAATAAATGCTGGAATGATACTGGAATTATACTGGGAATAAATGCTGGAATGATACTGGGAATAAATGATGGAATGATACTGGAATGATACTGGGAATAAATGATGGAATGATGCTGGAATGATACTGGGAATAAATGATGGAATGATACTGGAATGATACTGGGAATAAATGATGGAGTGATACTGGGAATAAATGCTGGAATGATGCTGGAATGATACTGGGAATAAATGATTGAATGATGCTGGAATGATACTGGGAATAAATGCTGGAATGATACTGGAATGATACTGGGAATAAATGATGGAATGATGCTGGAATGATACTGGGAATAAATGATGGAATGATACTGGAATGATACTGGGAATAAATGATTGAATGATGCTGGAATGATACTGGGAATAAATGATGGAATGATACTGGAATGATACTGGGAATAAATAATGGAGTGATGCTGGGAATAAATGATGGAATGACACTGGAATGATACTGGGAATAAATGCTGGAATGATACTGTGAATAAATGCTGGAATAACACTGGAATTATACTGGGAATAAATGCTGGAATGATGCTGGAATGATACTGGGAATAAATGCTGGAATGATGCTGGAATGATACTGGGAATAAATGATGGAATGACACTGGAATGATACTGGGAATAAATGCTGGAATGATGCTGGAACGATACTGGGAATAAATGCTGGAATGATGCTGGAATGATACTGGGAATAAATGATGGAATGATACTGGAATGATACTGGGAATAAATGATTGAATGATGCTGGAATGATACTGGGAATAAATGATGGAATGATACTGGAATGATACTGGGAATAAATGATGGAGTGATGCTGGGAATAAATGATGGAATGACACTGGAATGATACTGGGAATAAATGCTGGAATGATACTGTGAATAAATGCTGGAATAACACTGGAATTATACTGGGAATAAATGCTGGAATGATGCTGGAATGATACTGGGAATAAATGCTGGAATGATGCTGGAATGATACTGGGAATAAATGATGGAATGACACTGGAATGATACTGGGAATAAATGCTGGAATGATGCTGGAACGATACTGGGAATAAATGCTGGAATGATGCTGGAATGATACTGGGAATAAATGATGGAATGACACTGGAATGATACTGGGAAAAAATGCTGGAATGATACTGGGAATAAATGATGGAATGACACTGGAATGATACTGGGAATAAATGCTGGAATGATACTGGGAATAAATGCTGGAATGATACTGGAATTATACTGGGAATAAATGCTGGAATGAGGCTGGAATGATACTGGGAATAAATGATGGAATGATACTGGAATGATACTGGGAATAAATGATGGAATGATACTGGGAATAAATGATGGAATGATGCTGGAATGATCCTGGGAATAAATGATGGAATGATACTGGAATGATACTGGGAATAAATGATGGAGTGATACTGGGAATAAATGCTGGAATGATGCTGGAATGATACTGGGAATAAATGATTGAATGATGCTGGAATGATACTGGGAGAAAAATGCTGGAATGATACTGGAATGATACTGGGAATAAATGATGGAATGATGCTGGAATGATACTGGGAATAAATGATGGAATGATACTGGAATGATACTGGGAATAAATGATGGAATGATGCTGGAATGATACTGTGATTAAATGCTGGAATGATACTGGGAATAAATGCTGGAATGATACTGGAATGATACTGGGAATAAATGATGGAATGATGCTGGAATGATACTGGGAATAAATGATGGAATGATGCTGGAATGATACTGGGAATAAATGATGGAATGATACTGGAATGATACTGGGAATAAATGATGGAATGATACTGGGAATAAATGATGGAAGGATACTGGAATGATACTGGGAATAAATGCTGGAATGATACTGGGAATAAATGATGGAATGATGCTGGAATGATACTGGGAATAAATGATGGAATGATGCTACAATGATACTGGGAATAAATGATGGAATGATACTGGAATGATACTGGGAATAAATGATGGAATGATACTGGGAATAAATGATGGAATGATACTGGAATGATACTGGGAATCACTGATGGAATGATACTGGAATGATACTGAGAATAAATGCTGGAATGATACTGGGAATAAATGATGGAATGACACTGGAATGATACTGGGAATAAATGCTGGAATGATACTGGAATGATACTGGGAATAAATGATGGAATGATACTGGGAATAAATGATGGAATGATGCTGGAATGATACTGGGAATAAATGCTGGAATGATACTGGGAATAAATGCTGGAATGATACTGGAATGATACTGGGAATAAATGCTGGAATGATACTGAATGATACTGGGAATAAATGCTGGAATGATACTGGAATAAATGATGGAATGATACTGGAATGATACTGGGAATAAATGCTGGAATGATACTGGAATGATACTGGGAATAAATGATGGAATGACACAGGAATGATACTGGGAATAAATGATGGAATGATGCTGGAATGATAATGGGAATAAATGATGGAATGATACTGGAATGATACTGGGAATAAATGATGGAATGATACTGGGAATAAATGATGGAATGATGCTGGAATGATACTGGGAATAAACGATTTATTGATACTGGGAATAAATTATGGCATGATACTTAAAATGATACTGGGAATAAATGCTGGAATGATGCTGGAATGATAATGGGAATAAATGATGGAATGATACTGGAATGATACTGGGAATAAATGATGGAATGATACTGGGAATAAATTATGGCATGATGCTTAAAATGATACTGGGAATAAATGCTGGAATGATACCGAATGATACTGGGAATAAATGCTGGAATGATGCTGGAATGATACTGGGAATAAATGATGGAATGATACTGGAATGATACTGGGAATAAATCATTGAATGATGCTGGAATGATACTGGGAATAAATGCTGGAATGATACTGGAATTATACTGGGAATAAATGCTGGAATGATACTGGGAATAAATCATTGAATGATGCTGGAATGATACTGGGAATAAATGCTGGAATGATACTGGAATTATACTGGGAATAAATGCTGGAATGATACTGGGAATAAATGATGGAATGATACTGGAATGATACTGGGAATAAATGATGGAATGATACTGGGAATAAATGATGGAATGATGCTGGAATGATACTGGGAATAAATGATTGAATGATGCTGGAATGATACTGGGAATAAATGCTGGAATGATACTGGAATGATACTGGGAATAAATGATGGAATGATGCTGGAATGATACTGGGAATAAATGATGGAATGATACTGGAATGATACTGGGAATAAATGATTGAATGATGCTGGAATGATACTGGGAATAAATGATGGAATGATACTGGAATGATACTGGGAATAAATAATGGAGTGATGCTGGGAATAAATGATGGAATGACACTGGAATGATACTGGGAATAAATGCTGGAATGATACTGTGAATAAATGCTGGAATAACACTGGAATTATACTGGGAATAAATGCTGGAATGATGCTGGAATGATACTGGGAATAAATGCTGGAATGATGCTGGAATGATACTGGGAATAAATGATGGAATGACACTGGAATGATACTGGGAATAAATGCTGGAATGATGCTGGAACGATACTGGGAATAAATGCTGGAATGATGCTGGAATGATACTGGGAATAAATGATGGAATGACACTGGAATGATACTGGGAAAAAATGCTGGAATGATACTGGGAATAAATGATGGAATGACACTGGAATGATACTGGGAATAAATGCTGGAATGATACTGGGAATAAATGCTGGAATGATACTGGAATTATACTGGGAATAAATGCTGGAATGAGGCTGGAATGATACTGGGAATAAATGATGGAATGATACTGGAATGATACTGGGAATAAATGATGGAATGATACTGGGAATAAATGATGGAATGATGCTGGAATGATACTGGGAATAAATGATGGAATGATGCTGGAATGATACTGGGAATAAATGATGGAATGATACTGGAATGATACTGGGAATAAATGATGGAGTGATACTGGGAATAAATGCTGGAATGATGCTGGAATGATACTGGGAATAAATGATTGAATGATGCTGGAATGCTACTGGGAATAAATGCTGGAATGATACTGGAATGATACTGGGAATAAATGATGGAATGATGCTGGAATGATACTGGGAATAAATGATGGAATGATACTGGAATGATACTGGGAATAAATGATGGAATGATGCTGGAAGGATACTGGGAATAAATGATGGAATGATGCTGGAATGATACTGGGAATAAATGATGGAATGATACTGGAATGATACAGGGAATAAATGATGGAATGATACTGGGAATAAATGATGGAAGGATACTGGAATGATACTGGGAATAAATGCTGGAATGATACTGGGAATAAATGATGGAATGATGCTGGAATGATACTGGGAATAAATGATGGAATGATGCTACAATGATACTGGGAATAAATGATGGAATGATACTGGAATGATACTGGGAATAAATGATGGAATGATACTGGGAGTAAATGATGGAATGATACTGGAATGATACTGGGAATAAATGCTGGAATGGTACTGGGAATAAATGATGGAATGACACTGGAATGATACTGGGAATAAATGCTGGAATGATACTGGAATGATACTGGGAATAAATGATGGAATGATACTGGGAATAAATGATGGAATGATGCTGGAATGATACTGGGAATAAATGCTGGAATGATACTGGGAATAAATGCTGGAATGATACTGGAATGATACTGGGAATAAATGCTGGAATGATACTGAATGATACTGGGAATAAATGCTGGAATGATGCTGGAATGATACTGGAATAAATGATGGAATGATACTGGAATGATACTGGGAATAAATGCTGGAATGATACTGGAATGATACTGGGAATAAATGATGGAATGACAAAGGAATGAAACTGGGAATAAATGCTGGAATGATAATGGGAATAAATGATGGAATGATGCTGGAATGATAATGGGAATAAATGATGGAATGATACTGGAATGATACTGGGAATAAATGATGGAATGATACTGGGAATAAATGATGGAATGATGTTGGAATGATACTGGGAATAAAAGATGGAATGACACTGGAATGATACTGGGAATAAATGCTGGAATGATGCTGGAACAATACTGGGAATAAATGCTGGAATGATGCTGGAATGATACTGGGAATAAATGATGGAATGACACTGGAATGATACTGGGAAAAAATGCTGGAATGATACTGGGAATAAATGATGGAATGACACTGGAATGATACTGGGAATAAATGCTGGAATGATACTGGGAATAAATGCTGGAATGATACTGGAATTATACTGGGAATAAATGCTGGAATGAGGCTGGAATGATACTGGGAATAAATGATGGAATGATACTGGAATGATACTGGGAATAAATGATGGAATGATACTGGGAATAAATGATGGAATGATGCTGGAATGATACTGGGAATAAATGATGGAATGATACTGGAATGATACTGGGAATAAATTATGGAGTGATACTGGGAGTAAATGCTGGAATGATGCTGGAATGATACTGGGAATAAATGATTGAATGATGCTGGAATGATACTGGGAATAAATGCTGGAATGATACTGGAATGATACTGGGAATAAATGATGGAATGATGCTGGAATGATACTGGGAATAAATGATGGAATGATACTGGAATGATACTGGGAATAAATGATGGAATGATGCTGGAATGATACTGTGATTAAATGCTGGAATGATACTGGGAATAAATGCTGGAATGATACTGGAATGATACTGGGAATAAATGATGGAATGATGCTGGAAGGATACTGGGAATAAATGATGGAATGATGCTGGAATGATACTTGGAATAAATGATGGAATGATACTGGAATGATACTGGGAATAAATGATGGAATGATACTGGGAATAAATGATGGAAGGATACTGGAATGATACTGGGAATAAATGCTGGAATGATACTGGGAATAAATGATGGAATGATGCTGGAATGATACTGGGAATAAATGATGGAATGATGCTACAATGATACTGGGAATAAATGATGGAATGATACTGGAATGATACTGGGAATAAATGATGGAATGATACTGGAATGATACTGGGAATCACTGATGGAATGATACTGGAATGATACTGAGAATAAATGCTGGAATGATACTGGGAATAAATGATGGAATGACACTGGAATGATACTGGGAATAAATGATGGAATGATGCTGGGAATAAATGATGGAATGATGCTGGAATGATACTGGGAATAAATGCTGGAATGATACTGGGAATAAATGCTGGAATGATACTGGAATGATACTGGGAATAAATGCTGGAATGATACTGAATGATACTGGGAATAAATGCTGGAATGATGCTGGAATGATACTGGAATAAATGATGGAATGATACTGGAATGATACTGGGAATAAATGCTGGAATGATACTGGAATGATACTGGGAATAAATGATGGAATGACAAAGGAATGAAACTGGGAATAAATGCTGGAATGATAATGGGAATAAATGATGGAATGATGCTGGAATGATAATGGGAATAAATGATGGAATGATACTGGAATGATACTGGGAATAAATGATGGAATGATACTGGGAATAAATGATGGAATGATGCTGGAATGATACTGGGAATAAACGATTTATTGATACTGGGAATAAATTATGGCATGATGCTTAAAATGATACTGGGAATAAATGCTGGAATGATACCGAATGATACTGGGAATAAATGCTGGAATGATGCTGGAATGATACTGGGAATAAATGATGGAATGATACTGGAATGATACTGGGAATAAATCATTGAATGATGCTGGAATGATACTGGGAATAAATGCTGGAATGATACTGGAATGATACTGGGAATAAATGATGGAATTATGCTGGAATGGTACTGGGAATAAATGATGGAATGACACGGGAATGATACTGGGAATAAATGCTGGAATGATACTGGGAATAAATGCTGGAATGATACTGGAATTATACTGGGAATAAATGATGGAATGATGATGGAATGATACTGGGAATAAATGATGGAATGATACTGGGAATAAATGATGGAATGATGCTGGAATGATACTGGGAATAAATGCTGGAATGATATTGGAATGATACTGGGAATAAATGATGGAATGATACTGGATTGATACTGGAATGATACTGGTAATAAATGATGGAATGATACTGGAATGATACTGGGAATAAATGATGGAATGACACTGGAATGATACTGGGAATAAATGCTGGAATGATACTGGGAATAAATGATGGAATGATGCTGGAATGATACTGGGAATAAATGATGGAATGATACTGGAATGATACTGGGAATAAATACTGGAATGATACTGGGAATAAATGCTGGAATGATACTGGAATGATACTGGGAATAAATGATGGAATGATACTGAATGATACTGGGGATAAATGCTGGAATGACGCTGGAATGATACTGGGAATAAATGCTGGATTGATACTGGGAATAAATGCTGGAATGATACTGGAATTATACTGGGAATAAATGATGGAATGATGCTGGAATGATACTGGGAATAAATGATGGAATGATACTGGGAATAAATCATGGAATGATGCTGGAATGATACTGTGAAAAAATGATGGAATGATACTGGAATGATACTGGGAATAAATGACAGAATGATGCTGGAATGATACTGGGAATAAATGATGGAATGATACTGGAATGATACTGGGAATAAATGATTTAATGATACTGGGAATAAATGATAGAATGATGCTGGAATGATACTGGGAATAAATGATGGAATGATACTGGAATGATACTGGGAAAAATGCTGGAATGATACTGGAATAATACTGGGAATAAATGATGGAATGATGCTGGAATGATACTGGGAATAAATGCTGGAATTATACTCGGAATAAATGATGGAATGATGCTGGAATGATACTGGGAATAAATGATGGAATGATACTGGGAATAAATGATGGAATGATGCTGGAATGATACTGGGAAAATGATGGAATGATACTGGAATGATACTGGGAATAAATGATGGAATGATACTGAATGATACTGGGGATAAATGCTGGAATGACGCTGGAATGATACTGGGAATAAATGCTGGAATGATACTGGGAATAAATGCTGGAATGATACTGGAATTATACTGGGAATAAATGATGGAATGATGCTGGAATGATACTGGGAATAAATGATGGAATGATACTGGGAATAAATGATGGAATGATGCTGGAATGATACTGGGAATAAATGCTAGAATGATACTGGAATGATACTGGGGAAAATGCTGGAATGATACTGGAATGATACTGGGAATAAATGATGGAATTATGCTGGAATGATACTGGGAATAAATGCTGGAATGATATTGGGAATAAATGCTGGAATGATACTGGGAATAAATGCTGGAATGATACTGGAATGATAATGGGAATAAATGCTGGAATGATACTGAATGATACTGGGAATAAATGCTGGAATGATGCTGGAATGATACTGGGAATAACTGATGGAATGATACTGGGAATAAATACTGGAAAGATACTGGGAATAAATGCTGGAATGATACTGGAATTATACTGGGAATAAATGATGGAATGATGCTGGAATGATACTGGGCATAAATGATAGAATTATACTGGAATGGTACTGGGAATAAATGATGGAATGATACTGGGAATAAATGATGGAATGATGCTGTAATGATACTGGGAATAAATGATGGAATGATACTGGAATGATACTGGGAAGAAATGCTGGAATGATACTGGGAATAAATGCTGGAATGATGCTGGAATGATACTGGGAATAAATGATGGAATGATACTGGAATGATACTGGGAATAAATGCTGGAATGATACTGGGAATAAATACTGGAATGATACTGGGAATAAATGCTGGAATGATACTGGAATGATACTGGGAATAAATGATGGAATTATGCTGGAATGATACTGGGAATAAATGATGGAATGACACTGGAATGATACTGGGAATAAATGCTGGAATGATACTGGGAATAAATGCTGGAATTATACTGGGAATAAATGATGGAATGATGCTGGAATGATACTGGGAATAAATGCTGGAATGATACTGGGAATAAATACTGGAATGATACTGGGAATAAATGCTGGAATGATACTGGAATGATACTGGGAATAAATGATGGAATTATGCTGGAATGATACTGGGAATAAATGATGGAATGACACTGGAATGATACTGGGAATAAATGCTGGAATGATACTGGGAATAAATGCTGGAATTATACTGGGAATAAATGATGGAATGATGCTGGAATGATACTGGGAATAAATGCTGGAATTATGCTGGAATGATACTGGGAATAAATGATGGAATGACACTGGAATGATACTGGGAATAAATGATGGAATGATACTGAATGATACTGGGGATAAATGCTGGAATGATGCTGGAATGATACTGGGAATAAATGCTGGAATGATACTGGGAATAAATGCTGGAATGATACTGGAATTATACTGGGAATAAATGCTGGAATGATGCTGGAATGATACTGGGAATAAATGATGGAATGATACTGGGAATAAATCATGGAATGATGCTGGAATGATACTGTGAAAAAATGATGGAATGATACTGGAATGATACTGGGAATAAATGACGGAATGATGCTGGAATGATACTGGGAATAAATGATGGAATGATACTGGAATGATACTGGGAATAAATGATTTAATGATACTGGGAATAAATGATGGAATGATGCTGGAATGATACTGGGAATAAATGCTGGAATGATACTGGAATGATACTGGGAAAAATGCTGGAATGATACTGGAATAATACTGGGAATAAATGATGGAATGATGCTGGAATGATACTGGGAATAAATGCTGGAATGATACTGGGAATAAATGCTGGAATTATACTGGGAATAAATGATGGAATGATGCTGGAATGATACTGGGAATAAATGATGGAATGATACTGGGAATAAATGATGGAATGATGCTGGAATGATACTGGGAAAATGATGGAATGATACTGGAATGATACTGGGAATAAATGATGGAATGATACTGAATGATACTGGGGATAAATACTGGAATGACGCTGGAATGATACTGGGAATAAATGCTGGAATGATACTGGGAATAAATGCTGGAATGATACTGGAATTATACTGGGAATAAATGATGGAATGATGCTGGAATGATACTGGGAATAAATGATGGAATGATACTGGGAATAAATGATGGAATGATGCTGGAATGATACTGGGAATAAATGCTGGAATGATACTGGAATGATACTGGGAAAAATGCTGGAATGATACTGGAATAATACTGGGAATAAATGATGGAATGATGCTGGAATGATACTGGGAATAAATGCTGGAATGATACTGGGAATAAATGCTGGAATTATACTGGGAATAAATGATGGAATGATGCTGGAATGATACTGGGAATAAATGATGGAATGATACTGGGAATAAATGATGGAATGATGCTGGAATGATACTGGGAAAAATGATGGAATGATACTGGAATGATACTGGGAATAAATGATGGAATAATACTGGGAATAAATGCTGGAATGATACTGGAATTATACTGGGAATAAATGATGGAATGATGCTGGAATGATACTGGGAATAAATGATGGAATGATACTGGGAATAAATGATGGAATGATGCTGGAATGATACTGTGAAAAAATGATGGAATGATACTGGAATGATACTGGAAATAAATGACGGAATGATGCTGGAATGATACTGGGAATAAATGATGGAATGATACTGGAATGATACTGGGAATAAATGATTTAATGATACTGGGAATAAATGATAGAATGATGCTGGAATGATACTGGGAATAAATGCTGGAATGATACTGGAATGATACTGGGAAAAATGCTGGAATGATACTGGAATAATACTGGGAATAAATGATGGAATGATGCTGGAATGATACTGGGAATAAATGCTGGAATGATACTGGGAATAAATGCTGGAATTATACTGGGAATAAATGATGGAATGATGCTGGAATGATACTGGGAATAAATGATGGAATGATACTGGGAATAAATGATGGAATGATGCTGGAATGATACTGGGAAAATGATGGAATGATACTGGAATGATACTGGGAATAAATGATGGAATGATACTGAATGATACTGGGGATAAATACTGGAATGACGCTGGAATGATACTGGGAATAAATTCTGGAATGATACTGGGAATAAATGCTGGAATGATACTGGAATTATACTGGGAATAAATGATGGAATGATGCTGGAATGATACTGGGAATAAATGATGGAATGATACTGGGAATAAATGATGGAATGATGCTGGAATGATACTGGGAATAAATGCTGGAATGATACTGGAATGATACTGGGAAAAATGCTGGAATGATACTGGAATAATACTGGGAATAAATGATGGAATGATGCTGGAATGATACTGGGAATAAATGCTGGAATGATACTGGGAATAAATGCTGGAATGATACTGGGAATAAATGATGGAATGATGCTGGAATGATACTGGGAATAAATGATGGAATGATACTGGGAATAAATGATCGAATGATGCTGGAATGATACTGGGAAAAATGATGGAATGATACTGGAATGATACTGGGAATAAATGATGGAATGATACTGAATGATACTGGGGATAAATGCTGGAATGACGCTGGAATGATACTGGGAATAAATGCTGGAATAATACTGGGAATAAATGCTGGAATGATACTGGAATTATACTGGGAATAAATGATGGAATGATGCTGGAATGATACTGGGAATAAATGATGGAATGATACTGGGAATAAATGATGGAATGATGCTGGAATGATACTGTGAAAAAATGATGGAATGATACTGGAATGATACTGGGAATAAATGACGGAATGATGCTGGAATGATACTGGGAATAAATGATGGAATGATACTGGAATGATACTGGGAATAAATGATTTAATGATACTGGGAATAAATGATAGAATGATGCTTGAATGATACTGGGAATAAATGCTGGAATGATACTGGAATGATACTGGGAAAAATGCTGGAATGATATTGGAATGATACTGGGAATAAATGATGGAATGATACTGGAATGATACTGGAATGATACTGGGAATAAATGATGGAATGATACTGGAATGATACTGGGAATAAATGATGGAATTATGCTGGAATGATACTGGGAATAAATGATGGAATGACACTGGAATGATACTGGGAATAAATGCTGGAATGATACTGGGAATAAATGCTGGAATTATACTGGGAATAAATGATGGAATGATGCTGGAATGATACTGGGAATAAATGCTGGAATGATACTGGAATGATACTGGGAAAAATGCTGGAATGATACTGGAATAATACTGGGAATAAATGATGGAATGATGCTGGAATGATACTGGGAATAAATGCTGGAATGATACTGGGAATAAATGCTGGAATTATACTGGGAATAAATGATGGAATGATGCTGGAATGATACTGGGAATAAATGATGGAATGATACTGGGAATAAATGATGGAATGATGCTGGAATGATACTGGGAAAATGATGGAATGATACTGGAATGATACTGGGAATAAATGATGGAATGATACTGAATGATACTGGGGATAAATACTGGAATGACGCTGGAATGATACTGGGAATAAATGCTGGAATGATACTGGGAATAAATGCTGGAATGATACTGGAATTATACTGGGAATAAATGATGGAATGATGCTGGAATGATACTGGGAATAAATGATGGAATGATACTGGGAATAAATGATGGAATGATGCTGGAATGATACTGGGAATAAATGCTGGAATGATACTGGAATGATACTGGGAAAAATGCTGGAATGATACTGGAATAATACTGGGAATAAATGATGGAATGATGCTGGAATGATACTGGGAATAAATGCTGGAATGATACTGGGAATAAATGCTGGAATTATACTGGGAATAAATGATGGAATGATGCTGGAATGATACTGGGAATAAATGATGGAATGATACTGGGAATAAATGATGGAATGATGCTGGAATGATACTGGGAAAAATGATGGAATGATACTGGAATGATACTGGGAATAAATGATGGAATAATACTGGGAATAAATGCTGGAATGATACTGGAATTATACTGGGAATAAATGATGGAATGATGCTGGAATGATACTGGGAATAAATGATGGAATGATACTGGGAATAAATGATGGAATGATGCTGGAATGATACTGTGAAAAAATGATGGAATGATACTGGAATGATACTGGAAATAAATGACGGAATGATGCTGGAATGATACTGGGAATAAATGATGGAATGATACTGGAATGATACTGGGAATAAATGATTTAATGATACTGGGAATAAATGATAGAATGATGCTGGAATGATACTGGGAATAAATGCTGGAATGATACTGGAATGATACTGGGAAAAATGCTGGAATGATACTGGAATAATACTGGGAATAAATGATGGAATGATGCTGGAATGATACTGGGAATAAATGCTGGAATGATACTGGGAATAAATGCTGGAATTATACTGGGAATAAATGATGGAATGATGCTGGAATGATACTGGGAATAAATGATGGAATGATACTGGGAATAAATGATGGAATGATGCTGGAATGATACTGGGAAAATGATGGAATGATACTGGAATGATACTGGGAATAAATGATGGAATGATACTGAATGATACTGGGGATAAATACTGGAATGACGCTGGAATGATACTGGGAATAAATTCTGGAATGATACTGGGAATAAATGCTGGAATGATACTGGAATTATACTGGGAATAAATGATGGAATGATGCTGGAATGATACTGGGAATAAATGATGGAATGATACTGGGAATAAATGATGGAATGATGCTGGAATGATACTGGGAATAAATGCTGGAATGATACTGGAATGATACTGGGAAAAATGCTGGAATGATACTGGAATAATACTGGGAATAAATGATGGAATGATGCTGGAATGATACTGGGAATAAATGCTGGAATGATACTGGGAATAAATGCTGGAATTATACTGGGAATAAATGATGGAATGATGCTGGAATGATACTGGGAATAAATGATGGAATGATACTGGGAATAAATGATCGAATGATGCTGGAATGATACTGGGAAAAATGATGGAATGATACTGGAATGATACTGGGAATAAATGATGGAATGATACTGAATGATACTGGGGATAAATGCTGGAATGACGCTGGAATGATACTGGGAATAAATGCTGGAATAATACTGGGAATAAATGCTGGAATGATACTGGAATTATACTGGGAATAAATGATGGAATGATGCTGGAATGATACTGGGAATAAATGATGGAATGATACTGGGAATAAATGATGGAATGATGCTGGAATGATACTGTGAAAAAATGATGGAATGATACTGGAATGATACTGGGAATAAATGACGGAATGATGCTGGAATGATACTGGGAATAAATGATGGAATGATACTGGAATGATACTGGGAATAAATGATTTAATGATACTGGGAATAAATGATAGAATGATGCTTGAATGATACTGGGAATAAATGCTGGAATGATACTGGAATGATACTGGGAAAAATGCTGGAATGATACTGGAATAATACTGGGAATAAATGATGGAATGATGCTGGAATGATACTGGGAATAAATGCTGGAATGATACTGGGAATAAATGCTGGAATTATACTGGGAATAAATGATGGAATGATGCTGGAATGATACTGGGAATAAATGATGGAATGATACTGGGAATAAATGATGGAATGATGCTGGAATGATACTGGGAAAATGATGGAATGATACTGGAATGATACTGGGAATAAATGATGGAATGATACTGAATGATACTGGGGATAAATACTGGAATGACGCTGGAATGATACTGGGAATAAATTCTGGAATGATACTGGGAATAAATGCTGGAATGATACTGGAATTATACTGGGAATAAATGATGGAATGATGCTGGAATGATACTGGGAATAAATGATGGAATGATACTGGGAATAAATGATGGAATGATGCTGGAATGATACTGGGAATAAATGCTGGAATGATACTGGAATGATACTGGGAAAAATGCTGGAATGATACTGGAATAATACTGGGAATAAATGATGGAATGATGCTGGAATGATACTGGGAATAAATGCTGGAATGATACTGGGAATAAATGCTGGAATTATACTGGGAATAAATGATGGAATGATGCTGGAATGATACTGGGAATAAATGATGGAATGATACTGGGAATAAATGATCGAATGATGCTGGAATGATACTGGGAAAAATGATGGAATGATACTGGAATGATACTGGGAATAAATGATGGAATGATACTGAATGATACTGGGGATAAATGCTGGAATGACGCTGGAATGATACTGGGAATAAATGCTGGAATAATACTGGGAATAAATGCTGGAATGATACTGGAATTATACTGGGAATAAATGATGGAATGATGCTGGAATGATACTGGGAATAAATGATGGAATGATACTGGGAATAAATGATGGAATGATGCTGGAATGATACTGTGAAAAAATGATGGAATGATACTGGAATGATACTGGGAATAAATGACGGAATGATGCTGGAATGATACTGGGAATAAATGATGGAATGATACTGGAATGATACTGGGAATAAATGATTTAATGATACTGGGAATAAATGATAGAATGATGCTTGAATGATACTGGGAATAAATGCTGGAATGATACTGGAATGATACTGGGAAAAATGCTGGAATGATATTGGAATGATACTGGGAATAAATGATGGAATGATACTGGAATGATACTGGAATGATACTGGGAATAAATGATGGAATGATACTGGAATGATACTGGGAATAAATGATGGAATGACACTGGAAAGATACTGGGAAGAAATGCTGGAATGATACTGGGAATAAATGAAGGAATGATGCTGGAATGATACTGGGAATAAATGATGGAATGATACTGGAATGATACTGGGAATAAATACTGGAATGATACTGGGAATAAATGCTGGAATGATACTGGAATGATACTGGGAATAAATGATGGAATTATGCTGGAATGATACTGGGAATAAATGATGGAATGACACTGGAATGATACTGGGAATAAATGCTGGAATGATACTGGGAATAAATGCTGGAATTATACTGGGAATAAATGATGGAATGATGCTGGAATGATACTGGGAATAAATGCTGGAATTATGCTGGAATGATACTGGGAATAAATGATGGAATGACACTGGAATGATACTGGGAATAAATGATGGAATGATACTGAATGATACTGGGGATAAATGCTGGAATGACGCTGGAATGATACTGGGAATAAATGCTGGAATGATACTGGGAATAAATGCTGGAATGATACTGGAATTATACTGGGAATAAATGATGGAATGATGCTGGAATGATACTGGGAATAAATGATGGAATGATACTGGGAATAAATCATGGAATGATGCTGGAATGATACTGTGAAAAAATGATGGAATGATACTGGAATGATACTGGGAATAAATGCTGGAATTATACTGGGAATAAATGATGGAATGATGCTGGAATGATACTGGGAATAAATGATGGAATGATACTGGGAATAAATGATGGAATGATGCTGGAATGATACTGGGAAAATGATGGAATGATACTGGAATGATACTGGGAATAAATGATGGAATGATACTGAATGATACTGGGGATAAATACTGGAATGACGCTGGAATGATACTGGGAATAAATGCTGGAATGATACTGGGAATAAATGCTGGAATGATACTGGAATTATACTGGGAATAAATGATGGAATGATGCTGGAATGATACTGGGAATAAATGATGGAATGATACTGGGAATAAATGATGGAATGATGCTGGAATGATACTGGGAATAAATGCTGGAATGATACTGGAATGATACTGGGAAAAATGCTGGAATGATACTGGAATAATACTGGGAATAAATGATGGAATGATGCTGGAATGATACTGGGAATAAATGCTGGAATGATACTGGGAATAAATGATGGAATTATACTGGGAATAAATGATGGAATGATGCTGGAATGATACTGGGAATAAATGATGGAATGATACTGGGAATAAATGATGGAATGATGCTGGAATGATACTGGGAAAAATGATGGAATGATACTGGAATGATACTGGGAATAAATGATGGAATGATACTGAATGATACTGGGGATAAATGCTGGAATGACGCTGGAATGATACTGGGAATAAATGCTGGAATAATACTGGGAATAAATGCTGGAATGATACTGGAATTATACTGGGAATAAATGATGGAATGATGCTGGAATGATACTGGGAATAAATGATGGAATGATACTGGGAATAAATGATGGAATGATGCTGGAATGATACTGTGAAAAAATGATGGAATGATACTGGAATGATACTGGGAATAAATGACGGAATGATGCTGGAATGATACTGGGAATAAATGATGGAATGATACTGGAATGATACTGGGAATAAATGATTTAATGATACTGGGAATAAATGATAGAATGATGCTGGAATGATACTGGGAATAAATGCTGGAATGATATTGGAATGATACTGGGAAAAATGCTGGAATGATACTGGAATAATACTGGGAATAAATGATGGAATGATGCTGGAATGATACTGGGAATAAATGCTGGAATGATATTGGGAATAAATGCTGGAATTATACTGGGAATAAATGATGGAATGATGCTGGAATGATACTGGGAATAAATGATGGAATGATACTGGGAATAAATGATGGAATGATGCTGGAATGATACTGGGAAAATGATGGAATGATACTGGAATGATACTGGGAATAAATGATGGAATGATACTGAATGATACTGGGGATAAATACTGGAATGACGCTGGAATGATACTGGGAATAAATGCTGGAATGATACTGGGAATAAATGCTGGAATGATACTGGAATTACACTGGGAATAAATGATGGAATGATGCTGGAATGATACTGGAATAAATGATGGAATGATACTGGGAATAAATGATGGAATGATGCTGGAATGATACTGGGAATAAATGCTGGAATGATACTGGAATGATACTGGGAAAAATGCTGGAATGATACTGGAATAATACTGGGAATAAATGATGGAATGATGCTGGAATGATACTGGGAATAAATGCTGGAATGATACTGGGAATAAATGCTGGAATTATACTGGGAATAAATGATGGAATGATGCTGGAATGATACTGGGAATAAATGATGGAATGATACTGGGAATAAATGATGGAATGATGCTGGAATGATACTGGGAAAAATGATGGAATGATACTGGAATGATACTGGGAATAAATGATGGAATGATACTGAATGATACTGGGGATAAATGCTGGAATGACGCTGGAATGATACTGGGAATAAATGCTGGAATAATACTGGGAATAAATGCTGGAATGATACTGGAATTATACTGGGAATAAATGATGGAATGATGCTGGAATGATACTGGGAATAAATAATGGAATGATACTGGGAATAAATGATGGAATGATGCTGGAATGATACTGTGAAAAAATGATGGAATGATACTGGAATGATACTGGGAATAAATGACGGAATGATACTGGGAATAAATGATGGAATGATACTGGAATGATACTGGGAATAAATGATTTAATGATACTGGGAATAAATGATAGAATGATGCTGGAATGATACTGGGAATAAATGCTGGAATGATACTGGAATGATACTGGGAAAAATGCTGGAATGATACTGGAATAATACTGGGAATAAATGATGGAATGATGCTGGAATGATACTGGGAATAAATGCTGGAATGATACTGGGAATAAATGCTGGAATTATACTGGGAATAAATGATGGAATGATGCTGGAATGATACTGGGAATAAATGATGGAATGATACTGGGAATAAATGATGGAATGATGCTGGAATGATACTGGGAAAATGATGGAATGATACTGGAATGATACTGGGAATAAATGATGGAATGATACTGAATGATACTGGGGATAAATACTGGAATGACGCTGGAATGATACTGGGAATAAATGCTGGAATGATACTGGGAATAAATGCTGGAATGATACTGGAATTATACTGGGAATAAATGATGGAATGATGCTGGAATGATACTGGGAATAAATGATGGAATGATACTGGGAATAAATGATGGAATGATGCTGGAATGATACTGGGAATAAATGCTGGAATGATACTGGAATGATACTGGGAAAAATGCTGGAATGATACTGGAATAATACTGGGAATAAATGATGGAATGATGCTGGAATGATACTGGGAATAAATGCTGGAATGATACTGGGAATAAATGCTGGAATTATACTGGGAATAAATGATGGAATGATGCTGGAATGATACTGGGAATAAATGATGGAATGATACTGGGAATAAATGATGGAATGATGCTGGAATGATACTGGGAAAAATGATGGAATGATACTGGAATGATACTGGGAATAAATGATGGAATGATACTGAATGATACTGGGGATAAATGCTGGAATGACGCTGGAATGATACTGGGAATAAATGCTGGAATAATACTGGGAATAAATGCTGGAATGATACTGGAATTATACTGGGAATAAATGATGGAATGATGCTGGAATGATACTGGGAATAAATGATGGAATGATACTGGGAATAAATGATGGAATGATGCTGGAATGATACTGTGAAAAAATGATGGAATGATACTGGAATGATACTGGGAATAAATGACGGAATGATGCTGGAATGATACTGGGAATAAATGATGGAATGATACTGGAATGATACTGGGAATAAATGATTTAATGATACTGGGAATAAATGATAGAATGATGCTTGAATGATACTGGGAATAAATGATGGAATGATACTGGAATGATACTGGGAATAAATGATGGAATGACACTGGAATGATACTGGGAAGAAATGCTGGAATGATACTGGGAATAAATGATGGAATTATACTGGGAATAAATGATGGAATGATGCTGGAATGATACTGGGAATAAATGCTGGAATTATGCTGGAATGATACTGGGAATAAATAATGGAATGACACTGGAATGATACTGGGAATAAATGATGGAATGATACTGAATGATACTGAGGATAAATGCTGGAATGACGCTGGAATGATACTGGGAATAAATGCTGGAATGATACTGGGAATAAATGCTGGAATGATACTGGAATTATACTGGGAATAAATGATGGAATGATGCTGGAATGATACTGGGAATAAATGATGGAATGATACTGGGAATAAATCATGGAATGATGCTGGAATGATACTGTGAAAAAATGATGGAATGATACTGGAATGATACTGGGAATAAATGACGGAATGATACTGGAATGATACTGGGAATAAATGATTTAATGATACTGGGAATAAATGATAGAATGATGCTGGAATGATACTGGGAATAAATGATTTAATGATACTGGGAATAAATGATAGAATGATGCTGGAATGATACTGGGAATAAATGATGGAATGATACTGGAATGATACTGGGAAAAATGCTGGAATGATACTGGAATAATACTGGGAATAAATGATGGAATGATGCTGGAATGATACTGGGAATAAATGCTGGAATTATACTCGGAATAAATGATGGAATGATGCTGGAATGATACTGGGAATAAATGATGGAATGATACTGGGAATAAATGATGGAATGATACTGGAATGATACTGGGAATAAATGATTTAATGATACTGGGAATAAATGATAGAATGATGCTGGAATGATACTGGGAATAAATGATGGAATGATACTGGAATGATACTGGGAAAAATGCTGGAATGATACTGGAATAATACTGGGAATAAATGATGGAATGATGCTGGAATGATACTGGGAATAAATGCTGGAATTATACTCGGAATAAATGATGGAATGATGCTGGAATGATACTGGGAATAAATGATGGAATGATACTGGGAATAAATGATGGAATGATGCTGGAATGATACTGGGAAAATGATGGAATGATACTGGAATGATACTGGGAATAAATGATGGAATGATACTGAATGATACTGGGGATAAATGCTGGAATGACGCTGGAATGATACTGGGAATAAATGCTGGAATGATACTGGGAATAAATGCTGGAATGATACTGGAATTATACTGGGAATAAATGATGGAATGATGCTGGAATGATACTGGGAATAAATGATGGAATGATACTGGGAATAAATGATGGAATGATGCTGGAATGATACTGGGAATAAATGCTAGAATGATACTGGAATGATACTGGGGAAAATGCTGGAATGATACTGGAATGATACTGGGAATAAATGATGGAATTATGCTGGAATGATACTGGGAATAAATGCTGGAATGATATTGGGAATAAATGCTGGAATGATACTGGGAATAAATGCTGGAATGATACTGGAATGATAATGGGAATAAATGCTGGAATGATACTGAATGATACTGGGAATAAATGCTGGAATGATGCTGGAATGATACTGGGAATAACTGATGGAATGATACTGGGAATAAATACTGGAATGATACTGGGAATAAATGCTGGAATGATACTGGAATTATACTGGGAATAAATGATGGAATGATGCTGGAATGATACTGGGCATAAATGATAGAATTATACTGGAATGGTACTGGGAATAAATGATGGAATGATACTGGGAATAAATGATGGAATGATGCTGTAATGATACTGGGAATAAATGATGGAATGATACTGGAATGATACTGGGAAGAAATGCTGGAATGATACTGGGAATAAATGCTGGAATGATGCTGGAATGATACTGGGAATAAATGATGGAATGATACTGGAATGATACTGGGAATAAATGCTGGAATGATACTGGGAATAAATACTGGAATGATACTGGGAATAAATGCTGGAATGATACTGGAATGATACTGGGAATAAATGATGGAATTATGCTGGAATGATACTGGGAATAAATGATGGAATGACACTGGAATGATACTGGGAATAAATGCTGGAATGATACTGGGAATAAATGCTGGAATTATACTGGGAATAAATGATGGAATGATGCTGGAATGATACTGGGAATAAATGCTGGAATGATACTGGGAATAAATACTGGAATGATACTGGGAATAAATGCTGGAATGATACTGGAATGATACTGGGAATAAATGATGGAATTATGCTGGAATGATACTGGGAATAAATGATGGAATGACACTGGAATGATACTGGGAATAAATGCTGGAATGATACTGGGAATAAATGCTGGAATTATACTGGGAATAAATGATGGAATGATGCTGGAATGATACTGGGAATAAATGCTGGAATTATGCTGGAATGATACTGGGAATAAATGATGGAATGACACTGGAATGATACTGGGAATAAATGATGGAATGATACTGAATGATACTGGGGATAAATGCTGGAATGATGCTGGAATGATACTGGGAATAAATGCTGGAATGATACTGGGAATAAATGCTGGAATGATACTGGAATTATACTGGGAATAAATGCTGGAATGATGCTGGAATGATACTGGGAATAAATGATGGAATGATACTGGGAATAAATCATGGAATGATGCTGGAATGATACTGTGAAAAAATGATGGAATGATACTGGAATGATACTGGGAATAAATGACGGAATGATGCTGGAATGATACTGGGAATAAATGATGGAATGATACTGGAATGATACTGGGAATAAATGATTTAATGATACTGGGAATAAATGATGGAATGATGCTGGAATGATACTGGGAATAAATGCTGGAATGATACTGGAATGATACTGGGAAAAATGCTGGAATGATACTGGAATAATACTGGGAATAAATGATGGAATGATGCTGGAATGATACTGGGAATAAATGCTGGAATGATACTGGGAATAAATGCTGGAATTATACTGGGAATAAATGATGGAATGATGCTGGAATGATACTGGGAATAAATGATGGAATGATACTGGGAATAAATGATGGAATGATGCTGGAATGATACTGGGAAAATGATGGAATGATACTGGAATGATACTGGGAATAAATGATGGAATGATACTGAATGATACTGGGGATAAATACTGGAATGACGCTGGAATGATACTGGGAATAAATGCTGGAATGATACTGGGAATAAATGCTGGAATGATACTGGAATTATACTGGGAATAAATGATGGAATGATGCTGGAATGATACTGGGAATAAATGATGGAATGATACTGGGAATAAATGATGGAATGATGCTGGAATGATACTGGGAATAAATGCTGGAATGATACTGGAATGATACTGGGAAAAATGCTGGAATGATACTGGAATAATACTGGGAATAAATGATGGAATGATGCTGGAATGATACTGGGAATAAATGCTGGAATGATACTGGGAATAAATGCTGGAATTATACTGGGAATAAATGATGGAATGATGCTGGAATGATACTGGGAATAAATGATGGAATGATACTGGGAATAAATGATGGAATGATGCTGGAATGATACTGGGAAAAATGATGGAATGATACTGGAATGATACTGGGAATAAATGATGGAATAATACTGGGAATAAATGCTGGAATGATACTGGAATTATACTGGGAATAAATGATGGAATGATGCTGGAATGATACTGGGAATAAATGATGGAATGATACTGGGAATAAATGATGGAATGATGCTGGAATGATACTGTGAAAAAATGATGGAATGATACTGGAATGATACTGGAAATAAATGACGGAATGATGCTGGAATGATACTGGGAATAAATGATGGAATGATACTGGAATGATACTGGGAATAAATGATTTAATGATACTGGGAATAAATGATAGAATGATGCTGGAATGATACTGGGAATAAATGCTGGAATGATACTGGAATGATACTGGGAAAAATGCTGGAATGATACTGGAATAATACTGGGAATAAATGATGGAATGATGCTGGAATGATACTGGGAATAAATGCTGGAATGATACTGGGAATAAATGCTGGAATTATACTGGGAATAAATGATGGAATGATGCTGGAATGATACTGGGAATAAATGATGGAATGATACTGGGAATAAATGATGGAATGATGCTGGAATGATACTGGGAAAATGATGGAATGATACTGGAATGATACTGGGAATAAATGATGGAATGATACTGAATGATACTGGGGATAAATACTGGAATGACGCTGGAATGATACTGGGAATAAATTCTGGAATGATACTGGGAATAAATGCTGGAATGATACTGGAATTATACTGGGAATAAATGATGGAATGATGCTGGAATGATACTGGGAATAAATGATGGAATGATACTGGGAATAAATGATGGAATGATGCTGGAATGATACTGGGAATAAATGCTGGAATGATACTGGAATGATACTGGGAAAAATGCTGGAATGATACTGGAATAATACTGGGAATAAATGATGGAATGATGCTGGAATGATACTGGGAATAAATGCTGGAATGATACTGGGAATAAATGCTGGAATGATACTGGGAATAAATGATGGAATGATGCTGGAATGATACTGGGAATAAATGATGGAATGATACTGGGAATAAATGATCGAATGATGCTGGAATGATACTGGGAAAAATGATGGAATGATACTGGAATGATACTGGGAATAAATGATGGAATGATACTGAATGATACTGGGGATAAATGCTGGAATGACGCTGGAATGATACTGGGAATAAATGCTGGAATAATACTGGGAATAAATGCTGGAATGATACTGGAATTATACTGGGAATAAATGATGGAATGATGCTGGAATGATACTGGGAATAAATGATGGAATGATACTGGGAATAAATGATGGAATGATGCTGGAATGATACTGTGAAAAAATGATGGAATGATACTGGAATGATACTGGGAATAAATGACGGAATGATGCTGGAATGATACTGGGAATAAATGATGGAATGATACTGGAATGATACTGGGAATAAATGATTTAATGATACTGGGAATAAATGATAGAATGATGCTTGAATGATACTGGGAATAAATGCTGGAATGATACTGGAATGATACTGGGAAAAATGCTGGAATGATATTGGAATGATACTGGGAATAAATGATGGAATGATACTGGAATGATACTGGAATGATACTGGGAATAAATGATGGAATGATACTGGAATGATACTGGGAATAAATGATGGAATTATGCTGGAATGATACTGGGAATAAATGATGGAATGACACTGGAATGATACTGGGAATAAATGCTGGAATGATACTGGGAATAAATGCTGGAATTATACTGGGAATAAATGATGGAATGATGCTGGAATGATACTGGGAATAAATGCTGGAATGATACTGGAATGATACTGGGAAAAATGCTGGAATGATACTGGAATAATACTGGGAATAAATGATGGAATGATGCTGGAATGATACTGGGAATAAATGCTGGAATGATACTGGGAATAAATGCTGGAATTATACTGGGAATAAATGATGGAATGATGCTGGAATGATACTGGGAATAAATGATGGAATGATACTGGGAATAAATGATGGAATGATGCTGGAATGATACTGGGAAAATGATGGAATGATACTGGAATGATACTGGGAATAAATGATGGAATGATACTGAATGATACTGGGGATAAATACTGGAATGACGCTGGAATGATACTGGGAATAAATGCTGGAATGATACTGGGAATAAATGCTGGAATGATACTGGAATTATACTGGGAATAAATGATGGAATGATGCTGGAATGATACTGGGAATAAATGATGGAATGATACTGGGAATAAATGATGGAATGATGCTGGAATGATACTGGGAATAAATGCTGGAATGATACTGGAATGATACTGGGAAAAATGCTGGAATGATACTGGAATAATACTGGGAATAAATGATGGAATGATGCTGGAATGATACTGGGAATAAATGCTGGAATGATACTGGGAATAAATGCTGGAATTATACTGGGAATAAATGATGGAATGATGCTGGAATGATACTGGGAATAAATGATGGAATGATACTGGGAATAAATGATGGAATGATGCTGGAATGATACTGGGAAAAATGATGGAATGATACTGGAATGATACTGGGAATAAATGATGGAATAATACTGGGAATAAATGCTGGAATGATACTGGAATTATACTGGGAATAAATGATGGAATGATGCTGGAATGATACTGGGAATAAATGATGGAATGATACTGGGAATAAATGATGGAATGATGCTGGAATGATACTGTGAAAAAATGATGGAATGATACTGGAATGATACTGGAAATAAATGACGGAATGATGCTGGAATGATACTGGGAATAAATGATGGAATGATACTGGAATGATACTGGGAATAAATGATTTAATGATACTGGGAATAAATGATAGAATGATGCTGGAATGATACTGGGAATAAATGCTGGAATGATACTGGAATGATACTGGGAAAAATGCTGGAATGATACTGGAATAATACTGGGAATAAATGATGGAATGATGCTGGAATGATACTGGGAATAAATGCTGGAATGATACTGGGAATAAATGCTGGAATTATACTGGGAATAAATGATGGAATGATGCTGGAATGATACTGGGAATAAATGATGGAATGATACTGGGAATAAATGATGGAATGATGCTGGAATGATACTGGGAAAATGATGGAATGATACTGGAATGATACTGGGAATAAATGATGGAATGATACTGAATGATACTGGGGATAAATACTGGAATGACGCTGGAATGATACTGGGAATAAATTCTGGAATGATACTGGGAATAAATGCTGGAATGATACTGGAATTATACTGGGAATAAATGATGGAATGATGCTGGAATGATACTGGGAATAAATGATGGAATGATACTGGGAATAAATGATGGAATGATGCTGGAATGATACTGGGAATAAATGCTGGAATGATACTGGAATGATACTGGGAAAAATGCTGGAATGATACTGGAATAATACTGGGAATAAATGATGGAATGATGCTGGAATGATACTGGGAATAAATGCTGGAATGATACTGGGAATAAATGCTGGAATTATACTGGGAATAAATGATGGAATGATGCTGGAATGATACTGGGAATAAATGATGGAATGATACTGGGAATAAATGATCGAATGATGCTGGAATGATACTGGGAAAAATGATGGAATGATACTGGAATGATACTGGGAATAAATGATGGAATGATACTGAATGATACTGGGGATAAATGCTGGAATGACGCTGGAATGATACTGGGAATAAATGCTGGAATAATACTGGGAATAAATGCTGGAATGATACTGGAATTATACTGGGAATAAATGATGGAATGATGCTGGAATGATACTGGGAATAAATGATGGAATGATACTGGGAATAAATGATGGAATGATGCTGGAATGATACTGTGAAAAAATGATGGAATGATACTGGAATGATACTGGGAATAAATGACGGAATGATGCTGGAATGATACTGGGAATAAATGATGGAATGATACTGGAATGATACTGGGAATAAATGATTTAATGATACTGGGAATAAATGATAGAATGATGCTTGAATGATACTGGGAATAAATGCTGGAATGATACTGGAATGATACTGGGAAAAATGCTGGAATGATACTGGAATAATACTGGGAATAAATGATGGAATGATGCTGGAATGATACTGGGAATAAATGCTGGAATGATACTGGGAATAAATGCTGGAATTATACTGGGAATAAATGATGGAATGATGCTGGAATGATACTGGGAATAAATGATGGAATGATACTGGGAATAAATGATGGAATGATGCTGGAATGATACTGGGAAAATGATGGAATGATACTGGAATGATACTGGGAATAAATGATGGAATGATACTGAATGATACTGGGGATAAATACTGGAATGACGCTGGAATGATACTGGGAATAAATTCTGGAATGATACTGGGAATAAATGCTGGAATGATACTGGAATTATACTGGGAATAAATGATGGAATGATGCTGGAATGATACTGGGAATAAATGATGGAATGATACTGGGAATAAATGATGGAATGATGCTGGAATGATACTGGGAATAAATGCTGGAATGATACTGGAATGATACTGGGAAAAATGCTGGAATGATACTGGAATAATACTGGGAATAAATGATGGAATGATGCTGGAATGATACTGGGAATAAATGCTGGAATGATACTGGGAATAAATGCTGGAATTATACTGGGAATAAATGATGGAATGATGCTGGAATGATACTGGGAATAAATGATGGAATGATACTGGGAATAAATGATCGAATGATGCTGGAATGATACTGGGAAAAATGATGGAATGATACTGGAATGATACTGGGAATAAATGATGGAATGATACTGAATGATACTGGGGATAAATGCTGGAATGACGCTGGAATGATACTGGGAATAAATGCTGGAATAATACTGGGAATAAATGCTGGAATGATACTGGAATTATACTGGGAATAAATGATGGAATGATGCTGGAATGATACTGGGAATAAATGATGGAATGATACTGGGAATAAATGATGGAATGATGCTGGAATGATACTGTGAAAAAATGATGGAATGATACTGGAATGATACTGGGAATAAATGACGGAATGATGCTGGAATGATACTGGGAATAAATGATGGAATGATACTGGAATGATACTGGGAATAAATGATTTAATGATACTGGGAATAAATGATAGAATGATGCTTGAATGATACTGGGAATAAATGCTGGAATGATACTGGAATGATACTGGGAAAAATGCTGGAATGATATTGGAATGATACTGGGAATAAATGATGGAATGATACTGGAATGATACTGGAATGATACTGGGAATAAATGATGGAATGATACTGGAATGATACTGGGAATAAATGATGGAATGACACTGGAAAGATACTGGGAAGAAATGCTGGAATGATACTGGGAATAAATGAAGGAATGATGCTGGAATGATACTGGGAATAAATGATGGAATGATACTGGAATGATACTGGGAATAAATACTGGAATGATACTGGGAATAAATGCTGGAATGATACTGGAATGATACTGGGAATAAATGATGGAATTATGCTGGAATGATACTGGGAATAAATGATGGAATGACACTGGAATGATACTGGGAATAAATGCTGGAATGATACTGGGAATAAATGCTGGAATTATACTGGGAATAAATGATGGAATGATGCTGGAATGATACTGGGAATAAATGCTGGAATTATGCTGGAATGATACTGGGAATAAATGATGGAATGACACTGGAATGATACTGGGAATAAATGATGGAATGATACTGAATGATACTGGGGATAAATGCTGGAATGACGCTGGAATGATACTGGGAATAAATGCTGGAATGATACTGGGAATAAATGCTGGAATGATACTGGAATTATACTGGGAATAAATGATGGAATGATGCTGGAATGATACTGGGAATAAATGATGGAATGATACTGGGAATAAATCATGGAATGATGCTGGAATGATACTGTGAAAAAATGATGGAATGATACTGGAATGATACTGGGAATAAATGCTGGAATTATACTGGGAATAAATGATGGAATGATGCTGGAATGATACTGGGAATAAATGATGGAATGATACTGGGAATAAATGATGGAATGATGCTGGAATGATACTGGGAAAATGATGGAATGATACTGGAATGATACTGGGAATAAATGATGGAATGATACTGAATGATACTGGGGATAAATACTGGAATGACGCTGGAATGATACTGGGAATAAATGCTGGAATGATACTGGGAATAAATGCTGGAATGATACTGGAATTATACTGGGAATAAATGATGGAATGATGCTGGAATGATACTGGGAATAAATGATGGAATGATACTGGGAATAAATGATGGAATGATGCTGGAATGATACTGGGAATAAATGCTGGAATGATACTGGAATGATACTGGGAAAAATGCTGGAATGATACTGGAATAATACTGGGAATAAATGATGGAATGATGCTGGAATGATACTGGGAATAAATGCTGGAATGATACTGGGAATAAATGATGGAATTATACTGGGAATAAATGATGGAATGATGCTGGAATGATACTGGGAATAAATGATGGAATGATACTGGGAATAAATGATGGAATGATGCTGGAATGATACTGGGAAAAATGATGGAATGATACTGGAATGATACTGGGAATAAATGATGGAATGATACTGAATGATACTGGGGATAAATGCTGGAATGACGCTGGAATGATACTGGGAATAAATGCTGGAATAATACTGGGAATAAATGCTGGAATGATACTGGAATTATACTGGGAATAAATGATGGAATGATGCTGGAATGATACTGGGAATAAATGATGGAATGATACTGGGAATAAATGATGGAATGATGCTGGAATGATACTGTGAAAAAATGATGGAATGATACTGGAATGATACTGGGAATAAATGACGGAATGATGCTGGAATGATACTGGGAATAAATGATGGAATGATACTGGAATGATACTGGGAATAAATGATTTAATGATACTGGGAATAAATGATAGAATGATGCTGGAATGATACTGGGAATAAATGCTGGAATGATATTGGAATGATACTGGGAAAAATGCTGGAATGATACTGGAATAATACTGGGAATAAATGATGGAATGATGCTGGAATGATACTGGGAATAAATGCTGGAATGATATTGGGAATAAATGCTGGAATTATACTGGGAATAAATGATGGAATGATGCTGGAATGATACTGGGAATAAATGATGGAATGATACTGGGAATAAATGATGGAATGATGCTGGAATGATACTGGGAAAATGATGGAATGATACTGGAATGATACTGGGAATAAATGATGGAATGATACTGAATGATACTGGGGATAAATACTGGAATGACGCTGGAATGATACTGGGAATAAATGCTGGAATGATACTGGGAATAAATGCTGGAATGATACTGGAATTACACTGGGAATAAATGATGGAATGATGCTGGAATGATACTGGAATAAATGATGGAATGATACTGGGAATAAATGATGGAATGATGCTGGAATGATACTGGGAATAAATGCTGGAATGATACTGGAATGATACTGGGAAAAATGCTGGAATGATACTGGAATAATACTGGGAATAAATGATGGAATGATGCTGGAATGATACTGGGAATAAATGCTGGAATGATACTGGGAATAAATGCTGGAATTATACTGGGAATAAATGATGGAATGATGCTGGAATGATACTGGGAATAAATGATGGAATGATACTGGGAATAAATGATGGAATGATGCTGGAATGATACTGGGAAAAATGATGGAATGATACTGGAATGATACTGGGAATAAATGATGGAATGATACTGAATGATACTGGGGATAAATGCTGGAATGACGCTGGAATGATACTGGGAATAAATGCTGGAATAATACTGGGAATAAATGCTGGAATGATACTGGAATTATACTGGGAATAAATGATGGAATGATGCTGGAATGATACTGGGAATAAATAATGGAATGATACTGGGAATAAATGATGGAATGATGCTGGAATGATACTGTGAAAAAATGATGGAATGATACTGGAATGATACTGGGAATAAATGACGGAATGATACTGGGAATAAATGATGGAATGATACTGGAATGATACTGGGAATAAATGATTTAATGATACTGGGAATAAATGATAGAATGATGCTGGAATGATACTGGGAATAAATGCTGGAATGATACTGGAATGATACTGGGAAAAATGCTGGAATGATACTGGAATAATACTGGGAATAAATGATGGAATGATGCTGGAATGATACTGGGAATAAATGCTGGAATGATACTGGGAATAAATGCTGGAATTATACTGGGAATAAATGATGGAATGATGCTGGAATGATACTGGGAATAAATGATGGAATGATACTGGGAATAAATGATGGAATGATGCTGGAATGATACTGGGAAAATGATGGAATGATACTGGAATGATACTGGGAATAAATGATGGAATGATACTGAATGATACTGGGGATAAATACTGGAATGACGCTGGAATGATACTGGGAATAAATGCTGGAATGATACTGGGAATAAATGCTGGAATGATACTGGAATTATACTGGGAATAAATGATGGAATGATGCTGGAATGATACTGGGAATAAATGATGGAATGATACTGGGAATAAATGATGGAATGATGCTGGAATGATACTGGGAATAAATGCTGGAATGATACTGGAATGATACTGGGAAAAATGCTGGAATGATACTGGAATAATACTGGGAATAAATGATGGAATGATGCTGGAATGATACTGGGAATAAATGCTGGAATGATACTGGGAATAAATGCTGGAATTATACTGGGAATAAATGATGGAATGATGCTGGAATGATACTGGGAATAAATGATGGAATGATACTGGGAATAAATGATGGAATGATGCTGGAATGATACTGGGAAAAATGATGGAATGATACTGGAATGATACTGGGAATAAATGATGGAATGATACTGAATGATACTGGGGATAAATGCTGGAATGACGCTGGAATGATACTGGGAATAAATGCTGGAATAATACTGGGAATAAATGCTGGAATGATACTGGAATTATACTGGGAATAAATGATGGAATGATGCTGGAATGATACTGGGAATAAATGATGGAATGATACTGGGAATAAATGATGGAATGATGCTGGAATGATACTGTGAAAAAATGATGGAATGATACTGGAATGATACTGGGAATAAATGACGGAATGATGCTGGAATGATACTGGGAATAAATGATGGAATGATACTGGAATGATACTGGGAATAAATGATTTAATGATACTGGGAATAAATGATAGAATGATGCTTGAATGATACTGGGAATAAATGATGGAATGATACTGGAATGATACTGGGAATAAATGATGGAATGACACTGGAATGATACTGGGAAGAAATGCTGGAATGATACTGGGAATAAATGATGGAATTATACTGGGAATAAATGATGGAATGATGCTGGAATGATACTGGGAATAAATGCTGGAATTATGCTGGAATGATACTGGGAATAAATAATGGAATGACACTGGAATGATACTGGGAATAAATGATGGAATGATACTGAATGATACTGAGGATAAATGCTGGAATGACGCTGGAATGATACTGGGAATAAATGCTGGAATGATACTGGGAATAAATGCTGGAATGATACTGGAATTATACTGGGAATAAATGATGGAATGATGCTGGAATGATACTGGGAATAAATGATGGAATGATACTGGGAATAAATCATGGAATGATGCTGGAATGATACTGTGAAAAAATGATGGAATGATACTGGAATGATACTGGGAATAAATGACGGAATGATGCTGGAATGATACTGGGAATAAATGATGGAATGATACTGGAATGATACTGGGAATAAATGATTTAATGATACTGGGAATAAATGATAGAATGATATTGGAATGATACTGGGAATAAATGCTGGAATGATACTGGAATGATACTGGGAAAAATGCTGGAATGATATTGGAATGATACTGGGAATAAATGATGGAATGATACTGGAATGATACTGGGAATAAATGCTGGAATGATACTGGAATGATACTGGGAATAAATGATGGAATGACACTGGAATGATACTGGGAATAAATGCTGGATTGATACTGGGAATAAATGATGGAATGATGCTGGAATGATACTGGGAATAAATGATGGAATGATACTGGAATGATACTGGGAATAAATACTGGAATGATACTGGGAATAAATGCTGGAATGATACTGGAATGATACTGGGAATAAATGATGGAATTATGCTGGAATGATACTGGGAATAAATGATGGAATGACACTGGAATGATACTGGGAATAAATGCTGGAATGATACTGGGAATAAATGCTGGAATTATACTGGGAATAAATGAAGGAATGATGCTGGAATGATACTGGGAATAAATGCTGGAATTATGCTGGAATGATACTGGGAATAAATGATGGAATGACACTGGAATGATACTGGGAATAAATGATGGAATGATACTGAATGATACTGGGGATAAATGCTGGAATGATACTGGGAATAAATGCTGGAATGATACTGGAATTATACTGGGAATAAATGATGGAATGATGCTGGAATGATACTGGGAATAAATGATGGAATGATACTTGGAATAAATCATGGAATGATGCTGGAATGATACTGTGAAAAAATGATGGAATGATACTGGAAAGATACTGGGAATAAATGACGGAATGATGCTGGAATGATACTGGGAATAAATGATGGAATGATACTGGAATGATACTGGGAATAAATGATTTAATGATACTGGGAATAAATGATAGAATGATGCTGGAATGATACTGGGAATAAATGCTGGAATGATACTGGAATGATACTGGGAAAAATGCTGGAATGATACTGGAATAATACTGGGAATAAATGATGGAATGATGCTGGAATGATACTGGGAATAAATGCTGGAATGATACTGGGAATAAATGCTGGAATGATACTGGAATAATACTGGGAATAAATGATGGAATGATGCTGGAATGATACTGGGAATAAATGCTGGAATGATACTGGGAATAAATGCTGGAATTATACTGGGAATAAATGATGGAATGATGCTGGAATGATACTGGGAATAAATGATGGAATGATACTGGGAATAAATGATGGAATGATGCTGGAATGATACTGGGAAAAATGATGGAATGATACTGGAATGATACTGGGAATAAATGATGGAATGATACTGAATGATACTGGGGATAAATGCTGGAATGACGCTGGAATGATACTGGGAATAAATGCTGGAATGATACTGGGAATAAATGCTGGAATGATACTGGAACTATACTGGGAATAAATGATGGAATGATGCTGGAATGATACTGGGAATAAATGATGGAATGATACTGGGAATAAATGATGGAATGATGCTGGAATGATACTGGGAATAAATGCTGGAATGATACTGGAATGATACTGGGAAAAATGCTGGAATGATACTGGAATAATACTGGGAATAAATGATGGAATGATGCTGGAATGATACTGGGAATAAATGCTGGAATGATACTGGGAATAAATGCTGGAATTATACTGGGAATAAATGATGGAATGATGCTGGAATGATACTGGGAATAAATGATGGAATGATACTGGGAATAAATGATGGAATGATACTGGAATGATACTGGGAATAAATGATGGAATGATACTGAATGATACTGGGGATAAATGCTGGAATAATACTGGGAATAAATGCTGGAATGATACTGCAATTATACTGGGAATAAATGATGGAATGATGCTGGAATGATACTGGGAATAAATGATGGAATGATACTGGGAATAAATGATGGAATGATGCTGGAATGATACTGTGAAAAAATGATGGAATGATACTGGAATGATACTGGGAATAAATGACGGAATGATGCTGGAATGATACTGGGAATAAATGATGGAATGATACTGGAATGATACTGGGAATAAATGATTTAATGATACTGGGAATAAATGATAGAATGATGCTTGAATGATACTGGGAATAAATGCTGGAATGATACTGGAATGATACTGGGAATAAATGACGGAATGATACTGGGAATAAATGCTGGAATGATACTGGAATGATACTGGGAATAAATGATGGAATTATGCTGGAATGATACTGGGAATAAATGATGGAATGATACTGGAATGATACTGGAATGATACTGGGAATAAATGATGGAATGATACTGGAATGACACTGGGAATAAATGATGGAATGACACTGGAATGATACTGGGAATAAATGCTGGAATGATACTGGGAATAAATGATGGAATGATGCTGGAATGATACTGGGAATAAATGATGGAATGATACTGGAATGATACTGGGAATAAATACTGGAATGATACTGGGAATAAATGCTGGAATGATACTGGAATGATACTGGGAATAAATGATGGAATTATGCTGGAATGATACTGGGAATAAATGATGGAATGACACTGGAATGATACTGGGAATAAATGCTGGAATGATACTGGGAATAAATGCTGGAATGATACTGGGAATAAATGATGGAATGATGCTGGAATGATACTGGGAATAAATGCTGGAATTATGCTGGAATGATACTGGGAATAAATGATGGAATGACACTGGAATGATACTGGGAATAAATGATGGAATGATACTGAATGATACTGGGGATAAATGCTGGAATGATACTGGGAATAAATGCTGGAATGATACTGAAATTATACTGGGAATAAATGATGGAATGATGCTGGAATGATACTGGGAATAAATGATGGAATGATACTGGGAATAAATCATGGAATGATGCTGGAATGATACTGTGAAAAAATGATGGAATGATACTGGAATGATACTGGGAATAAATGACGGAATGATGCTGGAATGATACTGGGAATAAATGATGGAATGATACTGGAATGATACTGGGAATAAATGATTTAATGATACTGGGAATAAATGATAGAATGATGCTGGAATGATACTGGGAATAAATGCTGGAATGATACTGGAATGATACTGGGAAAAATGCTGGAATGATACTGGAATAATACTGGGAATAAATGATGGAATGATGCTGGAATGATACTGGGAATAAATGATGGAATGATACTGGGAATAAATGATGGAATGATGCTGGAATGATACTGGGAATAAATGCTGGAATGATACTGGAATGATACTGGGAAAAATGCTGGAATGATACTGGAATAATACTGGGAATAAATGATGGAATGATGCTGGAATGATACTGGGAATAAATGCTGGAATGATACTGGGAATAAATGCTGGAATTATACTGGGAATAAATGATGGAATGATGCTGGAATGATACTGGGAATAAATGATGGAATGATACTGGGAATAAATGATGGAATGATACTGGAATGATACTGGGAATAAATGATGGAATGATACTGAATGATACTGGGGATAAATGCTGGAATAATACTGGGAATAAATGCTGGAATGATACTGGAATTATACTGGGAATAAATGATGGAATGATGCTGGAATGATACTGGGAATAAATGATGGAATGATACTGGGAATAAATGATGGAATGATGCTGGAATGATACTGTGAAAAAATGATGGAATGATACTGGAATGATACTGGGAATAAATGATGGAATGATACTGGAATGATACTGGGAATAAATGATTTAATGATACTGGGAATAAATGATAGAATGATGCTTGAATGATACTGGGAATAAATGCTGGAATGTTACTGGAATGATACTGGGAATAAATGACGGAATGATACTGGGAATAAATGCTGGAATGATACTGGAATGATACTGGGAATAAATGATGGAATTATGCTGGAATGATACTGGGAATAAATGATGGAATGATACTGGAATGATACTGGAATGATACTGGGAATAAATGATGGAATGATACTGGAATGATACTGGGAATAAATGATGGAATGACACTGGAATGATACTGGGAATAAATGCTGGAATGATACTGGGAATAAATGATGGAATGATGCTGGAATGATACTGGGAATAAATGATGGAATGATACTGGAATGATACTGGGAATAAATACTGGAATGATAATGGGAATAAATGCTGGAATGATACTGGAATGATACTGGGAATAAATGATGGAATGATGCTGGAATGATACTGGGAATAAATGATGGAATGACACTGGAATGATACTGGGAATAAATGCTGGAATTATACTGGGAATAAATGATGGAATGATGCTGGAATGATACTGGGAATAAATGCTGGAATTATGCTGGAATGATACTGGGAATAAATGATGGAATGACACTGGAATGATACTGGGAATAAATGATGGAATGATACTGAATGATACTGGGGATAAATGCTGGAATGATACTGGGAATAAATGCTGGAATGATACTGGAATTATACTGGGAATAAATGATGGAATGATGCTGGAATGATACTGGGAATAAATGATGGAATGATACTGGGAATAAATCATGGAATGATGCTGGAATGATACTGTGAAAAAATGATGGAATGATACTGGAATGATACTGGGAATAAATGACGGAATGATGCTGGAATGATACTGGGAATAAATGATGGAATGATACTGGAATGATACAGGGAATAAATGATTAAATAATACTGGGAATAAATGATAGAATGATGCTGGAATGATACTGGGAATAAATGCTGGAATGATACTTGAATGATACTGGGAAAAATGCTGGAATGATACTGGAATAATACTGGGAATAAATGATGGAATGATGCTGGAATGATACTGGGAATAAATGATGGAATGATACTGGGAATAAATGCTGGAATTATACTGGGAATAAATGATGGAATGATGCTGGAATGATACTGGGAATAAATGATGGAATGATACTGGGAATAAATGATGGAATGATGCTGGAATGATACTGGGAAAATGATGGAATGATACTGGAATGATACTGGGAATAAATGATGGAATGATACTGAATGATACTGGGGATAAATGCTGGAATGACGCTGGAATGATACTGGGAATAAATGCTGGAATGATACTGGGAATAAATGCTGGAATGATACTGGAACTATACTGGGAATAAATGATGGAATGATGCTGGAATGATACTGGGAAAAAATGATGGAATGATACTGGGAATAAATGATGGAATGATGCTGGAATGATACTGTGAATAAATGCTGGAATGATACTGGAATGATACTGGGAAAAATGCTGGAATGATACTGGAATAATACTGGGAATAAATGATGGAATGATGCTGGAATGATACTGGGAATAAATGCTGGAATGATACTGGGAATAAATGCTGGAATGATACTGGGAATAAATGCTGGAATTATACTGGGAATAAATGATGGAATGATGCTGGAATGATACTGGGAATAAATGATGGAATGATACTGGGAATAAATGATGGAATGATACTGGAATGATACTGGGAATAAATGATGGAATGATACTGAATGATACTGGGGATAAATGCTGGAATAATACTGGGAATAAATGCTGGAATGATACTGGAATTATACTGGGAATAAATGATGGAATGATGCTGGAATGATACTGGGAATAAATGATGGAATGATACTGGAATGATACTGGAATGATACTGGGAATAAATGATGGAATGATACTGGAATGATACGGGGAATAAATGATGGAATGACACTGGAATGATACTGGGAATAAATGCTGGAATGATACTGGGAATAAATGATGGAATGATGCTGGAATGATACTGGGAATAAATGATGGAATGATACTGGAATGATACTGGGAATAAATACTGGAATGATACTGGGAATAAATGCTGGAATGATACTGGAATGATACTGGGAATAAATGATGGAATTATGCTTGAATGATACTGGGAATAAATGCTGGAATGGTATTGGGAATAAATGCTGGAATGATACTGGAATGATGCTGGGAATAAATGATGGAATGATACTGAATGATACTGGGAATAAATGCTGGAATGACGCTGGAATGATACTGGGAATAAATGATGGAATGATACTGGAATGATACTGGGAATAAATGATGGAATGATACTGGAATGATACTGGGAATAAATGATTTAATGATATTGGGAATAAATGATGGAATTATCCTGGAATGATACTGGGAATAAATGCTGGAATGATACTGGGAATAAATGCTGGAATGATACTGGAATGATAATGGGAATAAATGCTGGAATGATACTGAATGATACTGGGAGTAAATGCTGGAATGATGCTGGAATGATACTGGGAATAACTGATGGAATGATACTGGAATGATACTGGGAATAAATACTGGAATGATACTGGGAATAAATGCTGGAATGATACTGGAATTATACTGGGAATAAATGATGTAATGATGCTGGAATGATACTGGGAATAAATGATGGAATTATACTGGAATGGTACTGGGAATAAATGATGGAATGATACTGGGAATAAATGATGGAATGATGCTGTAATGATACTGGGAATAAATGATGGAATGATACTGGAATGATACTGGGAATAAATGCTGGAATGATACTGGGAATAAATGCTGGAATGATACTGGGAATAAATACTGGAATGATACTGGAATAATACTGGGAATAAATGATGGAATGATGCTGGAATGATACTGGGAATAAATGATGGAATTATACTGGAATGGTACTGGGAATAAATGATGGAATGATACTGGGAATAAATGATGGAATGATGCTGTAATGATACTGGGAATAAATGATGGAATGATACTGGAATGATACTGGGAATAAATGATGGAATGATACTGGAATGATACTGGGAATAAATGCTGGAATGATACTGGGAATAAATGCTGGAATGATACTGGGAATAAATACTGGAATGATACTGGAATAATACTGGGAATAAATGATGGAATGATGCTGGAATGATACTGGGAATAAATGATGGAATGATACTGGGAATAAATGCTGGAATTATACTGGGAATAAATGATGGAATGATGCTGGAATGATACTGGGAATAAATGATGGAATGATACTGGGAATAAATGATGGAATGATGCTGGAATGATACTGGGAAAATGATGGAATGATACTGGAATGATACTGGGAATAAATGATGGAATGATACTGAATGATACTGGGGATAAATGCTGGAATGACGCTGGAATGATACTGGGAATAAATGCTGGAATGATACTGGGAATAAATGCTGGAATGATACTGGAACTATACTGGGAATAAATGATGGAATGATGCTGGAATGATACTGGGAAAAAATGATGGAATGATACTGGGAATAAATGATGGAATGATGCTGGAATGATACTGTGAATAAATGCTGGAATGATACTGGAATGATACTGGGAAAAATGCTGGAATGATACTGGAATAATACTGGGAATAAATGATGGAATGATGCTGGAATGATACTGGGAATAAATGCTGGAATGATACTGGGAATAAATGCTGGAATGATACTGGGAATAAATGCTGGAATTATACTGGGAATAAATGATGGAATGATGCTGGAATGATACTGGGAATAAATGATGGAATGATACTGGGAATAAATGATGGAATGATACTGGAATGATACTGGGAATAAATGATGGAATGATACTGAATGATACTGGGGATAAATGCTGGAATAATACTGGGAATAAATGCTGGAATGATACTGGAATTATACTGGGAATAAATGATGGAATGATGCTGGAATGATACTGGGAATAAATGATGGAATGATACTGGAATGATACTGGAATGATACTGGGAATAAATGATGGAATGATACTGGAATGATACGGGGAATAAATGATGGAATGACACTGGAATGATACTGGGAATAAATGCTGGAATGATACTGGGAATAAATGATGGAATGATGCTGGAATGATACTGGGAATAAATGATGGAATGATACTGGAATGATACTGGGAATAAATACTGGAATGATACTGGGAATAAATGCTGGAATGATACTGGAATGATACTGGGAATAAATGATGGAATTATGCTTGAATGATACTGGGAATAAATGCTGGAATGATATTGGGAATAAATGCTGGAATGATACTGGAATGATGCTGGGAATAAATGATGGAATGATACTGAATGATACTGGGAATAAATGCTGGAATGACGCTGGAATGATACTGGGAATAAATGATGGAATGATACTGGAATGATACTGGGAATAAATGATGGAATGATACTGGAATGATACTGGGAATAAATGATTTAATGATATTGGGAATAAATGATGGAATTATCCTGGAATGATACTGGGAATAAATGCTGGAATGATACTGGGAATAAATGCTGGAATGATACTGGAATGATAATGGGAATAAATGCTGGAATGATACTGAATGATACTGGGAGTAAATGCTGGAATGATGCTGGAATGATACTGGGAATAACTGATGGAATGATACTGGAATGATACTGGGAATAAATACTGGAATGATACTGGGAATAAATGCTGGAATGATACTGGAATTATACTGGGAATAAATGATGTAATGATGCTGGAATGATACTGGGAATAAATGATGGAATTATACTGGAATGGTACTGGGAATAAATGATGGAATGATACTGGGAATAAATGATGGAATGATGCTGTAATGATACTGGGAATAAATGATGGAATGATACTGGAATGATACTGGGAATAAATGCTGGAATGATACTGGGAATAAATGCTGGAATGATACTGGGAATAAATACTGGAATGATACTGGGAATAAATGCTGGAATGATGCTGGAATGATACTGGGAATAAATGATGTTATTATGCTGGAATGATACTGGGAATAAATGATGGAATGACACTGGAATGATACTGGGAATAAATGCTGGAATGATACTGGGAATAAATGCTGGAATTATACTGGGAATAAATGATGGAATGATGCTGGAATGATACTGGGAATAAATGCTAGAATTATGCTGGAATGATACTGGGAATAAATGATGGAATGACACTGGAATGATACTGGGAATAAATGATGGAATGATACTGAATGACACTGGGGATAAATGCTGGAATGACGCTGGAATGATACTGGGAATAAATGCTGGAATGATACTCGGAATAAATGCTGGAATGATACTGGAATTATACTGGGAATAAATGACGGAATGATGCTGGAATGATACTGGGAATAAATGATGAAATGATACTGGAATGATACTGGCAATAAGTGATGGAATGATGCTGGAATGATACTGGGAATAAATGCTGGAATGATACTGGGAATAAATGCTGGCATTATACTGGGAATAAATGATGGAATGATGCTGGAATGATACTGGGAATAAATGCTGGAATGATACTGGGAATAAATGCTGGCATTATACTGGGAATAAATGATGGAATGATGCTGGAATGATACTGGGAATAAATGATGGAATGATACTGGGAATAAATGATCGAATGATGCTGGAATGATACTGGGAAAAATGATGGAATGATACTGGAATGATACTGGGAATAAATGATGGAATGATACTGAATGATACTGGGGATAAATGCTGGAATGATGCTGGAATGATACTGGGAATAAATGCTGGAATAATACTGGGAATAAATGCTGGAATGATACTGGAATTATACTGGGAATAAATGATGGAATGATGCTGGAATGATACTGGGAATAAATGATGGAATGATACTGGGAATAAATGATGGAATGATGCTGGAATGATACTGTGAAAAAATGATGGAATGATACTGGAATGATACTGGGAATAAATGACGGAATGATGCTGGAATGATACTGGGAATAAATGATGGAATGATACTGGAATGATACTGGGAATAAATGATTTAATGATACTGGGAATAAATGATAGAATGATGCTTGAATGATACTGGGAATAAATGCTGGAATGATACTGGAATGATACTGGGAAAAATGCTGGAATGATATTGGAATGATACTGGGAATAAATGATGGAATGATACTGGAATGATACTGGAATGATACTGGGAATAAATGATGGAATGATACTGGAATGATACTGGGAATAAATGATGGAATGACACTGGAATGATACTGGGAATAAATGCTGGAATGATACTGGGAATAAATGATGGAATGATGCTGGAATGATACTGGGAATAAATGATGGAATGATACTGGAATGATACTGGGAATAAATACTGGAATGATACTGGGAATAAATGCTGGAATGATACTGGAATGATACTGGGAATAAATGATGGAATTATGCTGGAATGATACTGGGAATAAATGCTGGAATGATATTGGGAATAAATGCTGGAATGATACTGGAATGATGCTGGGAATAAATGATGGAATGATACTGAATGATACTGGGAATAAATGCTGGAATGACGCTGGAATGATACTGGGAATAAATGATGGAATGATACTGGAATGATACTGGGAATAAATGATGGAATGATACTGGAATGATACTGGGGATAAATGATTTAATGATATTGGGAATAAATGATGGAATTATCCTGGAATGATACTGGGAATAAATGCTGGAATGATACTGGGAATAAATGCTGGAATGATACTGGAATGATAATGGGAATAAATGCTGGAATGATACTGAATGATACTGGGAATAAATGCTGGAATGATGCTGGAATGATACTGGGAATAACTGATGGAATGATACTGGAATGATACTGGGAATAAATACTGGAATGATACTGGGAATAAATGCTGGAATGATACTGGAATTATACTGGGAATAAATGATGTAATGATGCTGGAATGATACTGGGAATAAATGATGGAATTATACTGGAATGGTACTGGGAATAAATGATGGAATGATACTGGGAATAAATGATGGAATGATGCTGGAATGATACTGGGAATAAATGCTGGAATGATACTGGGAATAAATGCTGGAATTATACTGGGAATAAATGATGGAATGATACTGGGAATAAATGATCGAATGATGCTGGAATGATACTGGGAAAAATGATGGAATGATACTGGAATGATACTGGGAATAAATGATGGAATGATACTGAATGATACTGGGGATAAATGCTGGAATGACGCTGGAATGATACTGGGAATAAATGCTGGAATAATACTGGGAATAAATGCTGGAATGATACTGGGAATAAATGATGGAATGATGCTGGAATGATACTGGGAATAAATGATGGAATGATACTGGAATGATACTGGGAATAAATACTGGAATGATACTGGGAATAAATGCTGGAATGATACTGGAATGATACTGGGAATAAATGATGGAATGATACTGAATGATACTGGGAATAAATGCTGGAATGACGCTGGAATGATACTGGGAATAAATGATGGAATGATACTGGAATGATACTGGGAATAAATGATGGAATGATACTGGAATGATACTGGGAATAAATGATTTAATGATATTGGGAATAAATGATGGAATTATCCTGGAATGATACTGGGAATAAATGCTGGAATGATACTGGGAATAAATGCTGGAATGATACTGGAATGATAATGGGAATAAATGCTGGAATGATACTGAATGATACTGGGAGTAAATGCTGGAATGATGCTGGAATGATACTGGGAATAAATGATGGAATTATACTGGAATGGTACTGGGAATAAATGATGGAATGATACTGGGAATAAATGATGGAATGATGCTGTAATGATACTGGGAATAAATGATGGAATGATACTGGAATGATACTGGGAATAAATACTGGAATGATACTGGGAATAAATGCTGGAATGATACTGGAATTATACTGGGAATAAATGATGTAATGATGCTGGAATGATACTGGGAATAAATGATGGAATTATACTGGAATGGTACTGGGAATAAATGATGGAATAATACTGGGAATAAATGATGGAATGATGCTGTAATGATACTGGGAATAAATGATGGAATGATACTGGAATGATACTGGGAAGAAATGCTGGAATTATACTGGAATGGTACTGGGAATAAATGATGGAATGATACTGGGAATAAATGATGGAATGATGCTGTAATGATACTGGGAATAAATGATGGAATGATACTGGAATGATACTGGGAAGAAATGCTGGAATGATACTGGGAATAAATGCTGGAATGATACTGGGAATAAATACTGGAATGATACTGGGAATAAATGCTGGAATGATGCTGGAATGATACTGGGAATAAATGATGTTATTATGCTGGAATGATACTGGGAATAAATGATGGAATGACACTGGAATGATACTGGGAATAAATGCTGGAATGATACTGGGAATAAATGCTGGAATTATACTGGGAATAAATGATGGAATGATGCTGGAATGATACTGGGAATAAATGCTAGAATTATGCTGGAATGATACTGGGAATAAATGATGGAATGACACTGGAATGATACTGGGAATAAATGATGGAATGATACTGAATGACACTGGGGATAAATGCTGGAATGACGCTGGAATGATACTGGGAATAAATGCTGGAATGATACTCGGAATAAATGCTGGAATGATACTGGAATTATACTGGGAATAAATGATGGAATGATGCTGGAATGATACTGGGAATAAATGATGGAATGATACTGGGAATAAATCATGGAATGATGCTGGAATGATACTGTGAAAAAATGATGGAATGATACTGGAATGATACTGGGAATAAATGACGGAATGATGCTGGAATGATACTGGGAATAAATGATGAAATGATACTGGAATGATACTGGCAATAAGTGATGGAATGATGCTGGAATGATACTGGGAATAAATGCTGGAATGATACTGGGAATAAATGCTGGCATTATACTGGGAATAAATGATGGAATGATGCTGGAATGATACTGGGAATAAATGATGGAATGATACTGGGAATAAATGATCGAATGATGCTGGAATGATACTGGGAATAAATGATGGAATGATACTGGAATGATACTGGGAATAAATGATGGAATGATACTGAATGATACTGGGGATAAATGCTGGAATGATGCTGGAATGATACTGGGAATAACTGCTGGAATAATACTGGGAATAAATGCTGGAATGATACTGGAATTATACTGGGAATAAATGATGGAATGATGCTGGAATGATACTGGGAATAAATGATGGAATGATACTGGGAATAAATGATGGAATGATGCTGGAATGATACTGTGAAAAAATGATGGAATGATACTGGAATGATACTGGGAATAAATGACGGAATGATGCTGGAATGATACTGGGAATAAATGATGGAATGATACTGGAATGATACTGGGAATAAATGATTTAATGATACTGGGAATAAATGATAGAATGATGCTTGAATGATACTGGGAATAAATGCTGGAATGATACTGGAATGATACTGGGGAAAAATGCTGGAATGATATTGGAATGATACTGGGAATAAATGATGGAATGATACTGGAATGATACTGGAATGATACTGGGAATAAATGATGGAATGATACTGGAATGATACTGGGAATAAATGATGGAATGACACTGGAATGATACTGGGAATAAATGCTGGAATGATACTGGGAATAAATGATGGAATGATGCTGGAATGATACTGGGAATAAATGATGGAATGATACTGGAATGATACTGGGAATAAATACTGGAATGATACTGGGAATAAATGCTGGAATGATACTGGAATGATACTGGGAATAAATGATGGAATTATGCTGGAATGATACTGGGAATAAATGCTGGAATGATATTGGGAATAAATGCTGGAATGATACTGGAATGATGCTGGGAATAAATGATGGAATGATACTGAATGATACTGGGAATAAATGCTGGAATGACGCTGGAATGATACTGGGAATAAATGATGGAATGATACTGGAATGATACTGGGAATAAATGATGGAATGATACTGGAATGATACTGGGAATAAATGATTTAATGATATTGGGAATAAATGATGGAATTATCCTGGAATGATACTGGGAATAAATGCTGGAATGATACTGGGAATAAATGCTGGAATGATACTGGAATGATAATGGGAATAAATGCTGGAATGATACTGAATGATACTGGGAATAAATGCTGGAATGATGCTGGAATGATACTGGGAATAACTGATGGAATGATACTGGAATGATACTGGGAATAAATACTGGAATGATACTGGGAATAAATGCTGGAATGATACTGGAATTATACTGGGAATAAATGATGTAATGATGCTGGAATGATACTGGGAATAAATGATGGAATTATACTGGAATGGTACTGGGAATAAATGATGGAATGATACTGGGAATAAATGATGGAATGATGCTGGAATGATACTGGGAATAAATGCTGGAATGATACTGGGAATAAATGCTGGAATTATACTGGGAATAAATGATGGAATGATGCTGGAATGATACTGGGAATAAATGATGGAATGATACTGGGAATAAATGATCGAATGATGCTGGAATGATACTGGGAAAAATGATGGAATGATACTGGAATGATACTGGGAATAAATGCTGGAATGATACTGGAATGATACTGGGAAAAATGCTGGAATGATATTGGAATGATACTGGGAATAAATGATGGAATGATACTGGAATGATACTGGGAATAAATGATGGAATGATACTGGAATGATACTGGGAATAAATGATGGAATGACACTGGAATGATACTGGGAATAAATGCTGGAATAATACTGGGAATAAATGATGGAATGATGCTGGAATGATACTGGGAATAAATGATGGAATGATACTGGGGATAAATGATGGAATGATGCTGGAATGATACTGTGAAAAAATGATGGAATGATACTGGAATGATACTGGGAATAAATGACGGAATGATGCTGGAATGATACTGGGAATAAATGATGGAATGATACTGGAATGATACTGGGAATAAATGATTTAATGATACTGGGAATAAATGATAGAATGATGCTTGAATGATACTGGGAATAAATGCTGGAATGATACTGGAATGATACTGGGAAAAATGCTGGAATGATATTGGAATGATACTGGGAATAAATGATGGAATGATACTGGAATGATACTGGGAATAAATGATGGAATGATACTGGAATGATACTGGGAATAAATGATGGAATGACACTGGAATGATACTGGGAATAAATGCTGGAATGATACTGGGAATAAATGATGGAATGATGCTGGAATGATACTGGGAATAAATGATGGAATGATACTGGAATGATACTGGGAATAAATACTGGAATGATACTGGGAATAAATGCTGGAATGATACTGGAATGATACTGGGAATAAATGATGGAATTATGCTGGAATGATACTGGGAATAAATGCTGGAATGATATTGGGAATAAATGCTGGAATGATACTGGAATGATGCTGGGAATAAATGATGGAATGATACTGAATGATACTGGGAATAAATGCTGGAATGACGCTGGAATGATACTGGGAATAAATGATGGAATGATACTGGAATGATACTGGGAATAAATGATGGAATGATACTGGAATGATACTGGGAATAAATGATTTAATGATATTGGGAATAAATGATGGAATTATCCTGGAATGATACTGGGAATAAATGCTGGAATGATACTGGGAATAAATGCTGGAATGATACTGGAATGATACTGGGAATAAATGCTGGAATGATACTGAATGATACTGGGAATAAATGCTGGAATGATGCTGGAATGATACTGGGAATAACTGATGGAATGATACTGGAATGATACTGGGAATAAATACTGGAATGATACTGGGAATAAATGCTGGAATGATACTGGAATTATACTGTGAATAAATGATGTAATGATGCTGGAATGATACTGGGAATAAATGATGGAATTATACTGGAATGGTACTGGGAATAAATGATGGAATGATACTGGGAATAAATGATGGAATGATGCTGTAATGATACTGGGAATAAATGATGGAATGATACTGGAATGATACTGGGAAGAAATGCTGGAATGATACTGGGAATAAATGCTGGAATGATACTGGGAATAAATACTGGAATGATACTGGGAATAAATGCTGGAATGATACTGGAATGATACTGGGAATAAATGATGGTATTACGCTGGAATGATACTGGGAATAAATGATGGAATGACACTGGAATGATACTGGGAATAAATGCTGGAATGATACTGGGAATAAATGCTGGAATTATACTGGGAATAAATGATGGAATGATGCTGGAATGATACTTGGAATAAATGCTAGAATTATGCTGGAATGATACTGGGAATAAATGATGGAATGACACTGGAATGATACTGGGAATAAATGATGGAATGATACTGAATGACACTGGGGATAAATGCTGGAATGACGCTGGAATGATACTGGGAATAAATGCTGGAATGATACTCGGAATAAATGCTGGAATGATACTGGAATTATACTGGGATAAAATGATGGAATGATGCTGGAATGATACTGGGAATAAATGATGGAATGATACTGGGAATAAATCATGGAATGATGCTGGAATGATACTGTGAAAAAATGATGGAATGATACTGGAATGATACTGGGAATAAATGACGGAATGATGCTGGAATGATACTGGGAATAAATGATGGAATGATACTGGAATGATACTGGGAAAAATGCTGGAATGATACTGGAATAATACTGGGAATAAATGATGGAATGATGCTGGAATGATACTGGGAATAAATGATGGAATGATGTTGGAATTATACTGGGAATAAATGATGGAATGATACTGGGAATAAATGATGGAATGATGCTGGAATGAAACTGGGAATAAATGATGGAATGATACTGGGAATAAATGATGGAATGATGCTGGAATGATACTGGGAATAAATGATGGAATGATACTGGAATGATACTGGGAATAAATGATGGAATTATGCTGGAATGATACTGGGAATAAATGATGGAATGACACTGGAATGATACTGGGAATAAATGCTGGAATGATACTGGGAATAAATGCTGGAATTATACTGGAATTATACTGGGAATAAATGCTGGAATGATATTGAATGATAATGGGAATAAATACTGGAATGATACTGGGAATAAATGCTGGAATGATACTGGAATGATACTGGGAATAAATGATGGAATTATGCTGGAATGATACTGGGAATAAATGATGGAATGACACTGGAATGATACTGGGAATAAATGCTGGAATGATACTGGGAATAAATGCTGGAATGATACTGGAATGATACTGCGAATCAATGATGGAATGATAGTGAATGATACTGGGAATAAATGCTGGAATGACGATGGAATGATACTGGGAATAAATGATGGAATGATACTGGAATGATACTGGGAATAAATGCTGGAATGATACTGGAATGATACTGGGAATAAATGATTTAATGATACTGGGAATAAATGATGGAATTATGCTGGAATGATACTGGGAATAAATGCTGGAATGATACTGGGAATAAATGCTGGAACGATACTGGAATGATACTGGGAATAAATGCTGGAATGATACTGAATGATACTGGGAATAAATGCTGGAATGATACTGGGAATAAATGCTGGAATGATACTGGAATGATACTGGGAAAAAATGATGGAATTATACTGGAATGATACTGGGAATAAATGCTGGAATGATACTGGAATAATACTGGGAATAAATGATGGAATGATGCTGGAATGATACTGGGAATAAATGCTGGAATGATACTGAATGATACTGGGGATAAATGCTGGAATGACGCTGGAATGATACTGGGAATAAATGCTGGAATAATACTGGGAATAAATGCTTGAATGATACTGGAATTATACTGGGAATAAATGATGGAATGATGCTGGAATGATACTGGGAATAAATGATGGAATGATACTGGGAATAAATGATGGAATGATGCTGGAATGATACTGTGAAAAAATGATGGAATGATACTGGAATGATACTGGGAATAAATGACGGAATGATGCTGGAATGATACTGGGAATAAATGATGGAATGATACTGGAATGATACTGGGAATAAATGATTTAATGATACTGGGAATAAATGATAGAATGATGCTGGAATGATACTGGGAATAAATGCTGGAATGATACTGGAATGATACTGGGAAAAATGCTGGAATGATACTGGAATGATACTGGGAATTAATGATGGAATGATGCTGGAATGATACTGGGAATAAATGATGGAATGATGTTGGAATTATACTGGGAATAAATGATGGAATGATACTGGGAATAAATGATGGAATGATGCTGGAATGATACTGGGAATAAATGCTGGAATGATACTGGGAATAAATGATGGAATGATGCTGGAATGATACTGGGAATAAATGATGGAATGATACTGGAATGATACTGGGAATAAATGATGGAATTATGCTGGAATGATACTGGGAATAAATGCTGGAATGATACTGGGAATAAATGCTGGAATGATACTGGAATTATACTGGGAATAAATGCTGGAATGATATTGAATGATAATGGGAATAAATACTGGAATGATACTGGGAATAAATGCTGGAATGATACTGGAATGATACTGGGAATAAATGATGGAATTATGCTGGAATGATACTGGGAATAAATGATGGAATGACACTGGAATGATACTGGGAATAAATGCTGGAATGATACTGGGAATAAATGCTGGAATGATACTGGAATGATACTGCGAATCAATGATGGAATGATAGTGAATGATACTGGGAATAAATGCTGGAATGACGATGGAATGATACTGGGAATAAATGATGGAATGATACTGGAATGATACTGGGAATAAATGCTGGAATGATACTGGAATGATACTGGGAATAAATGATTTAATGATACTGGGAATAAATGATGGAATTATGCTGGAATGATACTGGGAATAAATGCTGGAATGATACTGGGAATAAATGCTGGAACGATACTGGAATGATACTGGGAATAAATGCTGGAATGATACTGGGAATAAATGTTGGAATGATACTGGAATGATACTGGGAAAAAATGATGGAATTACACTGGAATGATACTGGGAATAAATGCTGGAATGATATTAGGAATAAATGCTGGAATGATACTGGAATGATGCTGGGAATAAATGATGGAATTATGCTGGAATGATACTGGGAATAAAATCTGGAATGATATTGGAAATAAATGCTGGAATGATACTGGAATGATGCTGGGAATAAATGATGGAATGATACTGAATGATACTGGGAATAAATGCTGGAATGACGCTGGAATGATACTGGGAATAAATGATGGAATGATACTGGAATGATACTGGGAATAAATACTGGAATGATACTGGGAATAAATGCTGGAATGATACTGGGGAAAAATGATGGAATGATACTGGAATGATACTGGGAATAAATTCTGGAATGAAACTGGGAATAAATACTGGAATGATACTGGGAATAAATGCTGGAATGATACTGGAATGATACTGGGAATAAATGATGGAATTATGCTGGAATGATACTGGGAATAAATGATGGAATGACACTGGAATGATACTGGGAATAAATGCTGGAATGATACCGGCGAATAAATGCTGGAATGATACTGGAATGATACTGGGAATAAATGATTTAATGAAACTGGGAATAAATGATGGAATTATGCTGGCATGATACTGGGAATAAATACTGGAATGATACTGGGAATAAATGCTGGAATGATAATTGAATGATACTAGGAATAAATTCTGGAATGATACTGGAATGATTCTGGGAATAAATGCTGGAATGATGCTGGAATGATACTGGGAATAAATGATGGAATTATGCTGGTATGATACTGGGAATAAATGATGGAATGATACTGGGAATAAATGCTGGAATGATACTGGAATGATACTGGGAATAAATGATGGAATTATGCTGGAATGATACTGGGAATAAATGATGGAATGACACTGGAATGATACTGGGAAGAAATGCTGGAATGATACTGGGAATAAATGCTGGAATGATGCTGGAATGATACTGGGAATAAATGATGGAATGATACTGGAATGATACTGGGAAGAAATGCTGGAATGATACTGGGAATAAATGCTGGAATGATGATGGAATGATACTGGAATGATACTGGGAATAAATTATTTAATGATACTGGAATGATACTGGGAATAAATGATTTAATGATACTGGGAATAAATGATGGAATTATGCTGGAATGATACTGGGAATAAATGCTGGAATGATACTGGGAATAAATGCTGGAACGATACTGGAATGATACTGGGAATAAATGCTGGAATGATACTGAATGATACTGGGAATAAATGCTGGAATGATACTGGGAATAAATGCTGGAATGATACTGGAATGATACTGGGAAAAAATTATTTAATGATACTGGAATGATACTGGGAATAAATGATTTAATGATACTGGGAATAAATGATGGAATTATGCTGGAATGATACTGGGAATAAATGCTGGAATGATACTGGGAATAAATGCTGGAACGATACTGGAATGATACTGGGAATAAATGCTGGAATGATACTGGGAATAAATGTTGGAATGATACTGGAATGATACTGGGAAAAAATGATGGAATTACACTGGAATGATACTGGGAATAAATGCTGGAATGATATTAGGAATAAATGCTGGAATGATACTGGAATGATGCTGGGAATAAATGATGGAATTATGCTGGAATGATACTGGGAATAAAATCTGGAATGATATTGGAAATAAATGCTGGAATGATACTGGAATGATGCTGGGAATAAATGATGGAATGATACTGAATGATACTGGGAATAAATGCTGGAATGACGCTGGAATGATACTGGGAATAAATGATGGAATGATACTGGAATGATACTGGGAATAAATACTGGAATGATACTGGGAATAAATGCTGGAATGATACTGGGGAAAAATGATGGAATGATACTGGAATGATACTGGGAATAAATTCTGGAATGAAACTGGGAATAAATACTGGAATGATACTGGGAATAAATGCTGGAATGATACTGGAATGATACTGGGAATAAATGATGGAATTATGCTGGAATGATACTGGGAATAAATGATGGAATGACACTGGAATGATACTGGGAATAAATGCTGGAATGATACCGGCGAATAAATGCTGGAATGATACTGGAATGATACTGGGAATAAATGATTTAATGAAACTGGGAATAAATGATGGAATTATGCTGGCATGATACTGGGAATAAATACTGGAATGATACTGGGAATAAATGCTGGAATGATAATTGAATGATACTAGGAATAAATTCTGGAATGATACTGGAATGATTCTGGGAATAAATGCTGGAATGATGCTGGAATGATACTGGGAATAAATGATGGAATTATGCTGGTATGATACTGGGAATAAATGATGGAATGATACTGGGAATAAATGCTGGAATGATACTGGAATGATACTGGGAATAAATGATGGAATTATGCTGGAATGATACTGGGAATAAATGATGGAATGACACTGGAATGATACTGGGAAGAAATGCTGGAATGATACTGGGAATAAATGCTGGAATGATGCTGGAATGATACTGGGAATAAATGATGGAATGATACTGGAATGATACTGGGAAGAAATGCTGGAATGATACTGGGAATAAATGCTGGAATGATGATGGAATGATACTGGAATGATACTGGGAATAAATTATTTAATGATACTGGAATGATACTGGGAATAAATGATTTAATGATACTGGGAATAAATGATGGAATTATGCTGGAATGATACTGGGAATAAATGCTGGAATGATACTGGGAATAAATGCTGGAACGATACTGGAATGATACTGGGAATAAATGCTGGAATGATACTGAATGATACTGGGAATAAATGCTGGAATGATACTGGGAATAAATGCTGGAATGATACTGGAATGATACTGGGAAAAAATGATGGAATTATACTGGAATGATACTGGGAATAAATGCTGGAATGATACTGGAATAATACTGGGAATAAATGATGGAATGATGCTGGAATGATACTGGGAATAAATGATGGAATGATACTGAATGATACTGGGGATAAATGCTGGAATGACGCTGGAATGATACTGGGAATAAATGCTGGAATGATACTGGAATTATACTGGGAATAAATGATGGAATGATGCTGGAATGATACTGGGAATAAATGATGGAATGATACTGGGAATAAATGATGGAATGATGCTGGAATGATACTGTGAAAAAATGATGGAATGATACTGGAATGATACTGGGAATAAATGACGGAATGATGCTGGAATGATACAGGGAATAAATGATGGAATGATACTGGAATGATACTGGGAATAAATGATTTAATGATACTGGGAATAAATGATAGAATGATGCTGGAATGATACTGGGAATAAATGCTGGAATGATACTGGGAATAAATGATGGAATGATGCTGGAATGATACTGTGAAAAAATGATGGAATGATACTGGAATGATACTGGGAATAAATGACGGAATGATGCTGGAATGATACTGTGAAAAAATGATGGAATGATACTGGAATGATACTGGGAATAAATGACGGAATGATGCTGGAATGATACTGGGAATAAATGATGGAATGATACTGGAATGATACTGGGAATAAATGATTTAATGATACTGGGAATAAATGATAGAATGATGCTGGAATGATACTGGGAATAAATGCTGGAATGATACTGGAATGATACTGGGAAAAATGCTGGAATGATACTGGAATGATACTGGGAATTAATGATGGAATGATGCTGGAATGATACTGGGAATAAATGATGGAATGATGTTGGAATTATACTGGGAATAAATGATGGAATGATACTGGGAATAAATGATGGAATGATGCTGGAATGATACTGGGAATAAATGCTGGAATGATACTGGGAATAAATGATGGAATGATGCTGGAATGATACTGGGAATAAATGATGGAATGATACTGGAATGATACTGGGAATAAATGATGGAATTATGCTGGAATGATACTGGGAATAAATGATGGAATGACACTGGAATGATACTGGGAATAAATGCTGGAATGATACTGGAATGATACTGGGAATAAATACTGGAATGATACTGGGAATAAATGCTGGAATGATACTGGAATGATACTGGGAATAAATGATGGAATTATGCTGGAATGATACTGGGAATAAATGATGGAATGACACTGGAATGATACTGGGAAGAAATGCTGGAATGATACTGGGAATAAATGCTGGAATGATGCTGGAATGATACTGGGAATAAATGATGGAATGATACTGGAATGATACTGGGAAGAAATGCTGGAATGATACTGGGAATAAATGCTGGAATGATGCTGGAATGATACTGGGAATAAATGATGGAATGATACTGGAATGATACTGGGAATAAATGCTGGAATGATACTGGAATGATACTGGGAATAAATGACGGAATGATGCTGGAATGATACTGGGAATAAATGATGGAATGATACTGGAATGATACTGGGAATAAATTATTTAATGATACTGGGAATAAATGATAGAATAATGCTGGAATGATACTGGGAATAAATGCTGGAATGATACTGGAATGATACTGGGAAAAATGCTGGAATGATACTGGAATAATACTGGGAATAAATGATGGAATGATGCTGGAATGATACTGGGAATAAATGATGGAATGATACTGGAATGATTCTGGGAATAAATGATGGAATGATACTGGGATTAAATGCTGGAATGATACTGGAATAATACTGGGAATAAATGATGGAATGATGTTGGAATTATACTGGGAATAAATGATGGAATGATACTGGGATTAAATGATAGAATGATGCTGGAATGATACTGGGAATAAATGCTTTAATGATACTGGGAATAAATGCTGGAATGATACTGGGAATAAATGATGGAAAGATGCTGGAATGATACTGGGAAGAAATGATGGAATGATACTGGAATGATACTGGGAATAAATGATGGAATTATGCTGGAATGATACTGGGAATAAATGACGGAATGACACTGGAATGATACTGGGAATAAATGCTGGAATGATACTGGGAATAAATGCTGGAATGATACTGTAGTTATACTGGGAACAAATGCTGCAATGATACTGAATGATAATGGGAATAAATACTGGAATGATACTGGGAATAAATGCTGGAATAAATACTGGAATGATACTGGGAATAAATGCTGGAATGATACTGGAATGATACTGGGAATAAATACTGGAATGATACTGGGAATAAATGCTGGAATGATACTGGAATGATACTGGGAATAAATGATGGAATTATGCTGGAATGATACTGGGAATAAATGCTGGAATGATATTGGGAATAAATGCTGGAATGATACTGGAATGATGCTGGGAATAAATGATGGAATGATACTGAATGATACTGGGAATAAATGCTGGAATGACGCTGGAATGATACTGGGAATAAATGATGGAATGATACTGGAATGATACTGGGAATAAATGATGGAATGATACTGGAATGATACTGGGAATAAATGATTTAATGATATTGGGAATAAATGATGGAATTATCCTGGAATGATACTGGGAATAAATGCTGGAATGATACTGGGAATAAATGCTGGAATGATACTGGAATGATAATGGGAATAAATGCTGGAATGATACTGAATGATACTGGGAATAAATGCTGGAATGATGCTGGAATGATACTGGGAATAACTGATGGAATGATACTGGAATGATACTGGGAATAAATACTGGAATGATACTGGGAATAAATGCTGGAATGATACTGGAATTATACTGGGAATAAATGATGTAATGATGCTGGAATGATACTGGGAATAAATGATGGAATTATACTGGAATGGTACTGGGAATAAATGATGGAATGATACTGGGAATAAATGATGGAATGATACTGGGAATAAATACTGGAATGATACTGGGAATAAATGCTGGAATGATACTGGAATGATACTGGGAATAAATGATGGTATTATGCTGGAATGATACTGGGAATAAATGATGGAATGACACTGGAATGATACTGGGAATAAATGCTGGAATGATACTGGGAATAAATGCTGGAATTATACTGGGAATAAATGATGGAATGATGCTGGAATGATACTGGGAATAAATGCTGGAATGATGCTGGAATGATACTGGGAATAACTGATGGAATGATACTGGAATGATACTGGGAATAAATACTGGAATGATACTGGGAATAAATGCTGGAATGATACTGGAATTATACTGGGAATAAATGATGTAATGATGCTGGAATGATACTGGGAATAAATGATGGAATTATACTGGAATGGTACTGGGAATAAATGATGGAATGATACTGGGAATAAATGATGGAATGATACTGGGAATAAATACTGGAATGATACTGGGAATAAATGCTGGAATGATACTGGAATGATACTGGGAATAAATGATGGTATTATGCTGGAATGATACTGGGAATAAATGATGGAATGACACTGGAATGATACTGGGAATAAATGCTGGAATGATACTGGGAATAAATGCTGGAATTATACTGGGAATAAATGATGGAATGATGCTGGAATGATACTGGGAATAAATGCTAGAATTATGCTGGAATGATACTGGGAATAAATGATGGAATGACACTGGAATGATACTGGGAATAAATGATGGAATGATACTGAATGACACTGGGGATAAATGCTGGAATGACGCTGGAATGATACTGGGAATAAATGCTGGAATGATACTGGGAATAAATGCTGGAATGATACTGGAATTATACTGGGAATAAATGATGGAATGATGCTGGAATGATACTGGGAATAAATGATGGAATGATACTGGGAATAAATCATGGAATGATGCTGGAATGATACTGTGAAAAAATGATGGAATGATACTGGAATGATACTGGGAATAAATGACGGAATGATGCTGGAATGATACTGGGAATAAATGATGGAATGATACTGGAATGATACTGGGAATAAATGATGGAATGATGCTGGAAATATACTGGGAATAAATGCTGGAATGATACTGGGAATAAATGCTGGAATTATACTGGGAATAAATGATGGAATGATGCTGGAATGATACTGGGAATAAATGATGGAATGATACTGGGAATAAATGATGGAATGATGCTGGAATGATACTGGGAAAAATGATGGAATGATACTGGAATGATACTGGGAATAAATGATGGAATGATACTGAATGATACTGGGGATAAATGCTGGAATGACGCTGGAATGATACTGGGAATAAATGCTGGAATAATACTGGGAATAAATGCTGGAATGATACTGGAATTATACTGGGAATAAATGATGGAATGATGCTGGAATGATACTGGGAATAAATGATGGAATGATACTGGGAATAAATGATGGAATGATGCTGGAATGATACTGTGAAAAAATGATGGAATGATACTGGAATGATACTGGGAATAAATGACGGAATGATGCTGGAAAGATACTGGGAATAAATGATGGAATGATACTGGAATGATACGGGGAATAAATGATTTAATGATACTGGGAATAAATGATAGAATGATGCTTGAATGATACTGGGAATAAATGCTGGAATGATACTGGAATGATACTGGGAAAAATGCTGGAATGATATTGGAATGATACTGGGAATAAATGATGGAATGATACTGGAATGATACTGGAATGATACTGGGAATAAATGATGGAATGATACTGGAATGATACTGGGAATAAATGCTGGAATGATACTGGAATGATACTGGGAATAAATGCTGGAATGATACTGGGAATAAATGCTGGAATGATACTGGAATTATACTGGGAATAAATGATGGAATGATGCTGGAATGATACTGGGAATAAATGATGGAATGATACTGGGAATAAATCATGGAATGATGCTGGAATGATACTGTGAAAAAATGATGGAATGATACTGGAATGATACTGGGAATAAATGACGGAATGATGCTGGAATGATACTGGGAATAAATGATGGAATGATACTGGAATGATACTGGGAATAAATGATGGAATGATGCTGGAAATATACTGGGAATAAATGCTGGAATGATACTGGGAATAAATGCTGGAATTATACTGGGAATAAATGATGGAATGATGCTGGAATGATACTGGGAATAAATGATGGAATGATACTGGGAATAAATGATGGAATGATGCTGGAATGATACTGGGAAAAATGATGGAATGATACTGGAATGATACTGGGAATAAATGATGGAATGATACTGAATGATACTGGGGATAAATGCTGGAATGACGCTGGAATGATACTGGGAATAAATGCTGGAATAATACTGGGAATAAATGCTGGAATGATACTGGAATTATACTGGGAATAAATGATGGAATGATGCTGGAATGATACTGGGAATAAATGATGGAATGATACTGGGAATAAATGATGGAATGATGCTGGAATGATACTGTGAAAAAATGATGGAATGATACTGGAATGATACTGGGAATAAATGACGGAATGATGCTGGAAAGATACTGGGAATAAATGATGGAATGATACTGGAATGATACGGGGAATAAATGATTTAATGATACTGGGAATAAATGATAGAATGATGCTTGAATGATACTGGGAATAAATGCTGGAATGATACTGGAATGATACTGGGAAAAATGCTGGAATGATATTGGAATGATACTGGGAATAAATGATGGAATGATACTGGAATGATACTGGAATGATACTGGGAATAAATGATGGAATGATACTGGAATGATACTGGGAATAAATGATGGAATGACACTGGAATGATACTGGGAATAAATGCTGGAATGATACTGGGAATAAATGATGGAATGACACTGGAATGATACTGGGAATAAATGATGGAATGATACTGGAATGATACTGGGAATAAATACTGGAATGATACTGGGAATAAATGCTGGAATGATACTGGAATGATACTGGGAATAAATGATGGAATTATGCTGGAATGATACTGGGAATAAATGCTGGAATGATATTGGGAATAAAGACTGGAATGATACTGGAATGATGCTGGGAATAAATGATGGAATGATACTGAATGATACTGGGAATAAATGCGGGAATGACGCTGGAATGATACTGGGAATAAATGATGGAATGATACTGGAATGATACTGGGAATAAATGATGGAATGATACTGGAATGATACTGGGAATAAATGATTTAATGATATTGGGAATAAATGATGGAATTATCCTGGAATGATACTGGGAATAAATGCTGGAATGATACTGGGAATAAATGCTGGAATGATACTGGAATGATAATGGGAATAAATGCTGGAATGATACTGAATGATACTGGGAATAAATGCTGGAATGATGCTGGAATGATACTGGGAATAACTGATGGAATGATACTGGAATGATACTGGGAATAAATACTGGAATGATACTGGGAATAAATGCTGGAATGATACTGGAATTATACTGGGAATAAATGATGTAATGATGCTGGAATGATACTGGGAATAAATGATGGAATTATACTGGAATGGTACTGGGAATAAATGATGGAATGATACTGGGAATAAATGATGGAATGATGCTGTAATGATACTGGGAATAAATGATGGAATGATACTGGAATGATACTGGGAAGAAATGCTGGAATGATACTGGGAATAAATGCTGGAATGATACTGGGAATAAATACTGGAATGATACTGGGAATAAATGCTGGAATGATACTGGAATGATACTGGGAATAAATGATGGTATTATGCTGGAATGATACTGGGAATAAATGATGGAATGACACTGGAATGATACTGGGAATAAATGCTGGAATGATACTGGGAATAAATGCTGGAATTATACTGGGAATAAATGATGGAATGATGCTGGAATGATACTGGGAATAAATGCTAGAATTATGCTGGAATGATACTGGGAATAAATGATGGAATGACACTGGAATGATACTGGGAATAAATGATGGAATGATACTGAATGACACTGGGGATAAATGCTGGAATGACGCTGGAATGATACTGGGAATAAATGCTGGAATGATACTCGGAATAAATGCTGGAATGATACTGGAATTATACTGGGAATAAATGATGGAATGATGCTGGAATGATACTGGGAATAAATGATGGAATGATACTGGGAATAAATCATGGAATGATGCTGGAATGATACTGTGAAAAAATGATGGAATGATACTGGAATGATACGGGGAATAAATGACGGAATGATGCTGGAATGATACTGGGAATAAATGATGGAATGATACTGGAATGATACTGGGAATAAATGATTTAATGATACTGGGAATAAATGATAGAATGATGCTGGAATGATACTGGGAATAAATGCTGGAATGATACTGGAATGATACTGGGAAAAATGCTGGAATGATACTGGAATAATACTGGGAATAAATGATGGAATGATGCTGGAATGATACTGGGAATAAATGATGGAATGATACTGGGAATAAATGCTGGAATTATACTGGGAATAAATGATGGAATGATGCTGGAATGATACTGGGAATAAATGATGGAATGATACTGTCAATAAATGATGGAATGATGCTGGAATGATACTGGGAAAAATGATGGAATGATACTGGAATGATACTGGGAATAAATGATGGAATGATACTGAATGATACTGGGGATAAATGCTGGAATGACGCTGGAATGATACTGGGAATAAATGCTGGAATGATACTGGAATTATACTGGGAATAAATGATGGAATGATGCTGGAATGATACTGGGAATAAATGATGGAATGATACTGGGAATAAATGATGGAATGATGCTGGAATGATACTGTGAAAAAATGATGGAATGAAACTGGAATGATACTGGGAATAAATGACGGAATGATGCTGGAATGATACTGGGAATAAATGATGGAATGATACTGGAATGATACTGGGAATAAATGATTTAATGATACTGGGAATAAATGATGGAATGATAGTGAATGATACTGGGAATAAATGCTGGAATGACGCTGGAATGATACTGGGAATATATGATAGAATGATACTGGGAATAAATCCTGGAATGATACTGGAATGATACTGGGAATAAATGATTTAATGATACTGGGAATAAATGATGGAATTATGCTGGAATGATACTGGGAATAAATGCTGGAATGATACTGGGAATAAATGCTGGAACGATACTGGAATGATACTGGGAATAAATGCTGGAATGATACTGAATGATACTGGGAATAAATGCTGGAATGATACTGGGAATAAATGCTGGAATGATACTGGAATGATACTGGGAAAAAATGATGGAATTATACTGGAATGATACTGGGAATAAATGCTGGAATGATATTGGGAATAAATGCTGGAATGATACTGGAATGATGCTGGGAATAAATGATGGAATTATGCTGGAATGATACTGGGAATAAAATCTGGAATGATATTGGGAATAAATGCTGGAATGATACTGGAATGATGCTGGGAATAAATGATGGAATGATACTGAATGATACTGGGAATAAATGCTGGAATGATACTGGAATGATACTGGGAATAAATACTGGAATGATACTGGGAATAAATGCTGGAATGATACTGGGGAAAAATGATGGAATGATACTGGAATGATACTGGGAATAAATTCTGGAATGATACTGGGAATAAATACTGGAATGATACTGGGAATAAATGCTGGAATGATACTGGAATGATACTGGGAATAAATGATGGAATTATGCTGGAATGATACTGGGAATAAATGATGGAATGACACTGGAATGATACTGGGAATAAATGCTGGAATGATACTGGGAATAAATGATGGAATGATACTGGGAATAAATGATGGAATTATGCTGGAATGATACTGGGAAAAAATGATGGAATGATACTGGAATGATACTGGGAATAAATGATGGAATGATACTGAATGATACTGGGGATAAATGCTGGAATGACGCTGGAATGATACTGGGAATAAATGATGGCATGATACTGGAATGATACTGGGAATAAATGCTGGAATGATACTGGAATGATACTGGGAATAAATGATTGAATGAAACTGGGAATAAATGATGGAATTATGCTGGCATGATACTGGGAATAAATGCTGGAATGATACTGGGAATAAATGCTGGAATGATAATGGAATGATACTGGGAATAAATGCTGGAATGATGCTGGAATGATACTGGGAATAAATGATGGAATGATACTGGAATGAAACTGGGAATAAATACTGGAATGATACTGGGAATAAATGCTGGAATGATACTGGAATGATACTGGGAATAAATGATGGAATTATGCTGGAATGATACTGGGAATAAATGATGGAATGACACTGGAATGATACTGGGAAGAAATGCTGGAATGATACTGGGTATAAATGCTGGAATGATGCTGGAATGATACTGGGAATAAATGATGGAATGATACTGGAATGATACTGGGAAGAAATGCTGGAATGATACTGGGAATAAATGCTGGAATGATGCTGGAATGATACTGGGAATAAATGATGGAATGATACTGGAATGATACTGGGAATAAATGCTGGAATGATACTGGAATGATACTGGGAATAAATGACGGAATGATGCTGGAATGATACTGGGAATAAATGATGGAATGATACTGGAATGATACTGGGAATAAATTATTTAATGATACTGGGAATAAATGATAGAATAATGCTGGAATGATACTGGGAATAAATGCTGGAATGATACTGGGAATAAATGCTGGAATGATACTGGAATGATACTGGGAAAAATGCTGGAATGATACTGGAATAATACTGGGAATAAATGATGGAATGATGCTGGAATGATACTGGGAATAAATGATGGAATGATACTGGAATTATTCTGGGAATAAATGATGGAATGATACTGGGATTAAATGCTGGAATGATACTGGAATAATACTGGGAATAAATGATGGAATGATGTTGGAATTATACTGGGAATAAATGATGGAATGATACTGGGAATAAATGCTTTAATGATACTGGGAATAAATGCTGGAATGATACTGGGAATAAATGATGGAATGATGCTGGAATGATACTGGGAAGAAATGATGGAATGATACTGGAATGATACTGGGAATAAATGATGGAATTATGCTGGAATGATACTGGGAATAAATGATGGAATGACACTGGAATGATACTGGGAATAAATGCTGGAATGATACTGGAATTATACTGGGAACAAATGCTGGAATGATACTGAATGATAATGGGAATAAATACTGGAATGATACTGGGAATAAATGCTGGAATAAATACTGGAATGATACTGGGAATAAATGCTGGAATGATACTGGAATGATACTGGGAATAAATGATGGAATTATGCTGGAATGATACTGGGAATAAATGACGGAATGATGCTGGAATGATACTGGGAATAAATGATGGAATGATACTGGAATGATACTGGGAATAAATGATTTAATGATAAGGGGAATAAATGATAGAATGATGCTGGAATGATACTGGGAATAAATGCTGGAATGATACTGGGAATAAATGCTGGAATGATACTGGAATGATACTGGGAAAAATGCTGGAATGATACTGGAATAATACTGTGAATAAATGATGGAATGATGCTGGAATGATACTGGGAATAAATGATGGAATGATACTGGAATGATTCTGGGAATAAATGATGGAATGATACTGGGATTAAATGCTGGAATGATACTGGAATAATACTGGGAATAAACGATGGAATGATGTTGGAATTATACTGGGAATAAATGATGGAATGATACTGGGATTAAATGATGGAATGATGCTGGAATGATACTGGAATAAATGATGGAATGATGCTGGAATGATACTGGGAATAAATGATGGAATGATGTTGGAATTATCCTGGGAATAAATGATGGAATGATACTGGGATTAAATGATGGAATGATGCTGGAATGATACTGGGAATAAATGCTGGAATGATACTGGGAATAAATGATGGAATGATGATGGAATGATACTGGGAATAAATGATGGAATGATACTGGAATGATACTGGGAATAAATGATGGAATTATGCTGGAATGATACTGGGAATAAATGATGGAATGACACTGGAATGATACTGGGAATAAATGCTGGAATGATACTGGGAATAAATGCTGGAATGATACTGGAATGATACTGGGAATAAATGATGGAATTATGCTGGAATGATACTGGGAATAAATGCTGGAATGATATTGGGAATAAAGACTGGAATGATACTGGAATGATGCTGGGAATAAATGATGGAATGATACTGAATGATACTGGGAATTAATGCGGGAATGACGCTGGAATGATACTGGGAATAAATGATGGAATGATACTGGAATGATACTGGGAATAAATGATGGAATGATACTGGAATGATACTGGGAATAAATGATTTAATGATATTGGGAATAAATGATGGAATTATCCTGGAATGATACTGGGAATAAATGCTGGAATGATACTGGGAATAAATGCTGGAATGATACTGGAATGATAATGGGAATAAATGCTGGAATGATACTGAATGATACTGGGAATAAATGCTGGAATGATGCTGGAATGATACTGGGAATAACTGATGGAATGATACTGGAATGATACTGGGAATAAATACTGGAATGATACTGGGAATAAATGCTGGAATGATACTGGAATTATACTGGGAATAAATGATGTAATGATGCTGGAATGATACTGGGAATAAATGATGGAATTATACTGGAATGGTACTGGGAATAAATGATGGAATGATACTGGGAATAAATGATGGAATGATGCTGTAATGATACTGGGAATAAATGCTGGAATGATACTGGGAATAAATGCTGGAATGATACTGGAATTATACTGGGAATAAATGCTGGAATGACACTGGAATGATACTGGGAATAAATGCTGGAATGATACTGGGAATAAATGCTGGAATGATACTGGAATGATACTGCGAATAAATGATGGAATGATAGTGAATGATACTGGGAATAAATGCTGGAATGATACTGGAATGATACTGGGAATAAATGATGGAATGATACTGGAATGATACTGGGAATAAATGCTGGAATGATACTGGAATGATACTGGGAATAAATGATTTAATGATACTGGGAATAAATGATGGAATTATGCTGGAATGATACTGGGAATAAATGCTGGAACGATACTGGAATGATACTGGGAATAAATGCTGGAATGATACTGAATGATACTGGGAATAAATGCTGGAATGATACTGGGAATAAATGCTGGAATGATAATGGAATGATACTGGGAATAAATGATGGAATTATACTGGAATGATACTGGGAATAAATGCTGGAATGATATTGGGAATAAATGCTGGAATGATACTGGAATGATGCTGGGAATAAATGATGGAATTATGCTGGAATGATACTGGGAATAAATGCTGGAATGATATTGGGAATAAATGCTGGAATGATACTGGAATGATGCTGGGAATAAATGATGGAATGATACTGAATGATACTGGGAATAAATGCTGGAATGACGCTGGAATGATACTGGGAATAAATGATGGAATGATACTGGAATGATACTGGGAATAAATGCTGGAATGGTACTGGAATGATACTGGGAATAAATGATTTAATGATATTGGGAATAAATGATGGAATTATCCTGGAATGATACTGGGAATAAATGCTGGAATGATACTGGGAATAAATGCTGGAATGATACTGGAATGATAATGGGAATAAATGCTGGAATGATACTGAATGATACTGGGAATAAATGCTGGAATGATGCTGGAATGATACTGGGAATAACTGATGGAATGATACTGGAATGATACTGGGAATAAATACTGGAATGATACTGGGAATAAATGCTGGAATGATACTGGAATTGTACTGGGAATAAATGATGTAATGATGGTGGAATGATACTGGGAATAAATGATAGAATGATACTGGAAAATGTACTGGGAATAAATGATGGAATGATACTGGGAATAAATGATGGAATGATGCTGTAATGATACTGGGAATAAATGATGGAATGATACTGGAATGATACTGGGAAGAAATGCTGGAATGATACTGGGAAGAAATGCTGGAATGATGCTGGAATGATACTGGGAATAAATGATGGAATGATACTGGAATGATACTGGGAATAAATTCTGGAATGATACTGGTAATAAATACTGGAATGATACTGGGAATAAATGCTGGAATGATACTGGAATGATACTGGGAATAAATGATGGAATTATGCTGGAATGATACTGGCAATAAATGATGGAATGATACTGGGAATAAATGCTGGAATGATACTGGAATGATACTGGGAATAAATGATGGAATTATGCTGGAATGATACTGGGAATAAATGATGGAATGACACTGGAATGATACTGGGAAGAAATGCTGGAATGATACTGGGAATAAATGCTGGAATGATGCTGGAATGATACTGGGAATAAATGATGGAATGATACTGGAATGATACTGGGAATAAATGCTGGAATGATACTGGAATGATACTGGGAATAAATGACGGAATGATGCTGCAATGGTACTGGGAATAAATGATGGAATGATACTGGAATGATACTGGGAATAAATTATTTAATGATACTGGGAATAAATGATAGAATAATGCTGGAATGATACTCGGAATAAATGCTGGAATGATACTGGGAATAAATGCTGGAATGATACTGGAATGATACTGGGAAAAATGCTGGAATGATACTGGAATAATACTGGGAATAAATGATGGAATGATGTTGGAATTATACTGGGAATAAATGATGGAATGATACTGGGATTAAATGATGGAATGATGCTGGAATGATACTGGGAATAAATGCTTTAATGATACTGGGAATAAATGCTGGAATGATACTGGGAATAAATGATGGAATGATGCTGGAATGATACTGGGAATAAATGATGGAATGATACTGGAATGATACTGGGAATAAATGATGGAATTATGCTGGAATGATACTGGGAATAAATGATGGAATGACACTGGAATGACACTGGGAATAAATGCTGGAATGATACTGGTAATAAATGCTGGAATGATACTGGAATTATACTGGGAACAAATGCTGGAATGATACTGAATGATAATGGGAATAAATACTGGAATGATACTGGGAATAAATGCTGGAATAAATACTGGAATGATACTGGAATGATACTGGGAATAAATGATGGAATTATGCTGGAATGATACTGGGAATAAATGACGGAATGATGCTGGAATGATACTGGGAATAAATGATGGAATGATACTGGAATGATACTGGGAATAAATGATTTAATGATAAGGGGAATAAATGATAGAATGATGCTGGAATGATACTGGGAATAAATGCTGGAATGATACTGGGAATAAATGCTGGAATGATACTGGAATGATACTGGGAAAAATGCTGGAATGATACTGGAATAATACTGGGAATAAATGATGGAATGATGCTGGAATGATACTGGGAATAAATGATGGCATGATACTGGAATGATTCTGGGAATAAATGATGGAATGATACTGGAATGATACTGGGAATAAATGATTTAATGATAAGGGGAATAAATGATAGAATGATGCTGGAATGATACTGGGAATAAATGATGGAATGATACTGGGATTAAATGCTGGAATGATACTGGAATAATACTGGGAATAAATGATTTAATGATAAGGGGAATAAATGATAGAATGATGCTGGAATGATACTGGGAATAAATGCTGGAATGATACTGGGAATAAATGCTGGAATGATACTGGAATGATACTGGGAAAAATGCTGGAATGATACTGGAATGATACTGGGAATAAATGATGGAATGATACTGGAATGATTCTGGGAATAAATGATGGAATGATACTGGAATGATACTGGGAATAAATGATTTAATGATAAGGGGAATAAATGATAGAATGATGCTGGAATGATACTGGGAATAAATGATGGAATGATACTGGGATTAAATGCTGGAATGATACTGGAATAATACTGGGAATAAATGATGGAATGATGTTGGAATTATACTGGGAATAAATGATGGAATGATACGGGGATTAAATGATGGAATGATGCTGGAATGATACTGGGAATAAATGCTGGAATGATACTGGGAATAAATGATGGAATGATGCTGGAATGATACTGGGAATAAATGATGGAATGATACTGGGATTAAATGATGGAATGATGCTGGAATGATACTGGGAATAAATGCTGGAATGATACTGGGAATAAATGATGGAATGATGCTGGAATGATACTGGGAATAAATGATGGAATGACACTGGAATGATACTGGGAATAAATGATGGAATTATGCTGGAATGATACTGGGAATAAATGATGGAATGACACTGGAATGATACTGGGAATAAATGCTGGAATGATACTGGGAATAAATGCTGGAATGATACTGGAATTATACTCGGAATAAATGCTGGAATGATACTGAATGATACTGGGAATAAATACTGGAATGATACTGGGAATAAATAATGGAATTATGCTGGAATTATACTGGGAATAAATGATGAACTGATGCTGGAATGATACTGGGAATAAATGCTGGAATGATACTGGGAATAAATGATGGAATGATACTGGAAATAAATGATGGAATGATGCTGGAATGATACTGGGAAAAAATGATGGAATGATACTGGAATGATACTGCGAATAAATGATGGAATGATACTGAATGATACTGGGAATAAATGCTGGAATGACGCTGGAATGATACTGGGAATAAATGATGGAATGATACTGGAATGATACTGGGAATAAATGCTGGAATGATACTGGAATGCTACTGGGAATAAATTATTTAATGATACTGGGAATAAATGATGGAATTATGCTGGAATGATACTGGGAATAAATGATGGAATGATGCTGGAATGATACTGGGAATAAATGATGGAATGACACTGGAATGATACTAGGAATAAATGATGGAATTATGCTGGAATGATACTGGGAATAAATGATGGAATGACACTGGAATGATACTGGGAATAAATGCTGGAATGATACTGGGAATAAATGCTGGAATGATACTGGAATTATACTCGGAATAAATGCTGGAATGACACTGAATGATAATGGGAATAAATACTGGAATGATACTGGGAATAAATGCTGGAATGATACTGGAATGATACTGGGAATAAATGATGGAATTATGCTGGAATGATACTGGGAATAAATGATGGAATGACACTGGAATGATACTGGGAATAAATGCTGGAATGATACTGGGAACAAATGCTGGAATGATACTGGAATTATACTGGGAATAAATGATGGACTGATGCTGGAATGATACTGGGAATAAATGATGGAATGATACTGGAATGATACTGGGAATAAATGATGGAATTATACTGGAAATAAATGATGGAATGATGCTGGAATGATACTGGGAAAAAATGATGGAATGATGCTGGAATGATACTGGGAATAAATGCTGGAATGATACTGGGAATAAATGATGGAATGATGCTGGAATGATACTGGGAATAAATGATGGAATGATACTGGAATTATCCTGGGAATAAATGATGGAATGATACTGGGATTAAATGATGGAATGATGCGTGAATGATACTGGGAATAAATGCTGGAATGATACTGGGAATAAATGATGGAATGATGCTGGAATGATACTGGGAATAAATGATGGAATGATACTGGAATGATACTGGGAATAAATGCTGGAATGATACTGGGAATAAATGCTGGAATGATACTGGAATTATACTGGGAATAAATGCTGGAATGACACTGGAATGATACTGGGAATAAATGCTGGAATGATACTGGAATGATACTGCGAATAAATGATGGAATGATAGTGAATGATACTGGGAATAAATGCTGGAATGATACTGGAATGATACTGGGAATAAATGATGGAATGATACTGGAATGATACTGGGAATAAATGCTGGAATGATACTGGAATGATACTGGGAATAAATGATTTAATGATACTGGGAATAAATGATGGAATTATGCTGGAATGATACTGGGAATAAATGCTGGAACGATACTGGAATGATACTGGGAATAAATGCTGGAATGATACTGAATGATACTGGGAATAAATGCTGGAATGATACTGGGAATAAATGCTGGAATGATAATGGAATGATACTGGGAATAAATGATGGAATTATACTGGAATGATACTGGGAATAAATGCTGGAATGATATTGGGAATAAATGCTGGAATGATACTGGAATGATGCTGGGAATAAATGATGGAATTATGCTGGAATGATACTGGGAATAAATGCTGGAATGATATTGGGAATAAATGCTGGAATGATACTGGAATGATGCTGGGAATAAATGATGGAATGATACTGAATGATACTGGGAATAAATGCTGGAATGACGCTGGAATGATACTGGGAATAAATGATGGAATGATACTGGAATGATACTGGGAATAAATGCTGGAATGGTACTGGAATGATACTGGGAATAAATGATTTAATGATATTGGGAATAAATGATGGAATTATCCTGGAATGATACTGGGAATAAATGCTGGAATGATACTGGGAATAAATGCTGGAATGATACTGGAATGATATTGGGAATAAATGCTGGAATGATACTGAATGATACTGGGAATAAATGCTGGAATGATGCTGGAATGATACTGGGAATAACTGATGGAATGATACTGGAATGATACTGGGAATAAATACTGGAATGATACTGGGAATAAATGCTGGAATGATACTGGAATTGTACTGGGAATAAATGATGTAATGATGGTGGAATGATACTGGGAATAAATGATAGAATGATTCTGGAAAATGTACTGGGAATAAATGATGGAATGATACTGGGAATAAATGATGGAATGATGCTGTAATGATACTGGGAATAAATGATGGAATGATACTGGAATGATACTGGGAAGAAATGCTGGAATGATGCTGGAATGATACTGGGAATAAATGATGGAATGATACTGGAATGATACTGGGAATAAATTCTGGAATGATACTGGTAATAAATACTGGAATGATACTGGGAATAAATGCTGGAATGATACTGGAATGATACTGGGAATAAATGATGGAATTATGCTGGAATGATACTGGCAATAAATGATGGAATGATACTGGGAATAAATGCTGGAATGATACTGGAATGATACTGGGAATAAATGATGGAATTATGCTGGAATGATACTGGGAATAAATGATGGAATGACACTGGAATGATACTGGGAAGAAATGCTGGAATGATACTGGGAATAAATGCTGGAATGATGCTGGAATGATACTGGGAATAAATGATGGAATGATACTGGAATGATACTGGGAATAAATGCTGGAATGATACTGGAATGATACTGGGAATAAATGACGGAATGATGCTGGAATGATACTGGGAATAAATGATGGAATGATACTGGAATGATACTGGGAATAAATTATTTAATGATACTGGGAATAAATGATAGAATAATGCTGGAATGATACTGGGAATAAATGCTGGAATGATACTGGGAATAAATGCTGGAATGATACTGGAATGATACTGGGAAAAATGCTGGAATGATACTGGAATAATACTGGGAATAAATGATGGAATGATGCTGGAATGATACTGGGAATAAATGATGGAATGATACTGGAATGATTCTTGGACTAAATGATGGAATGATACTGGGATTAAATGCTGGAATGATACTGGAATAATACTGGGAATAAATGATGGAATGATGTTGGAATTATACTGGGAATAAATTATGGAATGATACTGGGATTAAATGATGGAATGATGCTGGAATGATACTGGGAATAAATGCTTTAATGATACTGGGAATAAATGCTGGAATGATACTGGGAATAAATGATGGAATGATGCTGGAATGATACTGGGAATAAATGATGGAATGATACTGGAATGATACTGGGAATAAATGATGGAATTATGCTGGAATGATACTGGGAATAAATGATGGAATGACACTGGAATGACACTGGGAATAAATGCTGGAATGATACTGGTAATAAATGCTGGAATGATACTGGAATTATACTGGGAACAAATGCTGGAATGATACTGAATGATAATGGGAATAAATACTGGAATGATACTGGGAATAAATGCTGGAATAAATACTGGAATGATACTGGAATGATACTGGGAATAAATGATGGAATTATGCTGGAATGATACTGGGAATAAATGACGGAATGATGCTGGAATGATACTGGGAATAAATGATGGAATGATACTGGGAATAAATGCTGGAATGATACTGGAATGATACTGGGAAAAATGCTGGAATGATACTGGAATAATACTGGGAATAAATGATGGAATGATGCTGGAATGATACTGGGAATAAATGATGGCATGATACTGGAATGATTCTGGGAATAAATGATGGAATGATACTGGAATGATACTGGGAATAAATGATTTAATGATAAGGGGAATAATTGATAGAATGATGCTGGAATGATAATGGGAATAAATGATGGAATGATACTGGGATTAAATGCTGGAATGATACTGGAATAATACTGGGAATAAATGATGGAATGATGTTGGAATTATACTGGGAATAAATGATGGAATGATACTGGGATTAAATGATGGAATGATGCTGGAATGATACTGGGAATAAATGCTGGAATGATACTGGGAATAAATGATGGAATGATGCTGGAATGATACTGGGAATAAATGATGGAATGATGCTGGAATGATACTGGGAATAAATGCTGGAATGATACTGGGAATAAATGACGGAATGATGCTGGAATGATACTGGGAATAAATGATGGAATGACACTGGAATGATACTGGGAATAAATGATGGAATTATGCTGGAATGATACTGGGAATAAATGATGGAATGACACTGGAATGATACTGGGAATAAATGCTGGAATGATACTGGGAATAAATGCTGGAATGATACTGGAATTATACTCGGAATAAATGCTGGAATGATACTGAATGATACTGGGAATAAATACTGGAATGATACTGGGAATAAATAATGGAATTATGCTGGAATTATACTGGGAATAAATGATGGACTGATGCTGGAATGATACTGGGAATAAATGCTGGAATGATACTGGGAATAAATGATGGAATGATACTGGAAATAAATGATGGAATGATGCTGGAATGATACTGGGAAAAAATGATGGAATGATACTGGAATGATACTGCGAATAAATGATGGAATGATACTGAATGATACTGGGAATAAATGCTGGAATGACGCTGGAATGATACTGGGAATAAATGATGGAATGATACTGGAATGATACTGGGAATAAATGCTGGAATGATACTGGAATGCTACTGGGAATAAATTATTTAATGATACTGGGAATAAATGATGGAATTATGCTGGAATGATACTGGGAATAAATGATGGAATGATGCTGGAATGATACTGGGAATAAATGATGGAATGACACTGGAATGATACTGGGAATAAATGATTTAATGATAAGGGGAATAAATGATAGAATGATGCTGGAATGATACTGGGAATAAATGATGGAATTATGCTGGAATGATACTGGGAATAAATGACGGAATGATGCTGGAATGATACTGGGAATAAATGATGGAATGATACTGGAATGATACTGGGAATAAATGATTTAATGATAAGGGGAATAAATGATAGAATGATGCTGGAATGATACTGGGAATAAATGCTGGAATGATACTGGGAATAAATGCTGGAATGATACTGGAATGATACTGGGAAAAATGCTGGAATGATACTGGAATAATACTGGGAATAAATGATGGAATGATGCTGGAATGATACTGGGAATAAATGATGGCATGATACTGGAATGATTCTGGGAATAAATGATGGAATGATACTGGAATGATACTGGGAATAAATGATTTAATGATAAGGGGAATAAATGATAGAATGATGCTGGAATGATACTGGGAATAAATGATGGAATGATACTGGGATTAAATGCTGGAATGATACTGGAATAATACTGGGAATAAATGATGGAATGATGTTGGAATTATACTGGGAATAAATGATGGAATGATACTGGGATTAAATGATGGAATGATGCTGGAATGATACTGGGAATAAATGCTGGAATGATACTGGGAATAAATGATGGAATGATGCTGGAATGATACTGGGAATAAATGATGGAATGATGCTGGAATGATACTGGGAATAAATGCTGGAATGATACTGGGAATAAATGATGGAATGATGCTGGAATGATACTGGGAATAAATGATGGAATGACACTGGAATGATACTGGGAATAAATGATGGAATTATGCTGGAATGATACTGGGAATAAATGATGGAATGACACTGGAATGATACTGGGAATAAATGCTGGAATGATACTGGGAATAAATGCTGGAATGATACTGGAATTATACTCGGAATAAATGCTGGAATGATACTGAATGATACTGGGAATAAATACTGGAATGATACTGGGAATAAATAATGGAATTATGCTGGAATTATACTGGGAATAAATGATGGACTGATGCTGGAATGATACTGGGAATAAATGCTGGAATGATACTGGGAATAAATGATGGAATGATACTGGAAATAAATGATGGAATGATGCTGGAATGATACTGGGAAAAAATGATGGAATGATACTGGAATGATACTGCGAATAAATGATGGAATGATACTGAATGATACTGGGAATAAATGCTGGAATGACGCTGGAATGATACTGGGAATAAATGATGGAATGATACTGGAATGATACTGGGAATAAATGCTGGAATGATACTGGAATGCTACTGGGAATAAATTATTTAATGATACTGGGAATAAATGATGGAATTATGCTGGAATGATACTGGGAATAAATGATGGAATGATGCTGGAATGATACTGGGAATAAATGATGGAATGACACTGGAATGATACTAGGAATAAATGATGGAATTATGCTGGAATGATACTGGGAATAAATGATGGAATGACACTGGAATGATACTGGGAATAAATGCTGGAATGATACTGGGAATAAATGCTGGAATGATACTGGAATTATACTCGGAATAAATGCTGGAATGACACTGAATGATAATGGGAATAAATACTGGAATGATACTGGGAATAAATGCTGGAATGATACTGGAATGATACTGGGAATAAATGATGGAATTATGCTGGAATGATACTGGGAATAAATGATGGAATGACACTGGAATGATACTGGGAATAAATGCTGGAATGATACTGGGAACAAATGCTGGAATGATACTGGAATTATACTGGGAATAAATGATGGACTGATGCTGGAATGATACTGGGAATAAATGATGGAATGATACTGGAATGATACTGGGAATAAATGATGGAATTATACTGGAAATAAATGATGGAATGATGCTGGAATGATACTGGGAAAAAATGATGGAATGATACTGGAATGATACTGCGAATAAATGATGGAATGATACTGAATGATGCTGGGAATAAATGCTGGAATGACGCTGGAATGATACTGGGAATAAATGATGGAATGATACTGGAATGATACTGGGAATAAATGCTGGAATGATACTGGAATGCTACTGGGAATAAATTATTTAATGATACTGGGAATAAATGATGGAATTATGCTGGAATGATACTGGGAATAAATGCTGGAACGATACTGGAATGATACTGGGAATAAATGCTGGAATGATACTGAATGATACTGGGAATAAATGCTGGAATGATGCTGGAATGATACTGGGAATAAATGATGGAAGGATACTGGAATGATACTGGGAATAAATACTGGAATGATACTGGGAATAAATGCTGGAATGATACTGGAATGACACTGGGAATAAATGATGGAATTATGCTGGAATGATACTGGGAATAAATGCTGGAATGATATTAGGAATAAATGCTGGAATGATACTGGAATGATGGTGGGAATAAATGATGGAATGATACTGGAATGATACTGGGAATAAATGCTGGAATGACGCTGGAATGATACTGGGAATAACTGATGGAATGATACTGGAATGATACTGGGAATAAATGCTGGAATGATACTGGAATGATACTGGGAATAAATGATGGAATTATCCTGGAATGATACTAGGAATAAATGCTGGAATGATACTGGGAATAAATGCTGGAATGATACTGGAATGATAATGGGAATAAATGCTGGAATAATACTGAATGATACTGGGAATAAATGCTGGAATGATGCTGGAATGATACTGGGAATAACTGATGGAATGATACTGGAATGATACTGGGAATAAATACTGGAATGATACTGGGAATAAATGCTGGAATGATACTGGAATTATACTGGGAATAAATGATGTAATGATGCTGGAATGATACTGGGAATAAATGATGGAATTATACTGGAATTATACTGGGAATAAATGATGGAATGATACTGGGAATAAATGATGGAATGATGCTGTAATGATACGGGGAATAAATGATGGAATTATGCTGGAATGATTCTGGAATGATTCTGGGAATAAATGATGGAATGATGCTGGAATGATACTGGGAATAAATGATGGAATTATGCTGGAATGATACTGGGAATAAATGCTGGAATGACGCTGGAATGATGCTGGGAATAAATGCTGAAATGATACTTGGAATAAATGCTGGAATGATACTGGAATGATTCTGGGAATAAATGATGGAATGATGCTGGAATGATACTGGGAATAAATGATGGAATGAAACTGGGAATAAATGATGGAATGATGCTGGAATGATACTGGGAAAAATGATGGAATGATACTGGAATGATACTGGGAATAAATGATGGAATGATACTGAATGATACTGGGAATAAATTATTTAATGATACTGGGAATAAATGATAGAATAATGCTGGAATGATACTGGGAATAAATGCTGGAATGATACTGGGAATAAATGCTGGAATGATACTGGAATGATACTGGGAAAAATGCTGGAATGATACTGGAATAATACTGGGAATAAATGATGGAATGATGCTGGAATGATACTGGGAATAAATGATGGAATGATACTGGAATGATTCTTGGACTAAATGATGGAATGATACTGGGATTAAATGCTGGAATGATACTGGAATAATACTGGGAATAAATGATGGAATGATGTTGGAATTATACTGGGAATAAATGATGGAATGATACTGGGATTAAATGATGGAATGATGCTGGAATGATACTGGGAATAAATGCTTTAATGATACTGGGAATAAATGCTGGAATGATACTGGGAATAAATGATGGAATGATGCTGGAATGATACTGGGAATAAATGATGGAATGATACTGGAATGATACTGGGAATAAATGATGGAATTATGCTGGAATGATACTGGGAATAAATGATGGAATGACACTGGAATGACACTGGGAATAAATGCTGGAATGATACTGGGAATAAATGCTGGAATGATACTGGAATTATACTGGGAACAAATGCTGGAATGATACTGAATGATAATGGGAATAAATACTGGAATGATACTGGGAATAAATGCTGGAATAAATACTGGAATGATACTGGAATGATACTGGGAATAAATGATGGAATTATGCTGGAATGATACTGGGAATAAATGACGGATTGATGCTGGAATGATACTGGGAATAAATGATGGAATGATACTGGAATGATACTGGGAATAAATGATTTAATGAAAAGGGGAATAAATGATAGAATGATGCTGGAATGATACTGGGAATAAATGCTGGAATGATACTGGGAATAAATGCTGGAATGATACTGGAATGATACTGGGAAAAATGCTGGAATGATACTGGAATAATACTGGGAATAAATGATGGAATGATGCTGGAATGATACTGGGAATAAATGATGGCATGATACTGGAATGATTCTGGGAATAAATGATGGAATGATACTGGGATTAAATGCTGGAATGATACTGGAATATTACTGGGAATAAATGATGGAATGATGTTGGAATTATACTGGGAATATATGATGGAATGATACTGGGATTAAATGATGGAATGATGCTGGAATGATACTGGGAATAAATGCTGGAATGATACTGGGAATAAATGATGGAATGATGCTGGAATGATACTGGGAATAAATGATGGAATGATACTGGGATTAAATGATGGAATGATGCTGGAATGATACTGGGAATAAATGCTGGAATGATACTGGGAATAAATGATGGAATGATGCTGGAATGATACTGGGAATAAATGATGGAATGACACTGGAATGATACTGGGAATAAATGATGGAATTATGCTGGAATGATACTGGGAATAAATGATGGAATGACACTGGAATGATACTGGGAATAAATGCTGGAATGATACTGGGAATAAATGCTGGAATGATACTGGAATTATACTCGGAATAAATGCTGGAATGATACTGAATGATACTGGGAATAAATACTGGAATGATACTGGGAATAAATAATGGAATTATGCTGGAATTATACTGGGAATAAATGATGGACTGATGCTGGAATGATACTGGGAATAAATGCTGGAATGATACTAGGAATAAATGATGGAATGATACTGGAAATAAATGATGGAATGATGCTGGAATGATACTGGGAAAAAATGATGGAATGATACTGGAATGATACTGGGAATAAATGCTGGAATGATACTGGAATGCTACTGGGAATAAATTATTTAATGATACTGGGAATAAATGATGGAATTATGCTGGAATGATACTGGGAATAAATGATGGAATGATGCTGGAATGATACTGGGAATAAATGATGGAATGACACTGGAATGATACTAGGAATAAATGATGGAATTATGCTGGAATGATACTGGGAATAAATGATGGAATGACACTGGAATGATACTGGGAATAAATGCTGGAATGATACTGGGAATAAATGCTGGAATGATACTGGAATTATACTCGGAATAAATGCTGGAATGACACTGAATGATAATGGGAATAAATACTGGAATGATACTGGGAATAAATGCTGGAATGATACTGGAGTGATACTGGGAATAAATGATGGAATTATGCTGGAATGATACTGGGAATAAATGATGGAATGACACTGGAATGATACTGGGAATAAATGCTGGAATGATACTGGGAACAAATGCTGGAATGATACTGGAATTATACTGGGAATAAATGATGGACTGATGCTGGAATGATACTGGGAATAAATGATGGAATGATACTGGAATGATACTGGGAATAAATGATGGAATTATACTGGAAATAAATGATGGAATGATGCTGGAATGATACTGGGAAAAAATGATGGAATGATACTGGAATGATACTGCGAATAAATGATGGAATGATACTGAATGATACTGGGAATAAATGCTGGAATGACGCTGGAATGATACTGGGAATAAATGATGGAATGATACTGGAATGATACTGGGAATAAATGCTGGAATGAAACTGGAATGCTACTGGGAATAAATTATTTAATGATACTGGGAATAAATGATGGAATTATGCTGGAATGATACTGGGAATAAATGCTGGAACGATACTGGAATGATACTGGGAATAAATGCTGGAATGATACTGAATGATACTGGGAATAAATGCTGGAATGATGCTGGAATGATACTGGGAATAAATGATGGAAGGATACTGGAATGATACTGGGAATAAATACTGGAATGATACTGGGAATAAATGCTGGAATGATACTGGAATGATACTGGGAATAAATGATGGAATTATGCTGGAATGATACTGGGAATAAATGCTGGAATGATATTGGGAATAAATGCTGGAATGATACTGGAATGATGGTGGGAATAAATGATGGAATGATACTGAATGATACTGGGAATAAATGCTGGAATGACGCTGGAATGATACTGGGAATAACTGATGGAATGATACTGGAATGATACTGGGAATAAATGCTGGAATGATACTGGAATGATACTGGGAATAAATGATGGAATTATCCTGGAATGATACTAGGAATAAATGCTGGAATGATACTGGGAATAAATGCTGGAATGATACTGGAATGATAATGGGAATAAATGCTGGAATAATACTGAATGATACTGGGAATAAATGCTGGAATGATGCTGGAATGATACTGGGAATAACTGATGGAATGATACTGGAATGATACTGGGAATAAATGCTGGAATGATACTGGAATTATACTGGGAATAAATGATGTAATGATGCTGGAATGATACTGGGAATAAATGATGGAATTATACTGGAATTATACTGGGAATAAATGATGGAATGATACTGGGAATAAATGATGGAATGATGCTGTAATGATACTGGGAATAAATGATGGAATTATGCTGGAATGATACTGGAATGATTCTGGGAATAAATGATGGAATGATGCTGGAATGATACTGGGAATAAATGATGGAATTATGCTGGAATGATACTGGGAATAAATGCTGGAATGACGCTGGAATGATGCTGGGAATAAATGCTGAAATGATACTTGGAATAAATGCTGGAATGATACTGGAATGATTCTGGGAATAAATGATGGAATGATGCTGGAATGATACTGGGAATAAATGATGGAATGAAACTGGGAATAAATGATGGAATGATGCTGGAATGATACTGGGAAAAAATGATGGAATGATACTGGAATGATACTGGGAATAAATGATGGAATGATACTGAATGATACTCGGAATAAATGCTGGAATGACGCTGGAATGATACTGGGAATAAATGATGGCATGATACTGGAATGATACTGGGAATAAATTCTGGAATGATACTGGGAATAAATACTGGAATGATACTGGGAATAAATGCTGGAATGATACTGGAATGATACTGGGAATAAATGATGGAATTATGCTGGAATGATACTGGGAATAAATGATGGAATGACACTGGAATGATACTGGGAATAAATGCTGGAATGATACTGGGAATAAATGATGGAATGATACTGGGAATAAATGATGGAATTATGCTGGAATGATACTGGGAAAAAATGATGGAATGATACTGGAATGATACTGGGAATAAATGCTGGAATGATACTGGAATGATACTTGGAATAAATGATTTAATGATACTGGGAATAAATGATGGAATTATGCTGGCATGATACTGGGAATAAATGCTGGAATGATACTGGGAATAAATGCTGGAATGATAATGGAATTATACTAGGAATAAATGCTGGAATGATACTGGAATGATACTGGGAATAAATGCTGGAATGATGCTGGAATGATACTGGGAATAAATGATGGAATGATACTGGAATGATACTGGGAATAAATACTGGAATGATACTGGGAATAAATGCTGGAATGATACTGGAATGATACTGGGAATAAATGATGGAATTATGCTGGAATGATACTGGGAATAAATGATGGAATGACACTGGAATGATACTGGGAAGAAATGCTGGAATGATACTGGGAATAAATGCTGGAATGATGCTGGAATGATACTGGGAATAAATGATGGAATGATACTGGAATGATACTGGGAATAAATGCTGGAATGATACTGGAATGATACTGGGAATAAATGACGGAATGATGCTGGAATGATACCGGGAAAAAATGATGGAATGATACTGGAATGATACTGGGAATAAATGCTGGAATGATACTGGGAATAAATGCTGGAATGATACTGGAATGATACTGGGAAAAATGCTGGAATGATACTGGAATAATACTGGGAATAAATGATGGAATGATGCTGGAATGATACTGGGAGTAAATTATGGAATGATACTGGAATGATTCTTGGACTAAATGATGGAATGATACTGGGATTAAATGCTGGAATGATACTGGAATAATACTGGGAATAAATGATGGAATGATGTTGGAATTATACTGGGAATAAATGATGGAATCATACTGGGATTAAATGATGGAATGATGCTGGAATGATACTGGGAATAAATGCTTTAATGATACTGGGAATAAATGCTGGAATGATACTGGGAATAAATGATGGAATGATGCTGGAATGATACTGGGAATAAATGATGGAATGATACTGGAATGATACTGGGAATAAATGATGGAATTATGCTGGAATGATACTGGGAATAAATGATGGAATGACACTGGAATGACACTGGGAATAAATGCTGGAATGATACTGGGAATAAATGCTGGAATGATACTGGAATTATACTGGGAACAAATGCTGGAATGATACTGAATGATAATGGGAATAAATACTGGAATGATACTGGGAATAAATGCTGGAATAAATACTGGAATGATACTCGGAATAAATGCTGGAATGATACTGGGAATAAATAATGGAATTATGCTGGAATGATACTGGGAATAAATGACGGAATGATGCTGGAATGATACTGGGAATAAATGATGGAATGATACTGGAATGATACTGGGAATAAATGATTTAATGATAAGGGGAATAAATGATAGAATGATGCTGGAATGATACTGGGAATAAATGCTGGAATGATACTGGGAATAAATGCTGGAATTATACTGGAATGATACTGGGAAAAATGCTGGAATGATACTGGAATAATACTGGGAATAAATGATGGAATGATGCTGGAATGATACTGGGAATAAATGATGGCATGATACTGGAATGATTCTGGGAATAAATGATGGAATGATACTGGGATTAAATGCTGGAATGATACTGGAATAATACTGGGAATAAATGATGGAATGATGTTGGAATTATACTGGGAATAAATGATGGAATGATACTGGGATTAAATGATGGAATGATGCTGGAATGATACTGGGAATAAATGATGGAATGACACTGGAATGATACTGGGAATAAATGATGGAATTATGCTGGAATGATACTGGGAATAAATACTGGAATGATACTGGGAATAAATGATGGAATTGTGCTAGAATTATACTGGGAATAAATGATGGACTGATGCTGGAATGATACTGGGAATAAATGCTGGAATGATACTGGAATGATACTGGGAATAAATGATGGAATGATACTGGAAATAAATGATGGAATGATGCTGGAATGATACTGGGAAAAAATGATGGAATGATACTGGAATGATACTGCGAATAAATGATGGAATGATACTGAATGATACTGGGAATAAATGCTGGAATGACGCTGGAATGATACTGGGAATAAATGATGGAATGATACTGGAATGATACTGGGAATAAATGCTGGAATGATACTGGAATGCTACTGGGAATAAATTATTTAATGATACTGGGAATAAATGATGGAATTATGCTGGAATGATACTGGGAATAAATGATGGAATGATGCTGGAATGATACTGGGAATAAATGATGGAATGACACTGGAATGATACTGGGAATAAATGATGGAATTATGCTGGAATGATACTGGGAATAAATGATGGAATGACACTGGAATGATACTGGGAATAAATGCTGGAATGATACTGGAATTATACTCGGAATAAATGCTGGAATGATACTGAATGATAATGGGAATAAATACTGGAATGATACTGGGAATAAATGCTGGAATGATACTGGAATGATACTGGGAATAAATGATGGAATTATGCTGGAATGATACTGGGAATAAATGATGGAATGACACTGGAATGATACTGGGAATAAATGCTGGAATGATACTGGGAACAAATGCTGGAATGATACTGGAATTATACTGGGAATAAATGATGGACTGATGCTGGAATGATACTGGGAATAAATGATGGAATGATACTGGAATGATACTGGGAATAAATGATGGAATGATACTGGAAATAAATGATGGAATGATGCTGGAATGATACTGGGAAAAAATGATGGAATGATACTGGAATGATACTGCGAATAAATGATGGAATGATACTGGAATGCTACTGGGAATAAATTATTTAATGATACTGGGAATAAATGATGGAATTATGCTGGAATGATACTGGGAATAAATGCTGGAACGATACTGGAATGATACTGGGAATAAATGCTGGAATGATACTGAATGATACTGGGAATAAATGCTGGAATGATGCTGGAATGATACTGGGAATAAATGATGGAAGGATACTGGAATGATACTGGGAATAAATACTGGAATGATACTGGGAATAAATGCTGGAATGATACTGGAATGATACTGGGAATAAATGATGGAATTATGCTGGAATGATACTGGGAATAAATGCTGGAATGATATTGGGAATAAATGCTGGAATGATACTGGAATGATGGTGGGAATAAATGATGGAATGATACTGAATGACACTGGGAATAAATGCTGGAATGACGCTGGAATGATACTGGGAATAACTGATGGAATGATACTGGAATGATACTGGGAATAAATGCTGGAATGATACTGGAATGATACTGGGAATAAATGATGGAATTATCCTGGAATGATACTGGGAATAAATGCTGGAATGATACTGGGAATAAATGCTGGAATAATACTGAATGATACTGGGAATAAATGCTGGAATGATGCTGGAATGATACTGGGAATAACTGATGGAATGATACTGGAATGATACTGGGAATAAATACTGGAATGATACTGGGAATAAATGCTGGAATGATACTGGAATTATACTGGGAATAAATGATGTAATGATGCTGGAATGATACTGGGAATAAATGATGGAATTATACTGGAATTATACTGGGAATAAATGATGGAATGATACTGGGAATAAATGATGGAATGATGCTGTAATGATACTGGGAATAAATGATGGAATGATACTGGAATGATACTGGGAAGAAATGCTGGAATGATACTGGGAATAAATGCTGGAATGATGCTGGAATGATACTGGGAATAAATGATGGAATGATACTTGAATGATACTGGGAATAAATGCTGGAATGATACTGGAATGATACTGGGAATAAATACTGGAATGATACTGGGAATAAATGCTGGAATGATACTGGAATTATACTGGGAATAAATGATGGAATTATGCTGGAATGATACTGGGAATAAATGCTGGAATGACGCTGGAATGATGCTGGGAATAAATGCTGAAATGATACTTGGAATAAATGCTGGAATGATACTGGAATGATTCTGGGAATAAATGATGGAATGATGCTGGAATGATACTGGGAATAAATGATGGAATGATACTGGGAATAAATGATGGAATGATGCTGGAATGATACTGGGAAAAAATGATGGAATGATACTGGAATGATACTGGGAATAAATGATGGAATGATACTGAATGATACTCGGAATAAATGCTGGAATGACGCTGGAATGATACTGGGAATAAATGATGGCTTGATACTGGAATGATACTGGGAATAAATGCTGGAATGATACTGGAATTATACTGGGAATAAATGATTTAATGATACTGGGAATAAATGATGGAATTATGCTGGCATGATACTGGGAATAAATGCTGGAATGATACTGGGAATAAATGCTACAATGATACTGGAATGATACTAGGAATAAATGCTGGAATGATACTGGAATGATACTGGGAATAAATGATGGAATTATGCTGGAATGATACTGGGAATAAATGCTGGAATGAAATTGGGAATAAATGCTGGAATGATACTGGAATGATGGTGGGAATAAATGATGGAATGATACTGAATGATACTGGGAATAAATGCTGGAATGACGCTGGAATGATACTGGGAATAACCGATGGAATGATACTGGAATGATACTGGGAATAAATGCTGGAATGATACTGGAATGATACTGGGAATAAATGATGGAATTATCCTGGAATGATACTGGGAATAAATGCTGGAATGATACTGGGAATAAATGCTGGAATGATACTGGAATGATAATGGGAATAAATGCTGGAATAATACTGAATGATACTGGGAATAAATGCTGGAATGATGCTGGAATGATACTGGGAATAACTGATGGAATGATACTGGAATGATACTGGGAATAAATACTGGAATGATACTGGGAATAAATGCTGGAATGATACTGGAATTATACTGGGAATAAATGATGTAATGATGCTGGAATGATACTGGGAATAAATGATGGAATTATACTGGAATTATACTGGGAATAAATGATGGAATGATACTGGGAATAAATGATGGAATGATGCTGTAATGATACTGGGAATAAATGATGGAATGATACTGGAATGATACTGGGAAGAAATGCTGGAATGATACTGGGAATAAATGCTGGAATGATGCTGGAATGATACTGGGAATAAATGATGGAATGATACTTGAATGATACTGGGAATAAATGCTGGAATGATACTGGAATGATACTGGGAATAAATACTGGAATGATACTGGGAATAAATGCTGGAATGATACTGGAATTATACTGGGAATAAATGATGGAATTATGCTGGAATGATACTGGGAATAAATGCTGGAATGACGCTGGAATGATGCTGGGAATAAATGCTGAAATGATACTTGGAATAAATGCTGGAATGATACTGGAATGATTCTGGGAATAAATGATGGAATGATGCTGGAATGATACTGGGAATAAATGATGGAATGATACTGGGAATAAATGATGGAATGATGCTGGAATGATACTGGGAAAAAATGATGGAATGATACTGGAATGATACTGGGAATAAATGATGGAATGATACTGAATGATACTCGGAATAAATGCTGGAATGACGCTGGAATGATACTGGGAATAAATGATGGCTTGATACTGGAATGATACTGGGAATAAATGCTGGAATGATACTGGAATTATACTGGGAATAAATGATTTAATGATACTGGGAATAAATGATGGAATTATGCTGGCATGATACTGGGAATAAATGCTGGAATGATACTGGGAATAAATGCTACAATGATACTGGAATGATACTAGGAATAAATGCTGGAATGATACTGGAATGATACTGGGAATAAATGATGGAATTATGCTGGAATGATACTGGGAATAAATGCTGGAATGATATTGGGAATAAATGCTGGAATGATACTGGAATGATGGTGGGAATAAATGATGGAATGATACTGAATGATACTGGGAATAAATGCTGGAATGACGCTGGAAAGATACTGGGAATAACTGATGGAATGATACTGGAATGATACTGGGAATAAATGCTGGAATGATACTGGAATGATACTGGGAATAAATGATGGAATTATCCTGGAATGATACTGGGAATAAATGCTGGAATGATACTGGGAATAAATGCTGGAATGATACTGGAATGATAATGGGAATAAATGCTGGAATAATACTGAATGATACTGGGAATAAATGCTGGAATGATGCTGGAATGATACTGGGAATAACTGATGGAATGATACTGGAATGATACTGGGAATAAATACTGGAATGATACTGGGAATAAATGCTGGAATGATACTGGAATTATACTGGGAATAAATGATGTAATGATGCTGGAATGATACTGGGAATAAATGATGGAATTATACTGGAATTATACTGGGAATAAATGATGGAATGATACTGGGAATAAATGATGGAATGATGCTGTAATGATACTGGGAATAAATGATGGAATGATACTGGAATGATACTGGGAATAAATGCTGGAATGATACTGGGAATAAATGCTGGAATGATGCTGGAATGATACTGGGAATAAATGATGGAATGATACTGGAATGATACTGGGAATAAATGATGGAATGATACTGAATGATACTCGGAATAAATGCTGGAATGACGCTGGAATGATACTGGGAATAAATGATGGCTTGATACTGGAATGATACTGGGAATAAATGCTGGAATGATACTGGAATTATACTGGGAATAAATGATTTAATGATACTGGGAATAAATGATGGAATTATGCTGGCATGATACTGGGAATAAATGCTGGAATGATACTGGGAATAAATGCTACAATGATACTGGAATGATACTAGGAATAAATGCTGGAATGATACTGGAATGATACTGGGAATAAATGATGGAATTATGCTGGAATGATACTGGGAATAAATGCTGGAATGAAATTGGGAATAAATGCTGGAATGATACTGGAATGATGGTGGGAATAAATGATGGAATGATACTGAATGATACTGGGAATAAATGCTGGAATGACGCTGGAATGATACTGGGAATAACCGATGGAATGATACTGGAATGATACTGGGAATAAATGCTGGAATGATACTGGAATGATACTGGGAATAAATGATGGAATTATCCTGGAATGATACTGGGAATAAATGCTGGAATGATACTGGGAATAAATGCTGGAATGATACTGGAATGATAATGGGAATAAATGCTGGAATAATACTGAATGATACTGGGAATAAATGCTGGAATGATGCTGGAATGATACTGGGAATAACTGATGGAATGATACTGGAATGATACTGGGAATAAATACTGGAATGATACTGGGAATAAATGCTGGAATGATACTGGAATTATACTGGGAATAAATGATGTAATGATGCTGGAATGATACTGGGAATAAATGATGGAATTATACTGGAATTATACTGGGAATAAATGATGGAATGATACTGGGAATAAATGATGGAATGATGCTGTAATGATACTGGGAATAAATGATGGAATGATACTGGAATGATACTGGGAAGAAATGCTGGAATGATACTGGGAATAAATGCTGGAATGATGCTGGAATGATACTGGGAATAAATGATGGAATGATACTTGAATGATACTGGGAATAAATGCTGGAATGATACTGGAATGATACTGGGAATAAATACTGGAATGATACTGGGAATAAATGCTGGAATGATACTGGAATTATACTGGGAATAAATGATGGAATTATGCTGGAATGATACTGGGAATAAATGCTGGAATGACGCTGGAATGATGCTGGGAATAAATGCTGAAATGATACTTGGAATAAATGCTGGAATGATACTGGAATGATTCTGGGAATAAATGATGGAATGATGCTGGAATGATACTGGGAATAAATGATGGAATGATACTGGGAATAAATGATGGAATGATGCTGGAATGATACTGGGAAAAAATGATGGAATGATACTGGAATGATACTGGGAATAAATGATGGAATGATACTGAATGATACTCGGAATAAATGCTGGAATGACGCTGGAATGATACTGGGAATAAATGATGGCTTGATACTGGAATGATACTGGGAATAAATGCTGGAATGATACTGGAATTATACTGGGAATAAATGATTTAATGATACTGGGAATAAATGATGGAATTATGCTGGCATGATACTGGGAATAAATGCTGGAATGATACTGGGAATAAATGCTACAATGATACTGGAATGATACTAGGAATAAATGCTGGAATGATACTGGAATGATACTGGGAATAAATGATGGAATTATGCTGGAATGATACTGGGAATAAATGCTGGAATGATATTGGGAATAAATGCTGGAATGATACTGGAATGATGGTGGGAATAAATGATGGAATGATACTGAATGATACTGGGAATAAATGCTGGAATGACGCTGGAAAGATACTGGGAATAACTGATGGAATGATACTGGAATGATACTGGGAATAAATGCTGGAATGATACTGGAATGATACTGGGAATAAATGATGGAATTATCCTGGAATGATACTGGGAATAAATGCTGGAATGATACTGGGAATAAATGCTGGAATGATACTGGAATGATAATGGGAATAAATGCTGGAATAATACTGAATGATACTGGGAATAAATGCTGGAATGATGCTGGAATGATACTGGGAATAACTGATGGAATGATACTGGAATGATACTGGGAATAAATACTGGAATGATACTGGGAATAAATGCTGGAATGATACTGGAATTATACTGGGAATAAATGATGTAATGATGCTGGAATGATACTGGGAATAAATGATGGAATTATACTGGAATTATACTGGGAATAAATGATGGAATGATACTGGGAATAAATGATGGAATGATGCTGTAATGATACTGGGAATAAATGATGGAATGATACTGGAATGATACTGGGAATAAATGCTGGAATGATACTGGGAATAAATGCTGGAATGATGCTGGAATGATACTGGGAATAAATGATGGAATGATACTTGAATGATACTGGGAATAAATGCTGGAATGATACTGGAATGATACTGGGAATAAATGATGGAATTATCCTGGAATGATACTGGGAATAAATGCTGGAATGATACTGGGAATAAATGCTGGAATGATACTGGAATGATAATGGGAATAAATGCTGGAATAATACTGAATGATACTGGGAATAAATGCTGGAATGATGCTGGAATGATACTGGGAATAACTGATGGAATGATACTGGAATGATACTGGGAATAAATACTGGAATGATACTGGGAATAAATGCTGGAATGATACTGGAATTATACTGGGAATAAATGATGTAATGATGCTGGAATGATACTGGGAATAAATGATGGAATTATACTGGAATTATACTGGGAATAAATGATGGAATGATACTGGGAATAAATGATGGAATGATGCTGTAATGATACTGGGAATAAATGCTGGAATGATACTGGGAATAAATGCTGGAATGATACTGGAATGATAATGGGAATAAATGCTGGAATAATACTGAATGATACTGGGAATAAATGCTGGAATGATGCTGGAATGATACTGGGAATAACTGATGGAATGATACTGGAATGATACTGGGAATAAATACTGGAATGATACTGGGAATAAATGCTGGAATGATACTGGAATTATACTGGGAATAAATGATGTAATGATGCTGGAATGATACTGGGAAAAAATGATGGAATTATACTGGAATTATACTGGGAATAAATGATGGAATGATACTGGGAATAAATGATGGAATGATGCTGTAATGATACTGGGAATAAATGATGGAATGATACTGGAATGATACTGGGAATAAATGCTGGAATGATACTGGGAATAAATGCTGGAATGATGCTGGAATGATACTGGGAATAAATGATGGAATGATACTTGAATGATACTGGGAATAAATGCTGGAATGATACTGGAATGATACTGGGAATAAATACTGGAATGATACTGGGAATAAATGCTGGAATGATACTGGAATTATACTGGGAATAAATGATGGAATTATGCTGGAATGATACTGGGAATAAATGCTGGAATGACGCTGGAATGATGCTGGGAATAAATGCTGAAATGATACTTGGAATAAATGCTGGAATGATACTGGAATGATTCTGGGAATAAATGATGGAATGATGCTGGAATGATACTGGGAATAAATGATGGAATGATAGTGGGAATAAATGATGGAATGATGCTGGAATGATACTGGGAAAAAATGATGGAATGATACTGGAATGATACTGGGAATAAATGATGGAATGATACTGAATGATACTCGGAATAAATGCTGGAATGACGCTGGAATGATACTGGGAATAAATGATGGCATGATACTGGAATGATACTGGGAATAAATGCTGGAATGATACTGGAATTATACTGGGAATAAATGATTTAATGATACTGGGAATAAATGATGGAATTATCCTGGAATGATACTGGGAATAAATGCTGGAATGATACTGGGAATAAATGCTGGAATGATACTGGAATGATAATGGGAATAAATCCTGGAATAATACTGAATGATACTGGGAATAAATGCTGGAATGATGCTGGAATGATACTGGGAATAACTGATGGAATGATACTGGAATGATACTGGGAATAAATACTGGAGTGATACTGGGAATAAATGCTGGAATGATACTGGAATTATACTGGGAATAAATGATGTAATGATGCTGGAATGATACTGGGAATAAATGATGGAATTATACTGGAATTATACTGGGAATAAATGATGGAATGATACTGGGAATAAATGATGGAATGATGCTGTAATGATACTGGGAATAAATGATGGAATGATACTGGAATGATACTGGGAAGAAATGCTGGAATGATACTGGGAATAAATGCTGGAATGATGCTGGAATGATACTGGGAATAAATGATGGAATGATACTTGAATGATACTGGGAATAAATGCTGGAATGATACTGGAATGATACTGGAATGATATTGGGAATAAATACTGGAAGGATACTGGGAATAAATGCTGGAATGATACTGGAATTATACTGGGAATAAATGATGGAATTATGCTGGAATGATACTGGGAATAAATGCTGGAATGACGCTGGAATGATGCTGGGAATAAATGCTGAAATGATACTTGGAATAAATGCTGGAATGATACTGGAATGATTCTGGGAATAAATGATGGAATGATGCTGGAATGATACTGGGAATAAATGATGGAATGATACTGGAATAATACTGGGAATAAATGATGGAATGATGCTGGAATGATACTGGGAGTAAATGATGGAATGATACTGGAATGATTCTTGGACTAAATGATGGAATGATACTGGGATTAAATGCTGGAATGATACTGTAATAATACTGGGAATAAATGATGGAATGATGTTGGAATTATACTGGGAATAAATGATGGAATGATACTGGGATTAAATGATGGAATGATGCTGGAATGATACTGGGAATAAATGCTTTAATGATACTGGGAATAAATGCTGGAATGATACTGGGAATAAATGATGGAATGATGCTGCAATGATACTGGGAATAAATGATGGAATGATACTGGAATGATACTGGGAATAAATGATGGAATTATGCTGGAATGATACTGGGAATAAATGATGGAATGATACTTGAATGATACTGGGAATAAATGCTGGAATGATACTGGAATGATACTGGGAATAAATACTGGAATGATACTGGGAATAAATGCTGGAATGATACTGGAATTATACTGGGAATAAATGATGGAATTATGCTGGAATGATACTGGGAATAAATGCTGGAATGACGCTGGAATGATGCTGGGAATAAATGCTGAAATGATACTTGGAATAAATGCTGGAATGATACTGGAATGATTCTGGGAATAAATGATGGAATGATGCTGGAATGATACTGGGAATAAATGATGGAATGATAGTGGGAATAAATGATGGAATGATGCTGGAATGATACTGGGAAAAAATGATGGAATGATACTGGAATGATACTGGGAATAAATGATGGAATGATACTGAATGATACTCGGAATAAATGCTGGAATGACGCTGGAATGATACTGGGAATAAATGATGGCATGATACTGGAATGATACTGGGAATAAATGCTGGAATGATACTGGAATTATACTGGGAATAAATGATTTAATGATACTGGGAATAAATGATGGAATTATCCTGGAATGATACTGGGAATAAATGCTGGAATGATACTGGGAATAAATGCTGGAATGATACTGGAATGATAATGGGAATAAATCCTGGAATAATACTGAATGATACTGGGAATAAATGCTGGAATGATGCTGGAATGATACTGGGAATAACTGATGGAATGATACTGGAATGATACTGGGAATAAATACTGGAATGATACTGGGAATAAATGCTGGAATGATACTGGAATTATACTGGGAATAAATGATGTAATGATGCTGGAATGATACTGGGAATAAATGATGGAATTATACTGGAATTATACTGGGAATAAATGATGGAATGATACTGGGAATAAATGATGGAATGATGCTGTAATGATACTGGGAATAAATGATGGAATGATACTGGAATGATACTGGGAAGAAATGCTGGAATGATACTGGGAATAAATGCTGGAATGATGCTGGAATGATACTGGGAATAAATGATGGAATGATACTGGAATGATACTGGGAAGAAATGCTGGAATGATACTGGGAATAAATGCTGGAATGATACTGGAATGATACTGGAATGATACTGGGAATAAATACTGGAATGATACTGGGAATAAATGCTGAAATGATACTGGAATTATACTGGGAATAAATGATGGAATTATGCTGGAATGATACTGGGAATAAATGCTGGAATGACGCTGGAATGATGCTGGGAATAAATGCTGAAATGATACTTGGAATAAATGCTGGAATGATACTGGAATGATTCTGGGAATAAATGATGGAATGATGCTGGAATGATACTGGGAATAAATGATGGAATGATACTGGAATAATACTGGGAATAAATGATGGAATGATGCTGGAATGATACTGGGAGTAAATGATGGAATGATACTGGAATGATTCTTGGACTAAATGATGGAATGATACTGGGATTAAATGCTGGAATGATACTGGAATAATACTGGGAATAAATGATGGAATGATGTTGGAATTATACTGGGAATAAATGATGGAATGATACTGGGATTAAATGATGGAATGATGCTGGAATGATACTGGGAATAAATGCTTTAATGATACTGGGAATAAATGCTGGAATGATACTGGGAATAAATGATGGAATGATGCTGGAATGATACTGGGAATAAATGATGGAATGATACTGGAATGATACTGGGAATAAATGATGGAATTATGCTGGAATGATACTGGGAATACATGATGGAATGACACTGGAATGACACTGGGAATAAATGCTGGAATGATACTGGGAATAAATGCTGGAATGATACTGGAATTATACTGGGAAAAAATGCTGGAATGATACTGAATGATAATGGGAATAAATACTGGAATGATACTGGGAATAAATGCTGGAATAAATACTGGAATGATACTGGGAATAAATGCTGGAATGATACTGGAATGATACTGGGAATAAATAATGGAATTATGCTGGAATGATACTGGGAATAAATGACGGAATGATGCTGGAATGATACTGGGAATAAATGATGGAATGATACTGGAATGATACTGGGAATAAATGATTTAATGATAAGGGGAATAAATGATAGAATGATGCTGGAATGATACTGGGAATAAATGCTGGAATGATACTGGGAATAAATGCTGGAATGATACTGGAATGATACTGGGAAAAATGCTGGAATGATACTGGAATAATACTGGGAATAAATGATGGAATGATGCTGGAATGATACTGGGAATAAATGATGGCATGATACTGGAATGATTCTGGGAATAAATGATGGAATGATACTGGGATTAAATGCTGGAATGATACTGGAATAATACTGGGAATAAATGATGGAATGATGTTGGAATTATACTGGGAATAAATGATGGAATGATACTGGGATTAAATGATGGAATGATGCTGGAATGATACTGGGAATAAATGCTGGAATGATACTGGGAATAAATGATGGAATGATGCTGGAATGATACTGGGAATAAATGATGGAATGACACTGGAATGATACTGGGAATAAATGATGGAATTATGCTGGAATGATACTGGGAATAAATGATGGAATGACACTGGAATGATACTGGGAATAAATGCTGGAATGATACTGGGAATAAATGCTGGAATGATACTGAATGATACTGGGAATAAATACTGGAATGATACTGGGAATAAATGATGGAATTATGCTGGAATTATACTGGGAATAAATGATGGACTGATGCTGGAATGATACTGGGAATAAATGCTGGAATGATACTGGAATGATACTGGGAATAAATGATGGAATGATACTGGAAATAAATGATGGAATGATGCTGGAATGATACTGGGAAAAAATGATGGAATGATACTGGAATGATACTGCAAATAAATGATGGAATGATACTGAATGATACTGGGAATAAATGCTGGAATGACGCTGGAATGATACTGGGAATAAATGATGGAATGATACTGGAATGATACTGGGAATAAATGCTGGAATGATACTGGAATGCTACTGGGAATAAATTATTTAATGATACTGGGAATAAATGATGGAATTATGCTGGAATGATACTGGGAATAAATGATGGAATGATGCTGGAATGATACTGGGAATAAATGATGGAATGACACTGGAATGATACTGGGAATAAATGATGGAATTATGCTGGAATGATACTGGGAATAAATGATGGAATGACACTGGAATGATACTGGGAATAAATGCTGGAATGATACTGGAATTATACTCGGAATAAATGCTGGAATGATACTGAATGATAATGGGAATAAATACTGGAATGATACTGGGAATAAATGCTGGAATGATACTGGAATGATACTGGTAATAAATGATGGAATTATGCTGGAATGATACTGGGAATAAATGATGGAATGACACTGGAATGATACTGGGAATAAATGCTGGAATGATACTGGGAACAAATGCTGGAATGATACTGGAATTATACTGGGAATAAATGATGGACTGATGCTGGAATGATACTGGGAATAAATGATGGAATGATACTGGAATGATACTGGGAATAAATGATGGAATGATACTGGAAATAAATGATGGAATGATGCTGGAATGATACTGGGAAAAAATGATGGAATGATACTGGAATGATACTGCGAATAAATGATGGAATGATACTGGAATGCTACTGGGAATAAATTATTTAATGATACTGGGAATAAATGATGGAATGATACTGAATGACACTGGGAATAAATGCTGGAATGACGCTGGAATGATACTGGGAATAACTGATGGAATGATACTGGAATGATACTGGGAATAAATGCTGGAATGATACTGGAATGATACTGGGAATAAATGATGGAATTATCCTGGAATGATACTGGGAATAAATGCTGGAATGATACTGGGAATAAATGCTGGAATGATACTGGAATGATAATGGGAATAAATGCTGGAATAATACTGAATGATACTGGGAATAAATGCTGGAATGATGCTGGAATGATACTGGGAATAACTGATGGAATGATACTGGAATGATACTGGGAATAAATACTGGAATGATACTGGGAATAAATGCTGGAATGATACTGGAATTATACTGGGAATAAATGATGTAATGATGCTGGAATGATACTGGGAATAAATGATGGAATTATACTGGAATTATACTGGGAATAAATGATGGAATGATACTGGGAATAAATGATGGAATGATGCTGTAATGATACTGGGAATAAATGATGGAATGATACTGGAATGATACTGGGAAGAAATGCTGGAATGATACTGGGAATAAATGCTGGAATGATGCTGGAATGATACTGGGAATAAATGATGGAATGATACTTGAATGATACTGGGAATAAATGCTGGAATGATACTGGAATGATACTGGGAATAAATACTGGAATGATACTGGGAATAAATGCTGGAATGATACTGGAATTATACTGGGAATAAATGATGGAATTATGCTGGAATGATACTGGGAATAAATGCTGGAATGACGCTGGAATGATGCTGGTAATAAATGCTGAAATGATACTTGGAATAAATGCTGGAATGATACTGGAATGATTCTGGGAATAAATGATGGAATGATGCTGGAATGATACTGGGAATAAATGATGGAATGATACTGGGAATAAATGATGGAATGATGCTGGAATGATACTGGGAAAAAATGATGGAATGATACTGGAATGATACTGGGAATAAATGATGGAATGATACTGAATGATACTGGGAATAAATGCTGGAATGACGCTGGAATGATACTGGGAATAAATGATGGCTTGATACTGGAATGATACTGGGAATAAATGCTGGAATGATACTGGAATTATACTGGGAATAAATGATTTAATGATACTGGGAATAAATGATGGAATTATGCTGGCATGATACTGGGAATAAATGCTGGAATGATACTGGGAATAAATGCTGGAATGATACTGGAATGATACTAGGAATAAATGCTGGAATGATACTGGAATGATACTGGGAATAAATGATGGAATTATGCTGGAATGATACTGGGAATAAATGCTGGAATGATATTGGGAATAAATGCTGGAATGATACTGGAATGATGGTGGGAATAAATGATGGAATGATACTGAATGATACTGGGAATAAATGCTGGAATGACGCTGGAATGATACTGGGAATAACTGATGGAATGATACTGGAATGATACTGGGAATAAATGCTGGAATGATACTGGAATGATACTGGAATAAATGATGGAATTATCCTGGAATGATACTGGGAATAAATGCTGGAATGATACTGGGAATAAATGCTGGAATGATACTGGAATGATAATGGGAATAAATGCTGGAATAATACTGAATGATACTGGGAAGAAATGCTGGAATGATGCTGGAATGATACTGGGAATAACTGATGGAATGATACTGGAATGATACTGGGAATAAATACTGGAGTGATACTGGGAATAAATGCTGGAATGATACTGGAATTATACTGGGAATAAATGATGTAATGATGCTGGAATGATACTGGGAATAAATGATGGAATTATACTGGAATTATACTGGGAATAAATGATGGAATGATACTGGGAATAAATGATGGAATGATGCTGTAATGATACTGGGAATAAATGATGGAATGATACTGGAATGATACTGGGAAGAAATGCTGGAATGATACTGGGAATAAATGCTGGAATGATGCTGGAATGATACTGGGAATAAATGATGGAATGATACTTGAATGATACTGGGAATAAATGCTGGAATGATACTGGAATGATACTGGAATGATATTGGGAATAAATACTGGAAGGATACTGGGAATAAATGCTGGAATGATACTGGAATTATACTGGGAATAAATGATGGAATTATGCTGGAATGATACTGGGAATAAATGCTGGAATGACGCTGGAATGATGCTGGGAATAAATGCTGAAATGATACTTGGAATAAATGCTGGAATGATACTGGAATGATTCTGGGAATAAATGATGGAATGATGCTGGAATGATACTGGGAATAAATGATGGAATGATACTGGAATAATACTGGGAATAAATGATGGAATGATGCTGGAATGATACTGGGAGTAAATGATGGAATGATACTGGAATGATTCTTGGACTAAATGATGGAATGATACTGGGATTAAATGCTGGAATGATATTGTAATAATACTGGGAATAAATGATGGAATGATGTTGGAATTATACTGGGAATAAATGATGGAATGATACTGGGATTAAATGATGGAATGATGCTGGAATGATACTGGGAATAAATGCTTTAATGATACTGGGAATAAATGCTGGAATGATACTGGGAATAAATGATGGAATGATGCTGCAATGATACTGGGAATAAATGATGGAATGATACTGGAATGATACTGGGAATAAATGATGGAATTATGCTGGAATGATACTGGGAATAAATGATGGAATGATACTTGAATGATACTGGGAATAAATGCTGGAATGATACTGGAATGATACTGGGAATAAATACTGGAATGATACTGGGAATAAATGCTGGAATGATACTGGAATTATACTGGGAATAAATGATGGAATTATGCTGGAATGATACTGGGAATAAATGCTGGAATGACGCTGGAATGATGCTGGGAATAAATGCTGAAATGATACTTGGAATAAATGCTGGAATGATACTGGAATGATTCTGGGAATAAATGATGGAATGATGCTGGAATGATACTGGGAATAAATGATGGAATGATAGTGGGAATAAATGATGGAATGATGCTGGAATGATACTGGGAAAAAATGATGGAATGATACTGGAATGATACTGGGAATAAATGATGGAATGATACTGAATGATACTCGGAATAAATGCTGGAATGACGCTGGAATGATACTGGGAATAAATGATGGCATGATACTGGAATGATACTGGGAATAAATGCTGGAATGATACTGGAATTATACTGGGAATAAATGATTTAATGATACTGGGAATAAATGATGGAATTATCCTGGAATGATACTGGGAATAAATGCTGGAATGATACTGGGAATAAATGCTGGAATGATACTGGAATGATAATGGGAATAAATCCTGGAATAATACTGAATGATACTGGGAATAAATGCTGGAATGATGCTGGAATGATACTGGGAATAACTGATGGAATGATACTGGAATGATACTGGGAATAAATACTGGAATGATACTGGGAATAAATGCTGGAATGATACTGGAATTATACTGGGAATAAATGATGTAATGATGCTGGAATGATACTGGGAATAAATGATGGAATTATACTGGAATTATACTGGGAATAAATGATGGAATGATACTGGGAATAAATGATGGAATGATGCTGTAATGATACTGGGAATAAATGATGGAATGATACTGGAATGATACTGGGAAGAAATGCTGGAATGATACTGGGAATAAATGCTGGAATGATGCTGGAATGATACTGGGAATAAATGATGGAATGATACTGGAATGATACTGGGAAGAAATGCTGGAATGATACTGGGAATAAATGCTGGAATGATACTGGAATGATACTGGAATGATACTGGGAATAAATACTGGAATGATACTGGGAATAAATGCTGAAATGATACTGGAATTATACTGGGAATAAATGATGGAATTATGCTGGAATGATACTGGGAATAAATGCTGGAATGACGCTGGAATGATGCTGGGAATAAATGCTGAAATGATACTTGGAATAAATGCTGGAATGATACTGGAATGATTCTGGGAATAAATGATGGAATGATGCTGGAATGATACTGGGAATAAATGATGGAATGATACTGGAATAATACTGGGAATAAATGATGGAATGATGCTGGAATGATACTGGGAGTAAATGATGGAATGATACTGGAATGATTCTTGGACTAAATGATGGAATGATACTGGGATTAAATGCTGGAATGATACTGGAATAATACTGGGAATAAATGATGGAATGATGTTGGAATTATACTGGGAATAAATGATGGAATGATACTGGGATTAAATGATGGAATGATGCTGGAATGATACTGGGAATAAATGCTTTAATGATACTGGGAATAAATGCTGGAATGATACTGGGAATAAATGATGGAATGATGCTGGAATGATACTGGGAATAAATGATGGAATGATACTGGAATGATACTGGGAATAAATGATGGAATTATGCTGGAATGATACTGGGAATACATGATGGAATGACACTGGAATGACACTGGGAATAAATGCTGGAATGATACTGGGAATAAATGCTGGAATGATACTGGAATTATACTGGGAAAAAATGCTGGAATGATACTGAATGATAATGGGAATAAATACTGGAATGATACTGGGAATAAATGCTGGAATAAATACTGGAATGATACTGGGAATAAATGCTGGAATGATACTGGAATGATACTGGGAATAAATAATGGAATTATGCTGGAATGATACTGGGAATAAATGACGGAATGATGCTGGAATGATACTGGGAATAAATGATGGAATGATACTGGAATGATACTGGGAATAAATGATTTAATGATAAGGGGAATAAATGATAGAATGATGCTGGAATGATACTGGGAATAAATGCTGGAATGATACTGGGAATAAATGCTGGAATGATACTGGAATGATACTGGGAAAAATGCTGGAATGATACTGGAATAATACTGGGAATAAATGATGGAATGATGCTGGAATGATACTGGGAATAAATGATGGCATGATACTGGAATGATTCTGGGAATAAATGATGGAATGATACTGGGATTAAATGCTGGAATGATACTGGAATAATACTGGGAATAAATGATGGAATGATGTTGGAATTATACTGGGAATAAATGATGGAATGATACTGGGATTAAATGATGGAATGATGCTGGAATGATACTGGGAATAAATGCTGGAATGATACTGGGAATAAATGATGGAATGATGCTGGAATGATACTGGGAATAAATGATGGAATGACACTGGAATGATACTGGGAATAAATGATGGAATTATGCTGGAATGATACTGGGAATAAATGATGGAATGACACTGGAATGATACTGGGAATAAATGCTGGAATGATACTGGGAATAAATGCTGGAATGATACTGAATGATACTGGGAATAAATACTGGAATGATACTGGGAATAAATGATGGAATTATGCTGGAATTATACTGGGAATAAATGATGGACTGATGCTGGAATGATACTGGGAATAAATGCTGGAATGATACTGGAATGATACTGGGAATAAATGATGGAATGATACTGGAAATAAATGATGGAATGATGCTGGAATGATACTGGGAAAAAATGATGGAATGATACTGGAATGATACTGCGAATAAATGATGGAATGATACTGAATGATACTGGGAATAAATGCTGGAATGACGCTGGAATGATACTGGGAATAAATGATGGAATGATACTGGAATGATACTGGGAATAAATGCTGGAATGATACTGGAATGCTACTGGGAATAAATTATTTAATGATACTGGGAATAAATGATGGAATTATGCTGGAATGATACTGGGAATAAATGATGGAATGATGCTGGAATGATACTGGGAATAAATGATGGGATGACACTGGAATGATACTGGGAATAAATGATGGAATTATGCTGGAATGATACTGGGAATAAATGATGGAATGACACTGGAATGATACTGGGAATAAATGCTGGAATGATACTGGAATTATACTCGGAATAAATGCTGGAATGATACTGAATGATAATGGGAATAAATACTGGAATGATACTGGGAATAAATGCTGGAATGATACTGGAATGATACTGGGAATAAATGATGGAATTATGCTGGAATGATACTGGGAATAAATGATGGAATGACACTGGAATGATACTGGGAATAAATGCTGGAATGATACTGGGAACAAATGCTGGAATGATACTGGAATTATACTGGGAATAAATGATGGACTGATGCTGGAATGATACTGGGAATAAATGATGGAATGATACTGGAATGATACTGGGAATAAATGATGGAATGATACTGGAAATAAATGATGGAATGATGCTGGAATGATACTGGGAAAAAATGATGGAATGATACTGGAATGATACTGCGAATAAATGATGGAATGATACTGGAATGCTACTGGGAATAAATTATTTAATGATACTGGGAATAAATGATGGAATGATACTGAATGACACTGGGAATAAATGCTGGAATGACGCTGGAATGATACTGGGAATAACTGATGGAATGATACTGGAATGATACTGGGAATAAATGCTGGAATGATACTGGAATGATACTGGGAATAAATGATGGAATTATCCTGGAATGATACTGGGAATAAATGCTGGAATGATACTGGGAATAAATGCTGGAATGATACTGGAATGATAATGGGAATAAATGCTGGAATAATACTGAATGATACTGGGAATAAATGCTGGAATGATGCTGGAATGATACTGGGAATAACTGATGGAATGATACTGGAATGATACTGGGAATAAATACTGGAATGATACTGGGAATAAATGCTGGAATGATACTGGAATTATACTGGGAATAAATGATGTAATGATGCTGGAATGATACTGGGAATAAATGATGGAATTATACTGGAATTATACTGGGAATAAATGATGGAATGATACTGGGAATAAATGATGGAATGATGCTGTAATGATACTGGGAATAAATGATGGAATGATACTGGAATGATACTGGGAAGAAATGCTGGAATGATACTGGGAATAAATGCTGGAATGATGCTGGAATGATACTGGGAATAAATGATGGAATGATACTTGAATGATACTGGGAATAAATGCTGGAATGATACTGGAATGATACTGGGAATAAATACTGGAATGATACTGGGAATAAATGCTGGAATGATACTGGAATTATACTGGGAATAAATGATGGAATTATGCTGGAATGATACTGGGAATAAATGCTGGAATGACGCTGGAATGATGCTGGTAATAAATGCTGAAATGATACTTGGAATAAATGCTGGAATGATACTGGAATGATTCTGGGAATAAATGATGGAATGATGCTGGAATGATACTGGGAATAAATGATGGAATGATACTGGGAATAAATGATGGAATGATGCTGGAATGATACTGGGAAAAAATGATGGAATGATACTGGAATGATACTGGGAATAAATGATGGAATGATACTGAATGATACTGGGAATAAATGCTGGAATGACGCTGGAATGATACTGGGAATAAATGATGGCTTGATACTGGAATGATACTGGGAATAAATGCTGGAATGATACTGGAATTATACTGGGAATAAATGATTTAATGATACTGGGAATAAATGATGGAATTATGCTGGCATGATACTGGGAATAAATGCTGGAATGATACTGGGAATAAATGCTGGAATGATACTGGAATGATACTAGGAATAAATGCTGGAATGATACTGGAATGATACTGGGAATAAATGATGGAATTATGCTGGAATGATACTGGGAATAAATGCTGGAATGATATTGGGAATAAATGCTGGAATGATACTGGAATGATGGTGGGAATAAATGATGGAATGATACTGAATGATACTGGGAATAAATGCTGGAATGACGCTGGAATGATACTGGGAATAACTGATGGAATGATACTGGAATGATACTGGGAATAAATGCTGGAATGATACTGGAATGATACTGGAATAAATGATGGAATTATCCTGGAATGATACTGGGAATAAATGCTGGAATGATACTGGGAATAAATGCTGGAATGATACTGGAATGATAATGGGAATAAATGCTGGAATAATACTGAATGATACTGGGAAGAAATGCTGGAATGATGCTGGAATGATACTGGGAATAACTGATGGAATGATACTGGAATGATACTGGGAATAAATACTGGAATGATACTGGGAATAAATGCTGGAATGATACTGGAATTATACTGGGAATAAATGATGTAATGATGCTGGAATGATACTGGGAATAAATGATGGAATTATACTGGAATTATACTGGGAATAAATGATGGAATGATACTGGGAATAAATGATGGAATGATGCTGTAATGATACTGGGAATAAATGATGGAATGATACTGGAATGATACTGGGAATAAATGATGGAATGATGCTGGAATGATACTGGGAATAAATGATGGAATGATACTGGAATGATACTGGGAATAAATGATGGAATTATGCTGGAATGATACTGGGAATACATGATGGAATGACACTGGAATGACACTGGGAATAAATGCTGGAATGATACTGGGAATAAATGCTGGAATGATACTGGAATTATACTGGGAAAAAATGCTGGAATGATACTGAATGATAATGGGAATAAATACTGGAATGATACTGGGAATAAATGCTGGAATAAATACTGGAATGATACTGGGAATAAATGCTGGAATGATACTGGAATGATACTGGGAATAAATAATGGAATTATGCTGGAATGATACTGGGAATAAATGCTGGAATGATACTGGGAATAAATGCTGGAATGATACTGGAATGATAATGGGAATAAATGCTGGAATAATACTGAATGATACTGGGAATAAATGCTGGAATGATGCTGGAATGATACTGGGAATAACTGATGGAATGATACTGGAATGATACTGGGAATAAATACTGGAATGATACTGGGAATAAATGCTGGAATGATACTGGAATTATACTGGGAATAAATGATGTAATGATGCTGGAATGATACTGGGAATAAATGATGGAATTATACTGGAATTATACTGGGAATAAATGATGGAATGATACTGGGAATAAATGATGGAATGATGCTGTAATGATACTGGGAATAAATGCTGGAATGATACTGGGAATAAATGCTGGAATGATACTGGAATGATAATGGGAATAAATGCTGGAATAATACTGAATGATACTGGGAATAAATGCTGGAATGATGCTGGAATGATACTGGGAATAACTGATGGAATGATACTGGAATGATACTGGGAATAAATACTGGAATGATACTGGGAATAAATGCTGGAATGATACTGGAATTATACTGGGAATAAATGATGTAATGATGCTGGAATGATACTGGGAAAAAATGATGGAATTATACTGGAATTATACTGGGAATAAATGATGGAATGATACTGGGAATAAATGATGGAATGATGCTGTAATGATACTGGGAATAAATGATGGAATGATACTGGAATGATACTGGGAATAAATGCTGGAATGATACTGGGAATAAATGCTGGAATGATGCTGGAATGATACTGGGAATAAATGATGGAATGATACTTGAATGATACTGGGAATAAATGCTGGAATGATACTGGAATGATACTGGGAATAAATACTGGAATGATACTGGGAATAAATGCTGGAATGATACTGGAATTATACTGGGAATAAATGATGGAATTATGCTGGAATGATACTGGGAATAAATGCTGGAATGACGCTGGAATGATGCTGGGAATAAATGCTGAAATGATACTTGGAATAAATGCTGGAATGATACTGGAATGATTCTGGGAATAAATGATGGAATGATGCTGGAATGATACTGGGAATAAATGATGGAATGATAGTGGGAATAAATGATGGAATGATGCTGGAATGATACTGGGAAAAATGATGGAATGATACTGGAATGATACTGGGAATAAATGATGGAATGATACTGAATGATACTCGGAATAAATGCTGGAATGACGCTGGAATGATACTGGGAATAAATGATGGCATGATACTGGAATGATACTGGGAATAAATGCTGGAATGATACTGGAATTATACTGGGAATAAATGATTTAATGATACTGGGAATAAATGATGGAATTATCCTGGAATGATACTGGGAATAAATGCTGGAATGATACTGGGAATAAATGCTGGAATGATACTGGAATGATAATGGGAATAAATCCTGGAATAATACTGAATGATACTGGGAATAAATGCTGGAATGATGCTGGAATGATACTGGGAATAACTGATGGAATGATACTGGAATGATACTGGGAATAAATACTGGAGTGATACTGGGAATAAATGCTGGAATGATACTGGAATTATACTGGGAATAAATGATGTAATGATGCTGGAATGATACTGGGAATAAATGATGGAATTATACTGGAATTATACTGGGAATAAATGATGGAATGATACTGGGAATAAATGATGGAATGATGCTGTAATGATACTGGGAATAAATGATGGAATGATACTGGAATGATACTGGGAAGAAATGCTGGAATGATACTGGGAATAAATGCTGGAATGATGCTGGAATGATACTGGGAATAAATGATGGAATGATACTTGAATGATACTGGGAATAAATGCTGGAATGATACTGGAATGATACTGGAATGATACTGGGAATAAATACTGGAAGGATACTGGGAATAAATGCTGGAATGATACTGGAATTATACTGGGAATAAATGATGGAATTATGCTGGAATGATACTGGGAATAAATGCTGGAATGACGCTGGAATGATGCTGGGAATAAATGCTGAAATGATACTTGGAATAAATGCTGGAATGATACTGGAATGATTCTGGGAATAAATGATGGAATGATGCTGGAATGATACTGGGAATAAATGATGGAATGATACTGGAATAATACTGGGAATAAATGATGGAATGATGCTGGAATGATACTGGGAGTAAATGATGGAATGATACTGGAATGATTCTTGGACTAAATGATGGAATGATACTGGGATTAAATGCTGGAATGATACTGTAATAATACTGGGAATAAATGATGGAATGATGTTGGAATTATACTGGGAATAAATGATGGAATGATACTGGGATTAAATGATGGAATGATGCTGGAATGATACTGGGAATAAATGCTTTAATGATACTGGGAATAAATGCTGGAATGATACTGGGAATAAATGATGGAATGATGCTGCAATGATACTGGGAATAAATGATGGAATGATACTGGAATGATACTGGGAATAAATGATGGAATTATGCTGGAATGATACTGGGAATAAATGATGGAATGATACTTGAATGATACTGGGAATAAATGCTGGAATGATACTGGAATGATACTGGGAATAAATACTGGAATGATACTGGGAATAAATGCTGGAATGATACTGGAATTATACTGGGAATAAATGATGGAATTATGCTGGAATGATACTGGGAATAAATGCTGGAATGACGCTGGAATGATGCTGGGAATAAATGCTGAAATGATACTTGGAATAAATGCTGGAATGATACTGGAATGATTCTGGGAATAAATGATGGAATGATGCTGGAATGATACTGGGAATAAATGATGGAATGATAGTGGGAATAAATGATGGAATGATGCTGGAATGATACTGGGAAAAAATGATGGAATGATACTGGAATGATACTGGGAATAAATGATGGAATGATACTGAATGATACTCGGAATAAATGCTGGAATGACGCTGGAATGATACTGGGAATAAATGATGGCATGATACTGGAATGATACTGGGAATAAATGCTGGAATGATACTGGAATTATACTGGGAATAAATGATTTAATGATACTGGGAATAAATGATGGAATTATCCTGGAATGATACTGGGAATAAATGCTGGAATGATACTGGGAATAAATGCTGGAATGATACTGGAATGATAATGGGAATAAATCCTGGAATAATACTGAATGATACTGGGAATAAATGCTGGAATGATGCTGGAATGATACTGGGAATAACTGATGGAATGATACTGGAATGATACTGGGAATAAATACTGGAATGATACTGGGAATAAATGCTGGAATGATACTGGAATTATACTGGGAATAAATGATGTAATGATGCTGGAATGATACTGGGAATAAATGATGGAATTATACTGGAATTATACTGGGAATAAATGATGGAATGATACTGGGAATAAATGATGGAATGATGCTGTAATGATACTGGGAATAAATGATGGAATGATACTGGAATGATACTGGGAAGAAATGCTGGAATGATACTGGGAATAAATGCTGGAATGATGCTGGAATGATACTGGGAATAAATGATGGAATGATACTGGAATGATACTGGGAAGAAATGCTGGAATGATACTGGGAATAAATGCTGGAATGATACTGGAATGATACTGGAATGATACTGGGAATAAATACTGGAATGATACTGGGAATAAATGCTGGAATGATACTGGAATTATACTGGGAATAAATGATGGAATTATGCTGGAATGATACTGGGAATAAATGCTGGAATGACGCTGGAATGATGCTGGGAATAAATGCTGAAATGATACTTGGAATAAATGCTGGAATGATACTGGAATGATTCTGGGAATAAATGATGGAATGATGCTGGAATGATACTGGGAATAAATGATGGAATGATATTGGAATAATACTGGGAATAAATGATGGAATGATGCTGGAATGATACTGGGAGTAAATGATGGAATGATACTGGAATGATTCTTGGACTAAATGATGGAATGATACTGGGATTAAATGCTGGAATGATACTGGAATAATACTGGGAATAAATGATGGAATGATGTTGGAATTATACTGGGAATAAATGATGGAATGATACTGGGATTAAATGATGGAATGATGCTGGAATGATACTGGGAATAAATGCTTTAATGATACTGGGAATAAATGCTGGAATGATACTGGGAATAAATGATGGAATGATGCTGGAATGATACTGGGAATAAATGATGGAATGATACTGGAATGATACTGGGAATAAATGATGGAATTATGCTGGAATGATACTGGGAATACATGATGGAATGACACTGGAATGACACTGGGAATAAATGCTGGAATGATACTGGGAATAAATGCTGGAATGATACTGGAATTATACTGGGAAAAAATGCTGGAATGATACTGAATGATAATGGGAATAAATACTGGAATGATACTGGGAATAAATGCTGGAATAAATACTGGAATGATACTGGGAATAAATGCTGGAATGATACTGGAATGATACTGGGAATAAATAATGGAATTATGCTGGAATGATACTGGGAATAAATGACGGAATGATGCTGGAATGATACTGGGAATAAATGATGGAATGATACTGGAATGATACTGGGAATAAATGATTTAATGATAAGGGGAATAAATGATAGAATGATGCTGGAATGATACTGGGAATAAATGCTGGAATGATACTGGGAATAAATGCTGGAATGATACTGGAATGATACTGGGAAAAATGCTGGAATGATACTGGAATAATACTGGGAATAAATGATGGAATGATGCTGGAATGATACTGGGAATAAATGATGGCATGATACTGGAATGATTCTGGGAATAAATGATGGAATGATACTGGGATTAAATGCTGGAATGATACTGGAATAATACTGGGAATAAATGATGGAATGATGTTGGAATTATACTGGGAATAAATGATGGAATGATACTGGGATTAAATGATGGAATGATGCTGGAATGATACTGGGAATAAATGCTGGAATGATACTGGGAATAAATGATGGAATGATGCTGGAATGATACTGGGAATAAATGATGGAATGACACTGGAATGATACTGGGAATAAATGATGGAATTATGCTGGAATGATACTGGGAATAAATGATGGAATGACACTGGAATGATACTGGGAATAAATGCTGGAATGATACTGGGAATAAATGCTGGAATGATACTGAATGATACTGGGAATAAATACTGGAATGATACTGGGAATAAATGATGGAATTATGCTGGAATTATACTGGGAATAAATGATGGACTGATGCTGGAATGATACTGGGAATAAATGCTGGAATGATACTGGAATGATACTGGGAATAAATGATGGAATGATACTGGAAATAAATGATGGAATGATGCTGGAATGATACTGGGAAAAAATGATGGAATGATACTGGAATGATACTGCGAATAAATGATGGAATGATACTGAATGATACTGGGAATAAATGCTGGAATGACGCTGGAATGATACTGGGAATAAATGATGGAATGATACTGGAATGATACTGGGAATAAATGCTGGAATGATACTGGAATGCTACTGGGAATAAATTATTTAATGATACTGGGAATAAATGATGGAATTATGCTGGAATGATACTGGGAATAAATGATGGAATGATGCTGGAATGATACTGGGAATAAATGATGGAATGACACTGGAATGATACTGGGAATAAATGATGGAATTATGCTGGAATGATACTGGGAATAAATGATGGAATGACACTGGAATGATACTGGGAATAAATGCTGGAATGATACTGGAATTATACTCGGAATAAATGCTGGAATGATACTGAATGATAATGGGAATAAAAACTGCAATGATACTGGGAATAAATGCTGGAATGATACTGGAATGATACTGGGAATAAATGATGGAATTATGCTGGAATGATACTGGGAATAAATGATGGAATGACACTGGAATGATACTGGGAATAAATGCTGGAATGATACTGGGAACAAATGCTGGAATGATACTGGAATTATACTGGGAATAAATGATGGACTGATGCTGGAATGATACTGGGAATAAATGATGGAATGATACTGGAATGATACTGGGAATAAATGATGGAATGATACTGGAAATAAATGATGGAATGATGCTGGAATGATACTGGGAAAAAATGATGGAATGATACTGGAATGATACTGCGAATAAATGATGGAATGATACTGGAATGCTACTGGGAATAAATTATTTAATGATACTGGGAATAAATGATGGAATGATACTGAATGACACTGGGAATAAATGCTGGAATGACGCTGGAATGATACTGGGAATAACTGATGGAATGATACTGGAATGATACTGGGAATAAATGCTGGAATGATACTGGAATGATACTGGGAATAAATGATGGAATTATCCTGGAATGATACTGGGAATAAATGCTGGAATGATACTGGGAATAAATGCTGGAATGATACTGGAATGATAATGGGAATAAATGCTGGAATAATACTGAATGATACTGGGAATAAATGCTGGAATGATGCTGGAATGATACTGGGAATAACTGATGGAATGATACTGGAATGATACTGGGAATAAATACTGGAATGATACTGGGAATAAATGCTGGAATGATACTGGAATTATACTGGGAATAAATGATGTAATGATGCTGGAATGATACTGGGAATAAATGATGGAATTATACTGGAATTATACTGGGAATAAATGATGGAATGATACTGGGAATAAATGATGGAATGATGCTGTAATGATACTGGGAATAAATGATGGAATGATACTGGAATGATACTGGGAAGAAATGCTGGAATGATACTGGGAATAAATGCTGGAATGATGCTGGAATGATACTGGGAATAAATGATGGAATGATACTTGAATGATACTGGGAATAAATGCTGGAATGATACTGGAATGATACTGGGAATAAATACTGGAATGATACTGGGAATAAATGCTGGAATGATACTGGAATTATACTGGGAATAAATGATGGAATTATGCTGGAATGATACTGGGAATAAATGCTGGAATGACGCTGGAATGATGCTGGTAATAAATGCTGAAATGATACTTGGAATAAATGCTGGAATGATACTGGAATGATTCTGGGAATAAATGATGGAATGATGCTGGAATGATACTGGGAATAAATGATGGAATGATACTGGGAATAAATGATGGAATGATGCTGGAATGATACTGGGAAAAAATGATGGAATGATACTGGAATGATACTGGGAATAAATGATGGAATGATACTGAATGATACTGGGAATAAATGCTGGAATGACGCTGGAATGATACTGGGAATAAATGATGGCTTGATACTGGAATGATACTGGGAATAAATGCTGGAATGATACTGGAATTATACTGGGAATAAATGATTTAATGATACTGGGAATAAATGATGGAATTATGCTGGCATGATACTGGGAATAAATGCTGGAATGATACTGGGAATAAATGCTGGAATGATACTGGAATGATACTAGGAATAAATGCTGGAATGATACTGGAATGATACTGGGAATAAATGATGGAATTATGCTGGAATGATACTGGGAATAAATGCTGGAATGATATTGGGAATAAATGCTGGAATGATACTGGAATGATGGTGGGAATAAATGATGGAATGATACTGAATGATACTGGGAATAAATGCTGGAATGACGCTGGAATGATACTGGGAATAACTGATGGAATGATACTGGAATGATACTGGGAATAAATGCTGGAATGATACTGGAATGATACTGGAATAAATGATGGAATTATCCTGGAATGATACTGGGAATAAATGCTGGAATGATACTGGGAATAAATGCTGGAATGATACTGGAATGATAATGGGAATAAATGCTGGAATAATACTGAATGATACTGGGAAGAAATGCTGGAATGATGCTGGAATGATACTGGGAATAACTGATGGAATGATACTGGAATGATACTGGGAATAAATACTGGAATGATACTGGGAATAAATGCTGGAATGATACTGGAATTATACTGGGAATAAATGATGTAATGATGCTGGAATGATACTGGGAATAAATGATGGAATTATACTGGAATTATACTGGGAATAAATGATGGAATGATACTGGGAATAAATGATGGAATGATGCTGTAATGATACTGGGAATAAATGATGGAATGATACTGGAATGATACTGGGAATAAATGATGGAATGATGCTGGAATGATACTGGGAATAAATGATGGAATGATACTGGAATGATACTGGGAATAAATGATGGAATTATGCTGGAATGATACTGGGAATACATGATGGAATGACACTGGAATGACACTGGGAATAAATGCTGGAATGATACTGGGAATAAATGCTGGAATGATACTGGAATTATACTGGGAAAAAATGCTGGAATGATACTGAATGATAATGGGAATAAATACTGGAATGATACTGGGAATAAATGCTGGAATAAATACTGGAATGATACTGGGAATAAATGCTGGAATGATACTGGAATGATACTGGGAATAAATAATGGAATTATGCTGGAATGATACTGGGAATAAATGACGGAATGATGCTGGAATGATACTGGGAATAAATGATGGAATGATACTGGAATGATACTGGGAATAAATGATTTAATGATAAGGGGAATAAATGATAGAATGATGCTGGAATGATACTGGGAATAACTGCTGGAATGATACTGGGAATAAATGCTGGAATGATACTGGAATGATACTGGGAAAAATGCTGGAATGATACTGGAATAATACTGGGAATAAATGATGGAATGATGCTGGAATGATACTGGGAATAAATGATGGCATGATACTGGAATGATTCTGGGAATAAATGATGGAATGATACTGGGATTAAATGCTGGAATGATACTGGAATAATACTGGGAATAAATGATGGAATGATGTTGGAATTATACTGGGAATAAATGATGGAATGATACTGGGATTAAATGATGGAATGATGCTGGAATGATACTGGGAATAAATGCTGGAATGATACTGGGAATAAATGATGGAATGATGCTGGAATGATACTGGGAATAAATGATGGAATGACACTGGAATGATACTGGGAATAAATGATGGAATTATGCTGGAATGATACTGGGAATAAATGATGGAATGACACTGGAATGATACTGGGAATAAATGCTGGAATGATACTGGGAATAAATGCTGGAATGATACTGAATGATACTGGGAATAAATACTGGAATGATACTGGGAATAAATGATGGAATTATGCTGGAATTATACTGGGAATAAATGATGGACTGATGCTGGAATGATACTGGGAATAAATGCTGGAATGATACTGGAATGATACTGGGAATAAATGATGGAATGATACTGGAAATAAATGATGGAATGATGCTGGAATGATACTGGGAAAAAATGATGGAATGATACTGGAATGATACTGCGAATAAATGATGGAATGATACTGAATGATACTGGGAATAAATGCTGGAATGACGCTGGAATGATACTGGGAATAAATGATGGAATGATACTGGAATGATACTGGGAATAAATGCTGGAATGATACTGGAATGCTACTGGGAATAAATTATTTAATGATACTGGGAATAAATGATGGAATTATGCTGGAATGATACTGGGAATAAATGATGGAATGATGCTGGAATGATACTGGGAATAAATGATGGAATGACACTGGAATGATACTGGGAATAAATGATGGAATTATGCTGGAATGATACTGGGAACAAATGATGGAATGACACTGGAATGATACTGGGAATAAATGCTGGAATGATACTGGAATTATACTCGGAATAAATGCTGGAATGATACTGAATGATAATGGGAATAAATACTGGAATGATACTGGGAATAAATGCTGGAATGATACTGGAATGATACTGGGAATAAATGATGGAATTATGCTGGAATGATACTGGGAATAAATGATGGAATGACACTGGAATGATACTGGGAATAAATGCTGGAATGATACTGGGAACAAATGCTGGAATGATACTGGAATTATACTGGGAATAAATGATGGACTGATGCTGGAATGATACTGGAAATAAATGATGGAATGATGCTGGAATGATACTGGGAAAAAATGATGGAATGATACTGGAATGATACTGCGAATAAATGATGGAATGATACTGGAATGCTACTGGGAATAAATTATTTAATGATACTGGGAATAAATGATGGAATGATACTGAATGACACTGGGAATAAATGCTGGAATGACGCTGGAATGATACTGGGAATAACTGATGGAATGATACTGGAATGATACTGGGAATAAATGCTGGAATGATACTGGAATGATACTGGGAATAAATGATGGAATTATCCTGGAATGATACTGGGAATAAATGCTGGAATGATACTGGGAATAAATGCTGGAATGATACTGGAATGATAATGGGAATAAATGCTGGAATAATACTGAATGATACTGGGAATAAATGCTGGAATGATGCTGGAATGATACTGGGAATAACTGATGGAATGATACTGGAATGATACTGGGAATAAATACTGGAATGATACTGGGAATAAATGCTGGAATGATACTGGAATTATACTGGGAATAAATGATGTAATGATGCTGGAATGATACTGGGAATAAATGATGGAATTATACTGGAATTATACTGGGAATAAATGATGGAATGATACTGGGAATAAATGATGGAATGATGCTGTAATGATACTGGGAATAAATGATGGAATGATACTGGAATGATACTGGGAAGAAATGCTGGAATGATACTGGGAATAAATGCTGGAATGATGCTGGAATGATACTGGGAATAAATGATGGAATGATACTTGAATGATACTGGGAATAAATGCTGGAATGATACTGGAATGATACTGGGAATAAATACTGGAATGATACTGGGAATAAATGCTGGAATGATACTGGAATTATACTGGGAATAAATGATGGAATTATGCTGGAATGATACTGGGAATAAATGCTGGAATGACGCTGGAATGATGCTGGTAATAAATGCTGAAATGATACTTGGAATAAATGCTGGAATGATACTGGAATGATTCTGGGAATAAATGATGGAATGATGCTGGAATGATACTGGGAATAAATGATGGAATGATACTGGGAATAAATGATGGAATGATGCTGGAATGATACTGGGAAAAAATGATGGAATGATACTGGAATGATACTGGGAATAAATGATGGAATGATACTGAATGATACTCGGAATAAATGCTGGAATGACGCTGGAATGATACTGGGAATAAATGATGGCTTGATACTGGAATGATACTGGGAATAAATGCTGGAATGATACTGGAATTATACTGGGAATAAATGATTTAATGATACTGGGAATAAATGATGGAATTATGCTGGCATGATACTGGGAATAAATGCTGGAATGATACTGGAATGATACTAGGAATAAATGCTGGAATGATACTGGAATGATACTGGGAATAAATGATGGAATTATGCTGGAATGATACTGGGAATAAATGCTGGAATGATATTGGGAATAAATGCTGGAATGATACTGGAATGATGGTGGGAATAAATGATGGAATGATACTGAATGATACTGGGAATAAATGCTGGAATGACGCTGGAATGATACTGGGAATAACTGATGGAATGATACTGGAATGATACTGGGAATAAATGCTGGAATGATACTGGAATGATACTGGAATAAATGATGGAATTATCCTGGAATGATACTGGGAATAAATGCTGGAATGATACTGGGAATAAATGCTGGAATGATACTGGAATGATAATGGGAATAAATGCTGGAATAATACTGAATGATACTGGGAAGAAATGCTGGAATGATGCTGGAATGATACTGGGAATAACTGATGGAATGATACTGGAATGATACTGGGAATAAATACTGGAATGATACTGGGAATAAATGCTGGAATGATACTGGAATTATACTGGGAATAAATGATGTAATGATGCTGGAATGATACTGGGAATAAATGATGGAATTATACTGGAATTATACTGGGAATAAATGATGGAATGATACTGGGAATAAATGATGGAATGATGCTGTAATGATACTGGGAATAAATGATGGAATGATACTGGAATGATACTGGGAATAAATGATGGAATGATGCTGGAATGATACTGGGAATAAATGATGGAATGATACTGGAATGATACTGGGAATAAATGATGGAATTATGCTGGAATGATACTGGGAATACATGATGGAATGACACTGGAATGACACTGGGAATAAATGCTGGAATGATACTGGGAATAAATGCTGGAATGATACTGGAATTATACTGGGAAAAATGCTGGAATGATACTGAATGATAATGGGAATAAATACTGGAATGATACTGGGAATAAATGCTGGAATAAATACTGGAATGATACTGGGAATAAATGCTGGAATGATACTGGAATGATACTGGGAATAAATAATGGAATTATGCTGGAATGATACTGGGAATAAATGACGGAATGATGCTGGAATGATACTGGGAATAAATGATGGAATGATACTGGAATGATACTGGGAATAAATGATTTAATGATAAGGGGAATAAATGATAGAATGATGCTGGAATGATACTGGGAATAACTGCTGGAATGATACTGGGAATAAATGCTGGAATGATACTGGAATGATACTGGGAAAAATGCTGGAATGATACTGGAATAATACTGGGAATAAATGATGGAATGATGCTGGAATGATACTGGGAATAAATGATGGCATGATACTGGAATGATTCTGGGAATAAATGATGGAATGATACTGGGATTAAATGCTGGAATGATACTGGAATAATACTGGGAATAAATGATGGAATGATGTTGGAATTATACTGGGAATAAATGATGGAATGATACTGGGATTAAATGATGGAATGATGCTGGAATGATACTGGGAATAAATGCTGGAATGATACTGGGAATAAATGATGGAATGATGCTGGAATGATACTGGGAATAAATGATGGAATGACACTGGAATGATACTGGGAATAAATGATGGAATTATGCTGGAATGATACTGGGAATAAATGATGGAATGACACTGGAATGATACTGGGAATAAATGCTGGAATGATACTGGGAATAAATGCTGGAATGATACTGAATGATACTGGGAATAAATACTGGAATGATACTGGGAATAAATGATGGAATTATGCTGGAATTATACTGGGAATAAATGATGGACTGATGCTGGAATGATACTGGGAATAAATGCTGGAATGATACTGGAATGATACTGGGAATAAATGATGGAATGATACTGGAAATAAAGGATGGAATGATGCTGGAATGATACTGGGAAAAAATGATGGAATGATACTGGAATGATACTGCGAATAAATGATGGAATGATACTGAATGATACTGGGAATAAATGCTGGAATGACGCTGGAATGATACTGGGAATAAATGATGGAATGATACTGGAATGATACTGGGAATAAATGCTGGAATGATACTGGAATGCTACTGGGAATAAATTATTTAATGATACTGGGAATAAATGATGGAATTATGCTGGAATGATACTGGGAATAAATGATGGAATGATGCTGGAATGATACTGGGAATAAATGATGGAATGACACTGGAATGATACTGGGAATAAATGATGGAATTATGCTGGAATGATACTGGGAATAAATGATGGAATGACACTGGAATGATACTGGGAATAAATGCTGGAATGATACTGGAATTATACTCGGAATAAATGCTGGAATGATACTGAATGATAATGGGAATAAATACTGGAATGATACTGGGAATAAATGCTGGAATGATACTGGAATGATACTGGGAATAAATGATGGAATTATGCTGGAATGATACTGGGAATAAATGATGGAATGACACTGGAATGATACTGGGAATAAATGATGGAATGACACTGGAATGACACTGGGAATAAATGCTGGAATGACGCTGGAATGATACTGGGAATAACTGATGGAATGATACTGGAATGATACTGGGAATAAATGATGGAATGATGCTGTAATGATACTGGGAATAAATGATGGAATTATCCTGGAATGATACTGGGAAGAAATGCTGGAATGATACTGGGAATAAATGCTGGAATGATGCTGGAATGATACTGGGAATAAATGATGGAATGATACTTGAATGATACTGGGAATAAATGCTGGAATGATACTGGAATGATACTGGGAATAAATACTGGAATGATACTGGGAATAAATGCTGGAATGATACTGGAATTATACTGGGAATAAATGATGGAATTATGCTGGAATGATACTGGGAATAAATGCTGGAATGACGCTGGAATGATGCTGGGAATAAATGCTGAAATGATACTTGGAATAAATGCTGGAATGATACTGGAATGATTCTGGGAATAAATGATGGAATGATGCTGGAATGATACTGGGAATAAATGATGGAATGATACTGGGAATAAATGATGGAATGATGCTGGAATTATACTGGGAAAAAATGATGGAATGATACTGGAATGATACTGGGAATAAATGATGGAATGATACTGAATGATACTCGGAATAAATGCTGGAATGACGCTGGAATGATACTGGGAATAAATGATGGCTTGATACTGGAATGATACTGGGAATAAATGCTGGAATGATACTGGAATTATACTGGGAATAAATGATTTAATGATACTGGGAATAAATGATGGAATTATGCTGGCATGATACTGGGAATAAATGCTGGAATGATACTGGGAATAAATGCTGGAATGATACTGGAATTATACTGGGAATAAATGATTTAATGATACTGGGAATAAATGATGGAATTATGCTGGCATGATACTGGGAATAAATGCTGGAATGATACTGGGAATAAATGCTGGAATGATACTGGAATGATACTAGGAATAAATGCTGGAATGATACTGGAATGATACTGGGAATAAATGATGGAATTATGCTGGAATGATACTGGGAATAAATGCTGGAATGATATTGGGAATAAATGCTGGAATGATACTGGAATGATGGTGGGAATAAATGATGGAATGATACTGAATGATACTGGGAATAAATGCTGGAATGACGCTGGAATGATACTGGGAATAACTGATGGAATGATACTGGAATGATACTGGGAATAAATGCTGGAATGATACTGGAATGATACTGGAATAAATGATGGAATTATCCTGGAATGATACTGGGAATAAATGCTGGAATGATACTGGGAATAAATGCTGGAATGATACTGGAATGATAATGGGAATAAATGCTGGAATAATACTGAATGATACTGGGAATAAATGCTGGAATGATGCTGGAATGATACTGGGAATAACTGATGGAATGATACTGGAATGATACTGGGAATAAATACTGGAATGATACTGGGAAAAAATGCTGGAATGATACTGGAATTATACTGGGAATAAATGATGTAATGATGCTGGAATGATACTGGGAATAAATGATGGAATTATACTGGAATTATACTGGGAATAAATGATGGAATGATACTGGGAATAAATGATGGAATGATGCTGTAATGATACTGGGAATAAATGATGGAATGATACTGGAATGATACTGGGAATAAATGCTGGAATGATACTGGGAATAAATGCTGGAATGATGCTGGAATGATACTGGGAATAAATGATGGAATGATACTTGAATGATACTGGGAATAAATGCTGGAATGATACTGGAATGATACTGGGAATAAATGATGGAATTATCCTGGAATGATACTGGGAATAAATGCTGGAATGATACTGGGAATAAATGCTGGAATGATACTGGAATGATAATGGGAATAAATGCTGGAATAATACTGAATGATACTGGGAATAAATGCTGGAATGATGCTGGAATGATACTGGGAATAACTGATGGAATGATACTGGAATGATACTGGGAATAAATACTGGAATGATACTGGGAATAAATGCTGGAATGATACTGGAATTATACTGGGAATAAATGATGTAATGATGCTGGAATGATACTGGGAATAAATGATGGAATTATACTGGAATTATACTGGGAATAAATGATGGAATGATACTGGGAATAAATGCTGGAATGATACTGGAATGATACTGGGAATAAATACTGGAATGATACTGGGAATAAATGCTGGAATGATACTGGAATTATACTGGGAATAAATGATGGAATTATGCTGGAATGATACTGGGAATAAATGCTGGAATGACGCTGGAATGATGCTGGGAATAAATGCTGAAATGATACTTGGAATAAATGCTGGAATGATACTGGAATGATTCTGGGAATAAATGATGGAATGATGCTGGAATGATACTGGGAATAAATGATGGAATGATAGTGGGAATAAATGATGGAATGATGCTGGAATGATACTGGGAAAAAATGATGGAATGATACTGGAATGATACTGGGAATAAATGATGGAATGATACTGAATGATACTCGGAATAAATGCTGGAATGACGCTGGAATGATACTGGGAATAAATGATGGCATGATACTGGAATGATACTGGGAATAAATGCTGGAATGATACTGGAATTATACTGGGAATAAATGATTTAATGATACTGGGAATAAATGATGGAATTATCCTGGAATGATACTGGGAATAAATGCTGAAATGATACTGGGAATAAATGCTGGAATGATACTGGAATGATAATGGGAATAAATCCTGGAATAATACTGAATGATACTGGGAATAAATGCTGGAATGATGCTGGAATGATACTGGGAATAACTGATGGAATGATACTGGAATGATACTGGGAATAAATACTGGAATGATACTGGGAATAAATGCTGGAATGATACTGGAATTATACTGGGAATAAATGATGTAATGATGCTGGAATGATACTGGGAATAAATGATGGAATTATACTGGAATTATACTGGGAATAAATGATGGAATGATACTGGGAATAAATGATGGAATGATGCTGTAATGATACTGGGAATAAATGATGGAATGATACTGGAATGATACTGGGAAGAAATGCTGGAATGATACTGGGAATAAATGCTGGAATGATGCTGGAATGATACTGGGAATAAATGATGGAATGATACTTGAATGATACTGGGAATAAATGCTGGAATGATACTGGAATGATACTGGAATGATACTGGGAATAAATACTGGAATGATACTGGGAATAAATGCTGGAATGATACTGGAATTATACTGGGAATAAATGATGGAATTATGCTGGAATGATACTGGGAATAAATGCTGGAATGACGCTGGAATGATGCTGGGAATAAATGCTGAAATGATACTTGGAATAAATGCTGGAATGATACTGGAATGATTCTGGGAATAAATGATGGAATGATGCTGGAATGATACTGGGAATAAATGATGGAATGATACTAGGAATAAATGATGGAATGATGCTGGAATGATACTGGGAAAAAATGATGGAATGATACTGGAATGATACTGGGAATAAATGATGGAATGATACTGAATGATACTCGGAATAAATGCTGGAATGACGCTGGAATGATACTGGGAATAAATGATGGCATGATACTGAATGATACTGGGAATAAATGCTGGAATGATACTGGAATGATACTGGGAATAACTGATGGAATGATACTGAATGATACTCGGAATAAATGCTGGAATGACGCTGGAATGATACTGGGAATAAATGATGGCATGATACTGGAATGATACTGGGAATAAATGCTGGAATGATACTGGAATTATACTGGGAATAAATGATTTAATGATACTGGGAATAAATGATGGAATTATGCTGGCATGATACTGGGAATAAATGCTGGAATGATACTGGGAATAAATGCTGGAATGATACTGGAATGATACTAGGAATAAATGCTGGAATGATACTGGAATGATACTGGGAATAAATGCTGGAATGATGCTGGAATGATACTGGGAATAACTGATGGAATGATACTGGAATGATACTGGGAATAAATACTGGAATGATACTGGGAATAAATGCTAGAATGATACTGGAATGATACTGGGAATAAATGATGGAATTATGCTGGAATGATACTGGGAATAAATGATGGAATGACACTGGAATGATAGTGGGAATAAATGCTGGAATGATAATGGGAATAAATGCTGGAATGATGCTGGAATGATACTGGGAATAAATGATGGAATGATACTGGAATGATACTGGGAATAAATGCTGGAATGATACTGGAATGATACTGGGAATAAATGACGGAATGATGCTGGAATGATACTGGGAATAAATGATGGAATGATACTAGAATGATACTGGGAATAAATGATTTAATGATACTGGGAATAAATGATAGAATGATGCTGGAATGATACTGGGAATAAATGCTGGAATGATACTGGAATAATACTGGGAAAAAATGATGGAATGATGCTGGAATGATACTTGGAATAAATGATGGAATGATACTGGAATGATTCTGGGAATAAATGATGGAATGATACTGGGATTAAATGCTGGAATGATACTGGAATAATACTGGGAATAAATGATGGAATGATGTTGGAATTATACTGGGAATAAATGATGGAATGATACTGGGAATAAATGCTGGAATGATACTGGAATGATGGTGGGAATAAATGATGGAATGATACTGAATGATACTGGGAATAAATGCTGGAATGATACTGGAATGATACTGGGAATAACTGATGGAATGATACTGGAATGATACTGGGAATAAATGCTGGAATGATACTGGAATGATACTGGGAATAAATGATGGAATTATCCTGGAATGATACTGGGAATAAATGCTGGAATGATACTGGGAATAAATGCTGGAATGATACTGGAATGATAATGGGAATAAATGCTGGAATAATACTGAATAATACTGGGAATAAATGCTGGAATGATACTGGAATGATAATGGGAATAAATGCTGGAATAATACTGAATAATACTGGGAATAAATGCTGGAATGATGCTGGAATGATACTGGGAATAAATACTGGAATGATACTGGGAATAAATGCTGGAATGATACTGGAATTATACTGGGAATAAATGATGTAATGATGCTGGAATGATACTGGGAATAAATGATGGAATTATACTGGAATTATACTGGGAATAAATGATGGAATGATACTGGGAATAAATGATGGAATGATGCTGTAATGATACTGGGAATAAATGATGGAATGATACTGGAATGATACTGGGAAGAAATGCTGGAATGATACTGGCAATAAATGATGGAATGATACTTGAATGATACTGGGAATAAATGCTGGAATGATACTGGAATGATACTGGGAATAAATACTGGAATGATACTGGGAATAAATGCTGGAATGATACTGGAATTATACTGGGAATAAATGATGGAATAACGCTGGAATGATAGTGGGAATAAATGCTGGAATGACGCTGGAATGATGCTGGGAATAAATGCTGAAATGATACTTGGAATAAATGCTGGAATGATACTGGAATGATTCTGGGAATAAATGATGGAATGATGCTGGAATGATACTGGGAATAAATGATGGAATGACACTGGAATGATACTGGGAATAAATGCTGGAATGATACTGGGAACAAATGCTGGAATGATACTGGACTTATACTGGGAATAAATGATGGACTGATGCTGGAATGATACTGGGAATAAATGATGGAATGATGCTGGAATGATACTGGGAATAAATGATGGAATGACACTGGAATGATGCTGGGAATAAATGATGGAATTATGCTGGAATGATACTGGGAATAAATGATGGAATGACACTGGAATGATACTGGGAAAAAATGCTGGAATGATACTGGGAATAAATGCAGGAATGATACTGGAATTATACTCGGAATAAATGCTGGAATGATACTGAATGATAATGGGAATAAATACTGGAATGATACTGGGAATAAATGCTGGAATGATACTGGAATGATACTGGGAATAAATGATGGAATTATGCTGGAATGATACTGGGAATAAATGCTGGAATGACACTGGAATGATACTGGGAATAAATGCTGGAATGATACTGGGAACAAATGCTGGAATGATACTGGAATTATACTGGGAATAAATGATGGACTGATGCTGGAATGATACTGGGAATAAATGATGGAATGATACTGGAATGATACTGGGAATAAATGATGGAATGATACTGGAAATAAATGATGGAATGATGCTGGAATGATACTGGGAAAAAATGATGGAATGATACTGGAATGATACTGCGAATAAATGATGGAATGATACTGAATGATACTGGGAATAAATGCTGGAATGACGCTGGAATGATACTGGGAATAAATGATGGAATGATACTGGAATGATACTGGGAATAAATGCTGGAATGATACTGGAATGCTACTGGGAATAAATTATTTAATGATACTGGGAATAAATGATGGAATTATGCTGGAATGATACTGGGAATAAATGCTGGAACGATACTGGAATGATACTGGGAATAAATGCTGGAATGATACTGAATGATACTGGGAATAAATGCTGGAATGATGCTGGAATGATACTGGGAATAAATGATGGAAGGATACTGGAATGATACTGGGAATAAATACTGGAATGATACTGGGAATAAATGCTGGAATGATACTGGAATGATACTGGGAATAAATGATGGAATTATGCTGGAATGATACTGGGAATAAATGCTGGAATGATATTGGGAATAAATGCTGGAATGATACTGGAATGATGGTGGGAATAAATGATGGAATGATACTGAATGATACTGGGAATAAATGCTGGAATGACGCTGGAATGATACTGGGAATAACTGATGGAATGATACTGGAATGATACTGGGAATAAATGCTGGAATGATACTGGAATGATACTGGGAATAAATGATGGAATTATCCTGGAATGATACTGGGAATAAATGCTGGAATGATACTGGGAATAAATGCTGGAATGATACTGGAATGATAATGGGAATAAATGCTGGAATAATACTGAATGATACTGGGAATAAATGCTGGAATGATGCTGGAATGATACTGGGAATAACTGATGGAATGATACTGGAATGATACTGGGAATAAATACTGGAATGATACTGGGAATAAATGCTGGAATGATACTGGAATTATACTGGGAATAAATGATGTAATGATGCTGGAATGATACTGGGAATAAATGATGGAATTATACTGGAATTATACTGGGAATAAATGATGGAATGATACTGGGAATAAATGATGGAATGATGCTGTAATGATACTGGGAATAAATGATGGAATGATACTGGAATGATACTGGGAAGAAATGCTGGAATGATACTGGGAATAAATGCTGGAATGATGCTGGAATGATACTGGGAATAAATGCTGGAATGATACTGGAATGATTCTGGGAATAAATGATGGAATGATGCTGGAATGATACTGGGAATAAATGATGGAATGATACTGGGAATAAATGATGGAATGATGCTGGAATGATACTGGGAAAAAATGATGGAATTATGCTGGCATGATACTGGGAATAAATGCTGGAATGATACTGGGAATAAATGCTGGAATGATACTGGAATGATACTAGGAATAAATGCTGGAATGATACTGGAATGATACTGGGAATAAATACTGGAATGATACTGGGAATAAATGCTGGAATGATACTGGAATGATACTGGGACTAAATGATGGAATTATGCTGGAATGATACTGGGAATAAATGATGGAATGACACTGGAATGATACTGGGAATAAATGCTGGAATGATAATGGGAATAAATGCTGGAATGATGCTGGAATGATACTGGGAATAAATGATGGAATGATACTGGAATGATACTGGGAATAAATGCTGGAATGATACTGGAATGATACTGGGAATAAATGACGGAATTATGCTGGAATGATACTGGGAATAAATGATGGAATGATACTAGAATGATACTGGGAATAAATGATTTAATGATACTGGGAATAAATGATAGAATGATGCTGGAATGATACTGGGAATAAATGCTGGAATGATACTGGAATGATACTGGGAATAAATGATGGAATGATGCTGGAATGATACTTGGAATAAATGATGGAATGATACTGGAATGATTCTGGGAATAAATGATGGAATGATACTGGGATTAAATGCTGGAATGATACTGGAATAATACTGGGAATAAATGATGGAATGATGTTGGAATTATACTGGGAATAAATGATGGAATGATACTGGGAATAAATGCTGGAATGATACTGGAATGATGGTGGGAATAAATGATTGAATGATACTGAATGATACTGGGAATAAATGCTGGAATGACGCTGGAATGATACTGGGAATAACTGATGGAATGATACTGGAATGATACTGGGAATAAATGCTGGAATGATACTGGAATGATACTGGGAATAAATGATGGAATTATCCTGGAATGATACTGGGAATAAATGCTGGAATGATACTGGGAATAAATGCTTGAATGATACTGGAATGATAATGGGAATAAATGCTGGAATAATACTGAATGATACTGGGAATAAATGCTGGAATGATGCTGGAATGATACTGGGAATAACTGATGGAATGATACTGGAATGATACTGGGAATAAATACTGGAATGATACTGGGAATAAATGCTGGAATGATACTGGAATTATACTGGGAATAAATGATGTAATGATGCTGGAATGATACTGGGAATAAATGATGGAATTATACTGGAATTATACTGGGAATAAATGATGGAATGATACTGGGAATAAATGATGGAATGATGCTGTAATGATACTGGGAATAAATGATGGAATGATACTGGAATGATACTGGGAAGAAATGCTGGAATGATACTGGGAATAAATGCTGGAATGATGCTGGAATGATACTGGGAATAAATGATGGAATGATACTTGAATGATACTGGGAATAAATGCTGGAATGATACTGGAATGATACTGGGAATAAATACTGGAATGATACTAGGAATAAATGCGGGAATGATACTGGAATGATTCTGGGAATAAATGATGGAATGATGCTGGAATGATACTGGGAATAAATGATGGAATGATGCTGGAATGATACTGGGAAAAAATGATGGAATGATACTGGAATGATACTGGGAATAAATGATGGAATGATACTGAATGATACTGGGAATAAATGCTGGAATGACGCTGGAATGATACTGGGAATAAATGATGGCATGATACTGGAATGATACTGGGAATAAATGCTGGAATGATACTGGAAATATACTGGGAATAAATGATTTAATGATACTGGGAATAAATGATGGAATTATGCTGGCATGATACTGGGAATAAATGATGGAATGATACTGGGAATAAATGCTGGAATGATACTGGAATGATACTAGGAATAAGTGCTGGAATGATACTGAATGATACTGGGAATAAATGCTGGAATGATGCTGGAATGATACTGGGAATAACTGATGGAATGATACTGGAATGATACTGGGAATAAATACTGGAATGATACTGGGAATAAATGCTGGAATGATACTGGAATGATACTGGGAATAAATGCTGGAATTATGCTGGAATGATACTGGGAATAAATTATGGAATGACACTGGAATGATACTGGGAATAAATGCTGGAATGATAATGGGAATAAATGCTGGAATGATGCTGGAATGATACTGGGAATAAATGATGGAATGATACTGGAATGATACTGGGAATAAATGCTGGAATGATACTGGAATGATACTGGGAATAAATGACGGAATGATGCTGGAATGATACTGGGAATAAATGATGGAATGATACTGGAATGATACTGGGAATAAATGCTGGAATGATACTGGAATGATACTGGGAATAAATGACGGAATGATGCTGGAATGATACTGGGAATAAATGATGGAATGATACGAGAATGATACTGGGAATAAATGATTTAATGATACTGGGAATAAATGATGGGATGATGCTGGAATGATACTGGGAATAAATGCTGGAATGATACTGGAATAATACTGGGAATAAATGATGGAATGATGCTGGAATGATACTTGGAATAAATGATGGAATGATACTGGAATGATTCTGGGAATAAATGATGGAATGATACTGGGATTAAATGCTGGAATGATACTGGAATAATACTGGGAATAAATGATGGAATGATGTTGGAATTATACTGGGAATAAATGATGGAATGATACTGGGATTAAATGATGGAATGATGCTGGAATGATACTGGGAATAAATGCTTTAATGATACTGGGAATAAATGCTGGAATGATATCGGGAATAAATGCTGGAATGATGCTGGAATGATACTGGGAATAAATGATGGAATGATACTGGGAATAAATGATGGAATGACACTGGAATGATACTGGGAATAAATAATGGAATGATACTGGGAATAAATGCTGGAATGATACTGGAATTATACTGGGAATAAATGCTGGAATGATACTGAATGATAATGGGAATAAATACTGGAATGATACTGGGAATAAATGATGGAATGATACTGGAATTATACTGGGAATAAATGATGGAATGATATTGAATGATAATGGGAATAAATACTGGAATGATACTGGGAATAAATGCTGGAATGATACTGGAATGATACTGGGAATAAATGATGGAATTATGCTGGAATGATACTGGGAATAAATGATGGAATGACACTGGAATGATACTGGGAATAAATGCTGGAATGATACTGGGAATAAATGCTGGAATAAATAATGGAATGATACTGGGAATAAATGCTGGAATGATACTGGAATTATACTGGGAATAAATGCTGGAATGATACTGAATGATAATGGGAATAAATACTGGAATGATACTGGGAATAAATGATGGAATGATACTGGAATTATACTGGGAATAAATGATGGAATGATATTGAATGATAATGGGAATAAATACTGGAATGATACTGGGAATAAATGCTGGAATGATACTGGAATGATACTGGGAATAAATGATGGAATTATGCTGGAATGATACTGGGAATAAATGATGGAATGATACGAGAATGATACTGGGAATAAATGATTTAATGATACTGGGAATAAATGATGGAATGATGCTGGAATGATTCTGGGAATAAATGCTGGAATGATACTGGAATAATACTGGGAATAAATGATGGAATGATGCTGGAATGATACTTGGAATAAATGATGGAATGATACTGGAATGATTCTGGGAATAAATGATGGAATGATACTGGGATTAAATGCTGGAATGATACTGGAATAATACTGGGAATAAATGATGGAATGTTGTTGGAATTATACTGGGAATAAATGATGGAATGATACTGGGATTAAATGATGGAATGATGCTGGAATGATACTGGGAATAAATGCTTTAATGATACTGGGAATAAATGCTGGAATGATACTGGGAATAAATGCTGGAATGATGCTGGAATGATACTGGGAATAAATGATGGAATGATACTGGAATGATACTGGGAATAAATGATGGAATTATGCTGGAATGATACTGGGAATAAATGATGGAATGACACTGGAATGATACTGGGAATAAATGATGGAATGATACTGGGAATAAATGCTGGAATGATACTGGAATTATACTGGGAATAAATGCTGGAATGATACTGAATGATAATGGGAATAAATACTGGAATGATACTGGGAATAAATGATGGAATGACACTGGAATGATACTGGGAATAAATGATGGAATGAGACTGGGAATAAATGATGGAATGATACTGGAATTATACTGGGAATAAATGATGGAATGATACTGAATGATAATGGGAATAAATACTGGAATGATACTGGGAATAAATGCTGGAATGATACTGGAATGATACTGGGAATAAATGATGGAATTATGCTGGAATGATACTGGGAATAAATGATGGAATGACACTGGAATGATACTGGGAATAAATGCTGGAATGATACTGGGAATAAATGCTGGAATGATACTGGAATGATACTGGGAATAAATGATGGAATGATACTGGAAATAAATGATGGAGTGATGCTGGAATGATACTGGGAAAAAATGATGGAATGATACTGGAATGATACTGCGAATAAATGATGGAATGATACTGAATGATACTGGGAATAAATGCTGGATTGACGCTGGAATGATACTGGGAATAAATGATGGAATGATACTGGAATGATACTGGGAATAAATGCTGGAATGATACTGGAATGATACTGGGAATAAATGATTTAATGATACTGGGAATAAATGCTGGAATGATACTGGGAATAAATGCTGGAACGTTACTGGAATGATACTGGGAATAAATGCTGCAATGATACTGAATGATACTGGGAATAAATGCTGGAATGATGCTGGAATGATACTGGGAATAAATACTGGAATGATACTGGGAATAAATGCTGGAATGATACTGGAATGATACTGGGAATAAATGATGGAATTATGCTGGAATGATACTGGGAATAAATGCTGGAATGATATTGGGAATAAATGCTGGAATGATACTGGAATGATGCTGGGAATAAATGATGGAATGATACTGAATGATACTGGGAATAAATGCTGGAATGACGCTGGAATGATACTGGGAATAAATGATGGAATGATACTGGAATGATACTGGGAATAAATGATGGAATGATACTGGAATGATACTGGGAATAAATGATTTAATGATATTGGGAATAAATGATGGAATTATCCTGGAATGATACTGGGAATAAATGCTGGAATGATACTGGGAATAAATGCTGGAATGATACTGGAATGATATCGGGAATAAATGCTGGAATGATACTGAATGATACTGGGAATAAATGCTGGAATGATGCTGGAATGATACTGGGAATAAATGCTGGAATGATACTGGGAATAAATGATGGAATGATACTGGAATGATACTGGGAATAAATGCTGGAATGATACTGGAATGATACTGGGAATAAATGACGGAATGATGCTGGAATGATACTGGGAATAAATGATGGAATGATACGAGAATGATACTGGGAATAAATGATTTAATGATACTGGGAAGAAATGATGGAATGATACTGGGAATAAATGATGGAATGATACTGGAATGATACTGGGAATAAATGCTGGAATGATACTGGAATGATACTGGGAATAAATGACGGAATGATGCTGGAATGATACTGGGAATAAATACTGGAATGATACTGGGAATAAATGCTGGAATGATACTGGAATGATACTGGGAATAAATGATGGAATTATGCTGGAATGATACTGGGAATAAATGCTGGAATGATATTGGGAATAAATGCTGGAATGATACTGGAATGATGTTGGGAATAAATGATGGAATGATACTGAATGATACTGGGAATAAATGCTGGAATGACGCTGGAATGATACTGGGAATAAATGATGGAATGATACTGGAATGATACTGGGAATAAATGATGGAATGATACTGGAATGATACTGGGAATAAATGATTTAATGATATTGGGAATAAATGATGGAATTATCCTGGAATGATACTGGGAATAAATGCTGGAATGATACTGGGAATAAATGCTGGAATGATACTGGAATGATATCGGGAATAAATGCTGGAATGATACTGAATGATACTGGGAATAAATGCTGGAATGATGCTGGAATGATACTGGGAATAACTGATGGAATGATACTGGAATGATACTGGGAATAAATACTGGAATGATACTGGGAATAAATGCTGGAATGATACTGGGAATAAATGATGGAATGATACTGGAATGATACTGGGAATAAATGCTGGAATGATACTGGAATGATACTGGGAATAAATGACGGAATGATGCTGGAATGATACTGGGAATAAATGATGGAATGATACGAGAATGATACTGGGAATAAATGATTTAATGATACTGGGAATAAATGATGGAATGATGCTGGAATGATACTGGGAATAAATGCTGGAATGATACTGGAATAATACTGGGAATAAATGATGGAATGATGCTGGAATGATACTTGGAATAAATGATGGAATGATACTGGAATGATTCTGGGAATAAATGATGGAATGATACTGGGATTAAATGCTGGAATGATACTGGAATAATACTGGGAATAAATGATGGAATGATGTTGGAATTATACTGGGAATAAATGATGGAATGATACTGGGATTAAATGATGGAATGATGCTGGAATGATACTGGGAATAAATGCTTTAATGATTCTGGGAATAAATGCTGGAATGATATCGGGAATAAATGCTGGAATGATGCTGGAATGATACTGGGAATAAATGATGGAATGATACTGGAATGATACTGGGAATAAATGATGGAATTATGCTGGAATGATACTGGGAATAAATGATGAAATGACACTGGAATGATACTGGGAATAAATGATGGAATGATACTGGGAATAAATGCTGGAATGATACTGGAATTATACTGGGAATAAATGCTGGAATGATACTGAATGATAATGGGAATAAATACTGGAATGATACTGGGAATAAATGATGGAATGACACTGGAATGATACTGGGAATAAATGATGGAATTATACTGGGAATAAATGATGGAATGATACTGGAATTATACTGGGAATAAATGATGGAATGATACTGAATGATAATGGGAATAAATACTGGAATGATACTGGGAATAAATGCTGGAATGATACTGGAATGATACTGGGAATAAATGATGGAATTATGCTGGAATGATACTGGGAATAAATGATGGAATGACACTGGAATGATACTGGGAATAAATGCTGGAATGATACTGGGAATAAATGCTGGAATGATACTGGCATGATACTGGGAATAAATGCTGGAATGATACTGGGAATAAATGCTGGAATGATACTGGAATGATACTAGGAATAAATGCTGGAATGATACTGGAATGATACTGGGAATAAATGCTGGAATGATGCTGGAATGATACTGGGAATAACTGATGGAATGATACTGGAATGATACTGGGAATAAATACTGGAATGATACTGGGAATAAATGCTGGAATGATACTGGAATGATACTGGGAATAAATGATGGAATTATGCTGGAATGATACTGGGAATAAATGCTGGAATGATAATGGGAATAAATGCTGGAATGATGCTGGAATGATACTGGGAATAAATGATGGAATGATACTGGAATGATACTGGGAATAAATGATGGAATTATGCTGGAATGATACTGGGAATAAATGATGGAATGATGCTGGAATGATACTGGGAATAAATGCTGGAATGATACTGGAATAATACTGGGAATAAATGATGGAATGATGCTGGAATGATACTTGGAATAAATGATGGAATGATACTGGAATGATTCTGGGAATAAATGATGGAATGATACTGGGATTAAATGCTGGAATGATACTGGAATAATACTGGGAATAAATGATGGAATGATGTTGGAATTATACTGGGAATAAATGATGGAATGATACTGGGATTAAATGATGGAATGATGCTGGAATGATACTGGGAATAAATGCTTTAATGATACTGGGAATAAATGCTGGAATGATACTGGGAATAAATGCTGGAATGATGCTGGAATGATACTGGGAATAAATGATGGAATGATAGTGGAATGATACTGGGAATAAAGGATGGAATTATGCTGGAATGATACTGGGAATAAATGATGGAATGACACTGGAATGATACTGGGAATAAATGATGGAATGATACTGGGAATAAATGCTGGAATGATACTGGAATTATACTGGGAATAAATGCTGGAATGATACTGAATGATAATGGGAATAAATACTGGAATGATACTGGGAATAAATGATGGAATGACACTGGAATGATACTGGGAATAAATGATGGAATGATACTGGGAATAAATGATGGAATGATACTGGAATTATACTGGGAATAAATGATGGAATGATACTGAATGATAATGGGAATAAATACTGGAATGATACTGGGAATAAATGCTGGAATGATACTGGAATGATACTGGGAATAAATGATGGAATTATGCTGGAATGATACTGGGAATAAATGATGGAATGACACTGGAATGATACTGGGAATAAATGCTGGAATGATACTGGGAATAAATGCTGGAATGATACTGGAATGATACTGGGAATAAATGATGGAATGATACTGGAAATAAATGATGGAGTGATGCTGGAATGATACTGGGAAAAAATGATGGAATGATACTGGAATGATACTGGAATGATACTGCGAATAAATGATGGAATGATACTGAATGATACTGGGAATAAATGCTGGATTGACGCTGGAATGATACTGGGAATAAATGATGGAATGATACTGGAATGATACTGGGAATAAATGCTGGAATGATACTGGAATGATACTGGGAATAAATGATTTAATGATACTGGGAATAAATGCTGGAATGATACTGGGAATAAATGCTGGAACGTTACTGGAATGATACTGGGAATAAATGCTGCAATGATACTGAATGATACTGGGAATAAATGCTGGAATGATGCTGGAATGATACTGGGAATAAATACTGGAATGATACTGGGAATAAATGCTGGAATGATACTGGAATGATACTGGGAATAAATGATGGAATTATGCTGGAATGATACTGGGAATAAATGCTGGAATGATATTGGGAATAAATGCTGGAATGATACTGGAATGATGCTGGGAATAAATGATGGAATGATACTGAATGATACGTGGAATAAATGCTGGAATGACGCTGGAATGATACTGGGAATAAATGCTGGAATGATACTGGAATGATACTGGGAATAAATGATTTAATGATATTGGGAATAAATGATGGAATTATCCTGGAATGATACTGGGAATAAATGCTGGAATGATACTGGGAATAAATGCTGGAATGATACTGGAATGATATCGGGAATAAATGCTGGAATGATACTGAATGATACTGGGAATAAATTCTGGAATGATGCTGGAATGATACTGGGAATATGGAATGATACTGGAATGATACTGGGAATAAATACTGGAATGATACTGGGAATAAATGCTGGAATGATACTGGGCAAAAATGATGGAATGATACTGGAATGATACTGCGCAAAAATGATGGAATGATACTGAATGATACTGGGAATAAATGCTGGAATGACGCTGGAATGATACTGGGAATAAATGATGGAATGATACTGGAATGATATTGGGAATAAATGCTGGAATGATACTGGAATGATACTGGGAATAAATGATTTAATGATACTGGGAATAAATGATGGAATTATGCTGGAATGATACTGGGAATAAATGCTGGAATGATACTGGGAATAAATGCTGGAATGAAACTGGAATGATACTGGGAATAAATGCTGGAATGATACTGAATGATACTGGGAATAAATGCTGGAATGATGCTGGAATGATACTGGGAATAAATGATGGAATGATACTGGAATGATACTGGGAATAAATACTGGAATGATACTGGGAATAAATGCTGGAATGATACTGGAATGATACTGGGAATAAATGATGGAATTATGCTGGAATGATACTGGGAATAAATGCTGGAATGATACTGGAATGATGCTGGGAATGAATGATGGAATGATACTGAATGATACTGGGAATAAATGCTGGAATGACGCTGGAATGATACTGGGAATAAATGATGGAATGATACTGGAATGATACTGGGAATAAATGATGGAATGATACTGGAATGATACTGGGAATAAATAATTTAATGATATTGGGAATAAATGATGGAATTATCCTGGAATGATACTGGGAATAAATGCTGGAATGATACTGGGAATAAATGCTGGAATGATACTGGAATGATAATGGGAATAAATGCTGGAATGATACTGAATGATACTGGGAATAAATGCTGGAATGATGCTGGAATGATACTGGGAATAACTGATGGAATGATACTGGAATGATACTGGGAATGAATACTGGAATGATACTGGGAATAAATGCTGGAATGATACTGGAATTATACTGGGAATAAATGATGTAATGATGCTGGAATGATACTGGGAATAAATGATGGAATTATACTGGAATGGTACTGGGAATAAATGATGGAATGATACTGGGAATAAATGATGGAATGATGCTGTAATGATACTGGGAATAAATGATGGAATGATACTGGAATGATACTGAGAAGAAATGCTGGAATGATACTGGGAATAAATGCTGGAATGATGCTGGAATGATACTGGGAATAAATGATGGAATGATACTGGAATGATACTGGGAATAAATGCTGGAATGATACTGGAATGATACTGGGAATAAATACTGGAATGATACTGGGAATAAATGCTGGAATGATACTGGAATGATACTGGGTATAGATGATGGAATTATGCTGGAATGATACTGGGAATAAATGATGGAATGACACTGGAATGATACTGGGAATACATGCTGGAATGATACTGGGAATAAATGCTGGAATGATACTGGAATTATACTGGGAATAAATGATGGAATGATGCTGGAATTATACTGGGAATAAATGATGGAATGATGCTGGAATGATACTGAGAAAAAATGATGGAATGATACTGAATGATACTGGGAATAAATGCTGGAATGACGCTGGAATGATACTGGGAATAAATGATGTAATGATACTGGAATGATACTGGGAATAAATGCTGGAATGATACTGGAATGATACTGGGAATAAATGATTTAATGATAATGGGAATAAATGATGGAATTATGCTGGAATGATACTGGGAATAAATGCTGGAATGATACTGGAATGATACTGGGAATAAATGCTGGAATGATACTGGGAATAAATGATGGAATGATACTGGGAATAAATGATGGAATGATGCTGTAATGATACTGGGAATAAATGATGGAATTATACTGGAATGATACTGGGAAGAAATGCTGGAATGATACTGGGAATAAATGCTGGAATGATGCTGGAATGATACTGGGAATAAATGATGGAATGATACTGGAATGATACTGGGAATAAATGCTGGAATGATACTGGAAAGATACTGGGAATAAATACTGGAATGATACTGGGAATAAATGCTGGAATGATACTGGAATGATACTGGGAATAAATGCTGGAAGTATGCTGGAATGATACTGGGAATACATGCTGGACTGATACTGGGAATAAATGCTGGAATGATACTGGAATTATACTGGGAATAAATGATGGAATGATGCTGGAATGATAATGAGAAAAAATGATGGAATGATACTGGAATGATACTGGGAATAAATGATGGAATGATACTGAATGATACTGGGAATAAATGCTGGAATGACGCTGGAATGATACTGGGAAAAAATGATGTAATGATACTGGAATGATACTGGGAATAAATGCTGGAATGATACTGGTATGATACTGGGAATAAATGATTTAATGATAATGGGAATAAATGATGGAATTATGCTGGAATGATACTGGGAATAAATGCTGGAATGATACTGGAATGATACTGGGAATAAATTCTGGAATGATACTGGAATGATACTGGGAATAAATGCTGCAATGATGCTGGAATGATACTGGGAAAAAATGATGGAATGATACTGGAATGATACTGGGAATAAATACTGGAATGATACTGGGAATAAATGCTGGAATGATACTGGAATGATACTGGGAATAAATGATGGAATTATGCTGGAATGATACTGGGAATAAATGATGGAATGACACTGGAATGATACTGGGAATAAATGCTGGAATGATACTGGGAATAAATGCTGGAATGATACTGGAATGATACTGGGAATAAATGCTGGAATGATACTGAATGATACTGGGAATAAATACTGGAATGATGCTGGGAATAAATGATGAGATGATACTGGAATGATACTGGGAATAAATGCTGGAATGATACTGGAATTATACTGGGAATAAATGATGTAATGATGCTGGAATGATACTGGGAATAAATGATGGAATTATACTGGAATGGTACTGGGAATAAATGATGGAATGATACTGGGAATAAATGATGGAATGATGCTGTAATGATACTGGGAATAAATGATGGAATTATACTGGAATGATACTGGGAAGAAATGCTGGAATGATACTGGGAATAAATGCTGGAATGATGCTGGAATGATACTGGGAATAAATGATGGAATGATACTGGAATGATACTGGGAATAAATGCTGGAATGATACTGGGAATAAATACTGGAATGATACTGGGAATAAATGCTGGAATGATACTGGAATGATACTGGGAATAAATGATGGAATTATGCTGGAATGATACTGGGAATACATGCTGGACTGATACTGGGAATAAATGCTGGAATAATACTGGAATTATACTTGGAATAAATGATGGAATGATGCTGGAATGATAATGAGAAAAAATGATGGAATGATACTGGAATGATACTGGGAATAAATGATGGAATTATGCTGGAATGATACTGGGAATACATGCTGGACTGATACTGGGAATAAATGCTGGAATGATACTGGAATTATACTGGGAATAAATGATGGAATGATGCTGGAATGATAATGAGAAAAAATGATGGAATGATACTGGAATGATACTGGGAATAAATGATGGAATGATACTGAATGATACTGGGAATAAATGATTTAATGATAATGGGAATAAATGATGGAATTATGCTGGAATGATACTGGGAATAAATGCTGGAATGATACTGGAATGATACTGGGAATAAATGCTGGAATGATATCGGAATGATACTGGGAATAAATGCTGGAATGATACTGGAATGATAATGGGAATAAATGCTGGAATGATACTGAATGATACTGGGAATAAATGCTGGAATGATGCTGGAATGATACTGGGAATAACTGATGGAATGATACTGGAATGATACTGGGAATAAATGCTGGAATGATACTGGAATTATACTGGGAATAAATGATGTAATGATGCTGGAATGATACTGGGAATAAATGATGGAATTATACTGGAATGGTACTGGGAATAAATGATGGAATGATACTGGGAATAAATGATGGAATGATGCTGTAATGATACTGGGAATAAATGATGGAATTATACTGGAATGATACTGGGAAGAAATGCTGGAATGATACTGGGAATAAATGCTGGAATGATGCTGGAATGATACTGGGAATAAATGATGGAATGATACTGGAATGATACTGGGAATAAATGCTGGAATGATACTGGAAAGATACTGGGAATAAATACTGGAATGATACTGGGAATAAATGCTGGAATGATACTGGAATGATACTGGGAATAAATGATGGAATTATGCTGGAATGATACTGGGAATACATGCTGGACTGATACTGGGAATAAATGCTGGAATGATACTGGAATTATACTGGGAATAAATGATGGAATGATGCTGGAATGATAATGAGAAAAAATGATGGAATGATACTGGAATGATACTGGGAATAAATGATGGAATGATACTGAATGATACTGGGAATAAATGCTGGAATGACGCTGGAATGATACTGGGAAAAAATGATGTAATGATACTGGAATGATACTGGGAATAAATGCTGGAATGATACTGGAATGATACTGGGAATAAATGATTTAATGATAATGGGAATAAATAATGGAATTATGCTGGAATGATACTGGGAATAAATGCTGGAATGATACTGGAATGATACTGGGAATAAATTCTGGAATGATACTGGAATGATACTGGGAATAAATGCTACAATGATGCTGGAATGATACTTGGAATAAATGATGGAATGATACTGGAATGATACTGGGAATAAATACTGGAATGATACTGGGAATAAATGCTGGAATGATACTGGAATGATACTGGGAATAAATGATGGAATTATGCTGGAATGATACTGGGAATAAATGCTGGAATGATGCTGGGAATAAATGATGGAATGATACTGGAATGATACTGGGAATAAATGCTGGAATGATACTGGAATTATACTGGGAATAAATGATGTAATGATGCTGGAATGATACTGGGAATAAATGATGGAATTATACTGGAATGGTACTGGGAATAAATGATGGAATGATACTGGGAATAAATGATGGAATGATGCTGTAATGATACTGGGAATAAATGATGGAATTATACTGGAATGATACTGGGAAGAAATGCTGGAATGATACTGGGAATAAATGCTTGAATGATGCTGGAATGATACTGGGAATAAATGATGGAATGATACTGGAATGATACTGGGAATAAATGCTGGAATGATACTGGAAAGATACTGGGAATAAATACTGGAATGATACTGGGAATAAATGCTGGAATGATACTGGAATGATACTGGGAATAAATGATGGAATTATGCTGGAATGATACTGGGAATACATGCTGGACTGATACTGGGAATAAATGCTGGAATGATACTGGAATTATACTGGGAATAAATGATGGAATGATGCTGGAATGATACTGGGAATAAATGATGGAATGATACTGAATGATACTGGGAATAAATGCTGGAATGACGCTGGAATGATACTGGGAAAACATGATGTAATGATACTGGAATGATACTGGGAATAAATGCTGGAATGATACTGGTATGATACTGGGAATAAATGATTTAATGATAATGGGAATAAATGATGGAATTATGCTGGAATGATACTGGGAATAAATGCTGGAATGATACTGGAATGATACTGGGAATAAATTCTGGAATGATACTGGAATGATACTGGGAATAAATGCTGCAATGATGCTGGAATGATACTGGGAATAAATGATGGAATGATACTGGAATGATACTGGGAATAAATACTGGAATGATACTGGGAATAAATGCTGGAATGATACTGGAATGATACTGGGAATAAATGATGGAATTATGCTGGAATGATACTGGGAATAAATGATGGAATGACACTGGAATGATACTGGGAATAAATGCTGGAATGATACTGGGAATAAATGCTGGAATGATACTGGAATGATACTGGGAATAAATGCTGGAATGATACTGAATGATACTGGGAATAAATACTGGAATGATGCTGGGAATAAATGATGAGATGATACTGGAATGATACTGGGAATAAATGCTGGAATGATACTGGAATTATACTGGGAATAAATGATGTAATGATGCTGGAATGATACTGGGAATAAATGATGGAATTATACTGGAATGGTACTGGGAATAAATGATGGAATGATACTGGGAATAAATGATGGAATGATGCTGTAATGATACTGGGAATAAATGATGGAATTATACTGGAATGATACTGGGAAGAAATGCTGGAATGATACTGGGAATAAATGCTGGAATGATGCTGGAATGATACTGGGAATAAATGATGGAATGATACTGGAATGATACTGGGAATAAATGCTGGAATGATACTGGGAATAAATACTGGAATGATACTGGGAATAAATGCTGGAATGATACTGGAATGATACTGGGAATAAATGATGGAATTATGCTGGAATGATACTGGGAATACATGCTGGACTGATACTGGGAATAAATGCTGGAATGATACTGGAATTATACTGGGAATAAATGATGGAATGATGCTGGAATGATAATGAGAAAAAATGATGGAATGATACTGGAATGATACTGGGAATAAATGATGGAATTATGCTGGAATGATACTGGGAATACATGCTGGACTGATACTGGGAATAAATGCTGGAATGATACTGGAATTATACTGGGAATAAATGATGGAATGATGCTGGAATGATAATGAGAAAAAATGATGGAATGATACTGGAATGATACTGGGAATAAATGATGGAATGATACTGAATGATACTGGGAATAAATGATTTAATGATAATGGGAATAAATGATGGAATTATGCTGGAATGATACTGGGAATAAATGCTGGAATGATACTGGAATGATACTGGGAATAAATGCTGGAATGATATCGGAATGATACTGGGAATAAATGCTGGAATGATACTGGAATGATAATGGGAATAAATGCTGGAATGATACTGAATGATACTGGGAATAAATGCTGGAATGATGCTGGAATGATACTGGGAATAACTGATGGAATGATACTGGAATGATACTGGGAATAAATGCTGGAATGATACTGGAATTATACTGGGAATAAATGATGTAATGATGCTGGAATGATACTGGGAATAAATGATGGAATTATACTGGAATGGTACTGGGAATAAATGATGGAATGATACTGGGAATAAATGATGGAATGATGCTGTAATGATACTGGGAATAAATGATGGAATTATACTGGAATGATACTGGGAAGAAATGCTGGAATGATACTGGGAATAAATGCTGGAATGATGCTGGAATGATACTGGGAATAAATGATGGAATGATACTGGAATGATACTGGGAATAAATGCTGGAATGATACTGGAAAGATACTGGGAATAAATACTGGAATGATACTGGGAATAAATGCTGGAATGATACTGGAATGATACTGGGAATAAATGATGGAATTATGCTGGAATGATACTGGGAATACATGCTGGACTGATACTGGGAATAAATGCTGGAATGATACTGGAATTATACTGGGAATAAATGATGGAATGATGCTGGAATGATAATGAGAAAAAATGATGGAATGATACTGGAATGATACTGGGAATAAATGATGGAATGATACTGAATGATACTGGGAATAAATGCTGGAATGACGCTGGAATGATACTGGGAAAAAATGATGTAATGATACTGGAATGATACTGGGAATAAATGCTGGAATGATACTGGAATGATACTGGGAATAAATGATTTAATGATAATGGGAATAAATAATGGAATTATGCTGGAATGATACTGGGAATAAATGCTGGAATGATACTGGAATGATACTGGGAATAAATTCTGGAATGATACTGGAATGATACTGGGAATAAATGCTACAATGATGCTGGAATGATACTTGGAATAAATGATGGAATGATACTGGAATGATACTGGGAATAAATACTGGAATGATACTGGGAATAAATGCTGGAATGATACTGGAATGATACTGGGAATAAATGATGGAATTATGCTGGAATGATACTGGGAATAAATGCTGGAATGATGCTGGGAATAAATGATGGAATGATACTGGAATGATACTGGGAATAAATGCTGGAATGATACTGGAATTATACTGGGAATAAATGATGTAATGATGCTGGAATGATACTGGGAATAAATGATGGAATTATACTGGAATGGTACTGGGAATAAATGATGGAATGATACTGGGAATAAATGATGGAATGATGCTGTAATGATACTGGGAATAAATGATGGAATTATACTGGAATGATACTGGGAAGAAATGCTGGAATGATACTGGGAATAAATGCTTGAATGATGCTGGAATGATACTGGGAATAAATGATGGAATGATACTGGAATGATACTGGGAATAAATGCTGGAATGATACTGGAAAGATACTGGGAATAAATACTGGAATGATACTGGGAATAAATGCTGGAATGATACTGGAATGATACTGGGAATAAATGATGGAATTATGCTGGAATGATACTGGGAATACATGCTGGACTGATACTGGGAATAAATGCTGGAATGATACTGGAATTATACTGGGAATAAATGATGGAATGATGCTGGAATGATAATGAGAAAAAATGATGGAATGATACTGGAATGATACTGGGAATAAATGATGGAATGATACTGAATGATACTGGGAATAAATGATTTAATGATAATGGGAATAAATGATGGAATTATGCTGGAATGATACTGGGAAAAAATGCTGGAATGATACTGGAATGATACTGGGAATAAATGCTGGAATGATACCGGAATGATACTGGGAATAAATGCTGGAATGATACTGGGAATAAATGCTGGAATGATACTGGAATGATAATGGGAATAAATGCTGGAATGAGACTGAATGATACTGGGAATAAATGCTGGAATGATGCTGGAATGATACTGGGAATAACTGATGGAATGATACTGGAATGATACTGGGAATAAATGCTGGAATGATACTGGAATTATACTGGGAATAAATGATGTAATGATGCTGGAATGATACTGGGAATAAATGATGGAATTATACTGGAATGGTACTGGGAATAAATGATGGAATGATACTGGGAATAAATGATGGAATGATGCTGTAATGATACTGGGAATAAATGATGGAATTATACTGGAATGATACTGGGAATACATGCTGGACTGATACTGGGAATAAATGCTGGAATGATACTGGAATTATACTGGGAATAAATGATGGAATGATGCTGGAATGATAATGAGAAAAAATGATGGAATGATACTGGAATGATACTGGGAATAAATGATGGAATGATACTGAATGATACTGGGAATAAATGCTGGAATGACGCTGGAATGATACTGGGAAAAAATGATGTAATGATACTGGAATGATACTGGGAATAAATGCTGGAATGATACTGGAATGATACTGGGAATAAATGATTTAATGATAATGGGAATAAATGATGGAATTATGCTGGAATGATACTGGGAATAAATGCTGGAATGATACTGGAATGATACTGGGAATAAATTCTGGAATGATACTGGAATGATACTGGGAATAAATGCTACAATGATGCTGGAATGATACTGGGAATAAATGATGGAATGATACTGGAATGATACTGGGAATAAATACTGGAATGATACTGGGAATAAATGCTGGAATGATACTGGAATGATACTGGGAATAAATGATGGAATTATGCTGGAATGATACTGGGAATAAATGCTGGAATGATGCTGGGAATAAATGATGGAATGATACTGGAATGATACTGGGAATAAATGCTGGAATGATACTGGAATTATACTGGGAATAAATGATGTAATGATGCTGGAATGATACTGGGAATAAATGATGGAATTATACTGGAATGGTACTGGGAATAAATGATGGAATGATACTGGGAATAAATGATGGAATGATGCTGTAATGATACTGGGAATAAATGATGGAATTATACTGGAATGATACTAGGAAGAAATGCTGGAATGATACTGGGAATAAATGCTGGAATGATGCTGGAATGATACTGGGAATAAATGATGGAATGATACTGGAATGATACTGGGAATAAATGCTGGAATGATACTGGAAAGATACTGGGAATAAATACTGGAATGATACTGGGAATAAATGCTGGAATGATACTGGAATGATACTGGGAATAAATGATGGAATTATGCTGGAATGATACTGGGAATACATGCTGGACTGATACTGGGAATAAATGCTGGAATGATACTGGAATTATACTGGGAATAAATGATGGAATGATGCTGGAATGATAATGAGAAAAAATGATGGAATGATACTGGAATGATACTGGGAATAAATGATGGAATGATACTGAATGATACTGGGAATAAATGATTTAATGATAATGGGAATAAATGATGGAATTATGCTGGAATGATACTGGGAATAAATGCTGGAATGATACTGGAATGATACTGGGAATAAATGCTGGAATGATACCGGAATGATACTGGGAATAAATGCTGGAATGATACTGGGAATAAATGCTGGAATGATACTGGAATGATAATGGGAATAAATGCTGGAATGATACTGAATGATACTGGGAATAAATGCTGGAATGATGCTGGAATGATACTGGGAATAACTGATGGAATGATACTGGAATGATACTGGGAATAAATGCTGGAATGATACTGGAATTATACTGGGAATAAATGATGTAATGATGCTGGAATGATACTGGGAATAAATGATGGAATTATACTGGAATGGTACTGGGATTAAATGATGGAATGATACTGGGAATAAATGATGGAATGATGCTGTAATGATACTGGGAATAAATGATGGAATTATACTGGAATGATACTGGGAAGAAATGCTGGAATGATACTGGGAATAAATGCTGGAATGATGCTGGAATGATACTGGGAATAAATGATGGAATGATACTGGAATGATACTGGGAATAAATGCTGGAATGATACTGGAAAGATACTGGGAATAAATACTGGAATGATACTGGGAATAAATGCTGGAATGATACTGGAATGATACTGGGAATAAATGATGGAATTATGCTGGAATGATACTGGGAATACATGCTGGACTGATATTGGGAATAAATGCTGGAATGATACTGGAATTATACTGGGAATAAATGATGGAATGATGCTGGAATGATAATGAGAAAAAATGATGGAATGATACTGGAATGATACTGGGAATAAATGATGGAATGATACTGAATGATACTGGGAATAAATGCTGGAATGACGCTGGAATGATACTGGGAAAAAATGATGTAATAATACTGGAATGATACTGGGAATAAATGCTGGAATGATACTGGAATGATACTGGGAATAAATGATTTAATGATAATGGGAATAAATGATGGAATTATGCTGGAATGATACTGGGAATAAATGCTGGAATGATACTGGAATGATACTGGGAATAAATTCTGGAATGATACTGGAATGATACTGGGAATAAATGCTGCAATGATGCTGGAATGATACTGGGAATAAATGATGGAATGATACTGGAATGATACTGGGAATAAATACTGGAATGATACTGGGAATAAATGCTGGAATGATACTGGAATGATACTGGGAATAAATGATGGAATTATGCTGGAATGATACTGGGAATAAATGATGGAATGACACTGGAATGATACTGGGAATAAATGCTGGAATGATACTGAATGATACTGGGAATAAATGCTGGAATGATGCTGGGAATAAATGATGGAATGATACTGGAATGATACTGGGAATAAATGCTGGAATGATACTGGAATTATACTGGGAATAAATGATGTAATGATGCTGGAATGATACTGGGAATAAATGATGGAATTATACTGGAATGGTACTGGGAATAAATGATGGAATGATACTGGGAATAAATGATGGAATGATGCTGTAATGATACTGGGAATAAATGATGGAATTATACTGGAATGATACTGGGAAGAAATGCTGGAATGATACTGGGAATAAATGCTGGAATGATGCTGGAATGATACTGGGAATAAATGATGGAATGATACTGGAATGATACTGGGAATAAATGCTGGAATGATACTCGAAAGATACTGGGAATAAATACTGGAATGATACTGGGAATAAATGCTGGAATGATACTGGAATTATCCTGGGAATAAATGATGGAATGATGCTGGAATGATAATGAGAAAAAATGATGGAATGATACTGGAATGATACTGGGAATAAATGATGGAATGATACTGAATGATACTGGGAATAAATGCTGGAATGACGCTGGAATGATACTGGGAAAAAATGATGTAATGATACTGGAATGATACTGGGAATAAATGCTGGAATGATACTGGAATGATACTGGGAATAAATGATTTAATGATAATGGGAATAAATGATGGAATTATGCTGGAATGATACTGGGAATAAATGCTGGAATGATACTGGAATGATACTGGGAATAAATTCTGGAATGATACTGGAATGATACTGGGAATAAATGCTGGAATGATACTGGAATGATACTGGGAATAAATGCTGGAATGATACTGGGAATAAATGCTGGAATGATACTGGAATGATACTGGGAATAAATGCTGGAATGATACTGAATGATACTGGGAATAAATGCTGGAATGATGCTGGGAATAAATGATGGAATGATACTGGAATGATACTGGGAATAAATACTGGAATGATACTGGGAATAAATGCTGGAATGATACTGGAATGATACTGGGAATAAATGATGGAATGTTGCTGGAATGATACTGGGAATAAATGATGGAATGATACTGGAATGGTACTGGGAATAAATGATGGAATGATACAGGGAATAAATGCTGGAATGATACTGGAATTATACTGGGAATAAATGATGGAATGATGCTGGAATGATACTGGGAATAAATGATGGAATGATACTGGAAATAAATGATGGAATGATGCTGGAATGATACTGGGAAAAAATTATGGAATGATACTGGAATGATACTGGGAATAAATGATGGAATGATACTGAATGATACTGGGAATAAATGCTGGAATGACGCTGGAATGATACTGGGAATAAATGATGGAATGTTGCTGGAATGATACTGGGAATAAATGATGGAATGATACTGGAATGGTACTGGGAATAAATGATGGAATGATACTGGGAAAAAATGCTGGAATGATACTGGAATGATACTGGGAATAAATGATGGAATGATACTGGAATGATACTGGGAATAAATGCTGGAATGTTACTGGAATGATACTGGGAATAAATGATTTAATGATACTGGGAATAAATGATGGAATTATGCTGGAATGATACTGGGAATAAATGCTGGAATGATACTGGAATGATACTGGGAATAACTGACGGAATGATACTGGAATGATACTGGGAATGAATACTGGAATGATACTGGGAATAAATGCTGGAATGATACTGGAAATATACTGGGAATAAATGATGTAATGATGCTGGAATGATACTGGGAATAAATGATGGAATTATACTGGAATGGTACTGGGAATAAATGATGGAATTATACTGGGAATAAATGATGGAATGATGCTGTAATGATACTGGGAATAAATGATGGAATGATTCTGGAATGATACTGGGAAGAAATGCTGGAATGATACTGGGAATAAATGCTGGAATGATGCTGGAATGATACTGGGAATAAATGATGGAATGATACTGGAATGATACTGGGAATAAATGCTGGAATGATACTGGAATGATACTGGGAATAAATACTGGAATGATACTGGGAATAAATGCTGGAATGATACTGGAATGATACTGGGAATAGATGATGGAATTATGCTGGAATGATACTGGGAATAAATGATGGAATGACACTGGAATGATACTGGGAATACATGCTGGAATGATACTGGGAATAAATGCTGGAATGATACTGGAATTATACTGGGAATAAATGATGGAATGATGCTGGAATTATACTGGGAATAAATGATGGAATGATGCTGGAATGATACTGAGAAAAAATGATGGAATGATACTGAATGATACTGGGAATAAATGCTGGAATGACGCTGGAATGATACTGGGAATAAATGATGTAATGATACTGGAATGATACTGGGAATAAATGCTGGAATGATACTGGAATGATACTGGGAATAAATGATTTAATGATAATGGGAATAAATGATGGAATTATGCTGGAATGATACTGGGAATAAATGCTGGAATGATACTGAATGATACTGGGAATAAATGCTGGAATGATACTGAATGATACTGGGAATAAATGCTGGAATGATGCTGGAATGATACTGGGAATAACTGATGGAAAGATACTGGAATGATACTGGGAATAAATGCTGGAATGATACTGGGAATAAATGCTGGAATGATACTGGTATTATACTGGGAATAAATGATGTAATGATGCTGGAATGATACTGGGAATAAATACTGGAATGATACTGGGAATAAATGCTGGAATGATACTGGAATGATACTGGGAATAAATGATGGAATTATGCTGGAATGGTACTGGGAATAAATGATGGAATGATACTGGGAATAAATGATGGAATGATGCTGTAATGATACTGGGAATAAATGATGGAATTATACTGGAATGATACTGGGAAGAAATGCTGGAATGATACTGGGAATAAATGCTGGAATGATGCTGGAATGATACTGGGAATAAATGATGGAATGATACTGGAATGATACTGGGAATGAATGCTGGAATGATACTGGAATGATACTGGGAATAAATACTGGAATGATACTGGGAATAAATGCTGGAATGATACTGGAATGATACTGGGAATAAATGATGGAATTATGCTGGAATGATACTGGGAATACATGCTGGACTGATACTGGGAATAAATGCTGGAATGATACTGGAATTATACTGGGAATAAATGATGGAATGATGCTGGAATGATAATGAGAAAAAATGATGGAATGATACTGGAATGATACTGGGAATAAATGATGGAATGATACTGAATGATACTGGGAATAAATGATGGAATGACGCTGGAATGATACTGGGAATGAATGCTGGAATGATACTGGAAAGATACTGGGAATAAATACTGGAATGATACTGGGAATAAATGCTGGAATGATACTGGAATGATACTGGGAATAAATGATGGAATTATGCTGGAATGATACTGGGAATACATGCTGGACTGATACTGGGAATAAATGCTGGAATGATACTGGAATTATACTGGGAATAAATGCTGGAATGATGCTGGAATGATAATGAGAAAAAATGATGGAATGATACTGGAATGATACTGGGAATAAATGATGGAATGACACTGAATGATACTGGGAATAAATGCTGGAATGACGCTGGAATGATACTGGGAAAAAATGATGTAATGATACTGGAATGATACTGGGAATAAATGCTGGAATGATACTGGAATGATACTGGGAATAAATGATTTAATGATAATGGGAATAAATGATGGAATTATGCTGGAATGATACTGGGAATAAATGCTGGAATGATACTGGAATGATACTGGGAATAAATTCTGGAATGATACTGGAATGATACTGGGAATAAATGCTGCAATGATGCTGGAATGATACTGGGAATAAATGACGGAATGATACTGGAATGATACTGGGAATAAATACTGGAATGATACTGGGAATAAATGCTGGAATGATACTGGGAATAAATGCTGGAATGATACTGGAATTATACTGGGAATAAATGATGGAATGATGCTGGAATTATACTGGGAATAAATGATGGAATGATGCTGGAATGATACTGAGAAAAAATGATGGAATGATACTGAATGATACTGGGAATAAATGCTGGAATGACGCTGGAATGATACTGGGAATAAATGATGTAATGATACTGGAATGATACTGGGAATAAATGCTGGAATGATACTGGAATGATACTGGGAATAAATGATTTAATGATAATGGGAATAAATGATGGAATTATGCTGGAATGATACTGGGAATAAATGCTGGAATGATACTGGAATGATACTGGGAATAAATTCTGGAATGATACTGGAATGATACTGGGAATAAATGCTGCAATGATGCTGGAATGATACTGGGAATAAATGACGGAATGATACTGGAATGATACTGGGAATAAATACTGGAATGATACTGGGAATAAATGCTGGAATGATACTGGAATGATACTGGGAATAAATGATGGAATTATGCTGGAATGATACTGGGAATAAATGATGGAATGACACTGGAATGATACTGGGAAAAAATGCTGGAATGATACTGGGAATAAATGCTGGAATGATACTGGAATGATACTGGGAATAAATGCTGGAATGATACTGAATGATACTGGGAATAAATGCTGGAATGATGCTGGGAATAAATGATGGAATGATACTGGAATGATACTGGGAATAAATACTGGAATGATACTGGGAATAAATGCTGGAATGATACTGGAATGATACTGGGAATAAATGATGGAATGTTGCTGGAATTATACTGGGAATAAATGATGGAATGATACTGGAATGGTACTGGGAATAAATGATGGAATGATACTGGGAATAAATGCTGGAATGATACTGGAATTATACTGGGAATAAATGATGGAATGATGCTGGAATGATACTGGGAATAAATGATGGAATGATACTGGAAATAAATGATGGAATGATGCTGGAATGATACTGGGAAAAAATTATGGAATGATACTGGAATGATACTGGGAATAAATGATGGAATGATACTAATGATACTGGGAATAAATGCTGGAATGACGCTGGAATGATACTGGGAAAAAATGATGGAATGATACTGGAATGATACTGGGAAAAAATGCTGGAATGATACTGGAATGATACTGGGAATAAATGATGGAATGATACTGGAATGATACTGGGAATAAATGCTGGAATGATACTGGGAATAAATGCTGGAACGTTACTGGAATGATACTGGGAATAAATGCTGGAATGATACTGAATGATACTGGGAATAAATGCTGGAATGATGCTGGAATGATACTGGGAATAAATACTGGAATGATACTGGGAATAAATGCTGGATTGATACTGGGAATAAATGATGGAATTATGCTGGAATGATACTGGGAATAAATGCTGGAATGATATTGGGAATAAATGCTGGAATGATACTGGAATGATGCTGGGAATAAATGATGGAATGATACTGAATGATACTGGGAATAAATGCTGGAATGACGCTGGAATGATACTGGGAATAAATGATGGAATGATATTGGAATGATACTGGGAATAAATGCTGGAATGATACTGGAATGATACTGGGAATAAATGATTTAATGATATTGGGAATAAATTATGGAATTATCCTGGAATGGTACTGGGAATAAATGCTGGAATGATACTGGGAATAAATGCTGGAATGATACTGGAATGATATCGGGAATAAATGCTGGAATGATACTGAATGATACTGGGAATAAATGCTGGAATGATGCTGGAATGATACTGGGAATAACTGATGGAATGATACTGGAATGATACTGGGAATAAATACTGGAATGATACTGGGAATAAATGCTGGAATGATACTGGGGAAAAATGATGGAATGATACTGGAATGATACTGCGAATAAATGATGGAATGATACTGAATGATACTGCGAATAAATGATGGAATGATACTGAATGATACTGGGAATAAATGCTGGAATGACGCTGGAATGATACTGGGAATAAATGATGGAATGATACTGGAATGATACTGGGAATAAATGCTGGAATGATACTGGAATGATACTGGGAATAAATGATTTAATGATACTGGGAATAAATGATGGAATTATGCTGGAATGATACTGGGAATAAATGCTGGAATGATACTGGGAATAAATGCTCGAACGATACTGGAGAAATACTGGGAATAAATGCTGGAATGATACTGAATGATACTGGGAATAAATGCTGGAATGATGCTGGAATGATACTGGGAATAAATGATGGAATGATACTGGAATGATACTGGGAATAAATACTGGAATGATACTGGGAATAAATGCTGGAATGATGCTGGGAATAAATGATGGAATGATACTGGAATGATACTGGGAATAAATACTGGAATGATACTGGGAATAAATGCTGGAATGATACTGGAATGATACTGGGAATAAATGATGGAATGTTGCTGGAATGATACTGGGAATAAATGATGGAATGATACTGGAATGGTACTGGGAATAAATGATGGAATGATACTGGATTTATACTGGGAATAAATGATGTAATGATGCTGGAATGATACTGGGAATAAATGATGGAATAATACTGGAAAGGTACTGGGAATAAATGATGGAATGATACTGGGAATAAATGATGGAATGATGCTGTAATGATACTGGGAATAAATGATGGAATGATACTGGAATGATACTGGGAAGAAATGCTGGAATGATACTGGGAATAAATGCTGGAATGATGCTGGAATGATACTGGGAATAAATGATGGAATGATACTGGAATGATACTGGGAATAAATGCTGGAATGATACTGGAAAGATACTGGGAATAAATACTGGAATGATACTGGGAATAAATGCTGGAATGATACTGGAATGATACTGGGAATAAATGATGGAATTATGCTGGAATGATACTGGGAATACATGCTGGACTGATACTGGGAATAAATGCAGGAATGATACTGGAATTATACTGGGAATAAATGATGGAATGATGCTGGAATGATACTGAGAAAAAATGATGGAATGATACTGGAATGATACTGGGAATAAATGATGGAATGATACTGAATGATACTGGGAATAAATGCTGGAATGATACTGGAATGATACTGGGAATAAATGATGGAATGATACTGGAATGATACTGGGAATAAATGCTGGAATGATACTGGAATGATACTGGGAATAAATGATGGAATGATACTGAATGATACTGGGAATAAATGCTGGAATGATACTGGAATGATACTGGGAATAAATGATGTAATGATACTGGAATGATACTGGGAATAAATGCTGGAATGATACTGGAATGATACTGGGAATAAATGATTTAATGATAATGGGAATAAATGATGGAATTATGCTGGAATGATACTGGGAATAAATGCTGGAATGATACTGGAATGATACTGGGAATAAATTCTGGAATGATACTGGAATGATACTGGGAATAAATGCTGCAATGATGCTGGAATGATACTGGGAATAAATGATGGAATGATACTGGAATGATACTGGGAATAAATACTGGAATGATACTGGGAATAAATGCTGGAATGATACTGGAATTATACGGGGAATAAATGATGGAATTATGCTGGAATGATACTGGGAATAAATGATGGAATGACACTGGAATGATACTGGGAATAAATGCTGGAATGATACTGGGAATCAATGCTGGAATGATACTGGAATGATACTGGGAATAAATGCTGGAATGATACTGAATGATACTGGGAATAAATGCTGGAATGATGCTGGGAATAAATGATGGAATGATACTGGAATGATACTGGGAATAAATACTGGAATGATACTGGGAATAAATGCTGGAATGATACTGGAATGATACTGGGAATAAATGATGGAATGTTGCTGGAATGATACTGGGAATAAATGATGGAATGATACTGGAATGGTACTGGGAATAAATGATGGAATGATACTGGGAATAAATGCTGGAATGATACTGGAATTATACTGGGAATAAATGATGGAATGATGCTGGAATGATACTGGGAATAAATGATGGAATGATACTGGAAATAAATGATGGAATGATGCTGGAATGATACTGGGAAAAAATTATGGAATGATACTGGAATGATACTGGGAATAAATGATGGAATGATACTGAATGATACTGGGAATAAATGCTGGAATGACGCTGGAATGATACTGGGAATAAATGATGGAATGATACTGGAATGATACTGGGAATAAATGCTGGAATGATACTGGAATGATACTGGGAATAAATACTGGAATGATACTGGGAATAAATGCTGGAATGACGCTGGAATGATACTGGGAATAAATGCTGGAATGATATTGAATGATACTGGGAATAAATGCTGGAATTATGGTGGAATGATACTGGGAATAAATGATGGAATGATACTGGAATGATACTGGGAATAAATGCTGGAATGATACTGGAATGATACTGGGAATAAATTATAGAATTATGCTGGAATGATACTGGGAATAAATGCTGGACTGATACTTGGAATGATGCTGGAATGATACTGGAATTATACTGGGAATAAATGATGGAATGATGCTGGAATGATACTGGGAATAAATGATGGAATGACACGGGAATGATACTGGGAATAAATGATGGAATGATACAGGGAATAAATGCGGGAATGATGCTGGAATGATACTGGGAATAAATGATGGAATGATACTGGGAATAAATGATGGAATGACACGGGAATGATACTGGGAATAAATGATGGAATGATACTGGGAATAAATGATGGAATGATACTGGGAATAAATGCTGGAATGATGCTGGAATGATACTGGGAATAAATGATGGAATGATGCTGGAATGATACTGGGAAAAATGCTGGAATGTTTACTGGAAATAAATGATGGAATGATACTGGGATTAAATGCTGGAATGATACTGGAATAATACTGGGAATAAATGATGGAATGATGTTGGAATTATACTGGGAATAAATGATGGAATGATACTGGGATTAAATGATGGAATGATGCTGGAATGATACTGGGAATAAATGCTTTAATGATACTGGGAATAAATGCTGGAATGATACTGGGAATAAATGATTTAATGATACTGGGAATAAATGATGGAATGATACTGGAATGATACTGGGAATAAATGATTTAATGATACTGGGAATAAATGCTGGAATGATGCTGGAATGATACTGGGAATAAATGCTGGAATGATACTGGGAATAAATGCTGGAATGATACTGGAATTATACTGGGAATAAATGCTCGAATGATACGGGGAAAAATGCAGGAATGATACTGAATGATACTGGGATTAAATGACGGAATGATGCTGGAATGATACTGGGAATAAATGCTGGAATGATACTGGAATGATACTGGGAATAAATGATGGAATGATACTGGGAATAAATGATGGAATGATACAGGGAATAAATGCGGGAATGATGCTGGAATGATACTGGGAATAAATGATGGAATGACACGGGAATGATACTGGGAATAAATGATGGAATGACACTGGGAATAAATGATGGAATGATACTGGGAATAAATGCTGGAATGATGCTGGAATGATACTGGGAATAAATGATGGAATGATGCTGGAATGATACTGGGAAAAATGCTGGAATGTTTACTGGAAATAAATGATGGAATGATACTGGGATTAAATGCTGGAATGATACTGGAATAATACTGGGAATAAATGATGGAATGATGTTGGAATTATACTGGGAATAAATGATGGAATGATACTGGGATTAAATGATGGAATGATACTGGAATGATACTGGGAATAAATGATTTAATGATACTTGGAATAAATGATGGAATGATGCTGGAATGATACTGGGAATAAATGCTGGAATGATACTGGGAATAAATGCTGGAATGATACTGGAATTATACTGGGAATAAATGCTCGAATGATACGGGGAAAAATGCTGGAATGATACTGAATGATACTGGGATTAAATGACGGAATGATGCTGGAATGATACTGGGAATAAATGCTGGAATGATACTGGAATGATACTGGGAATAAATGATGGAATGATACTGGGAATAAATGATGGAATGATGCTGGAATGATACTGGGAATAAATGATGGAATGATACTGGAATGATACTGGGAAGAAATGCTGGAATGATACTGGGAATAAATGCTGGAATGATGCTGGAATGATACTGGGAAGAAATGATGGAATGATACTGGAATGATACTGGGAATAAATGACGGAATGATGCTGGAATGATACTGGGAATAAATGATGGAATGATAATGAAATGATACTGGGAATAAATGATTTAATGATAGTGGGAATAAATGATGGAATGATGCTGGAATGATACTGGGAAGAAATGCTGGAATGATACTGGGAATAAATGCTGGAATGATATTGGAATGATACTGGGAATAAATGCTGGAATGATATTGAATGATACTGGGAATAAATGCTGGAATTATGGTGGAATGATACTGGGAATAAATGATGGAATGATACTGGAATGATACTGGGAATAAATGCTGGAATGATACTGGGAATAAATGCTGGAATGATACTGGGAATAAATGATAGAATTATGCTGGAATGATACTTGGAATGATGCTGGAATGATACTGGAATTATACTGGGAATAAATGATGGAATGATGCTGGAATGATACTGGGAATAAATGATGGAATGACACGGGAATGATACTGGGAATAAATGATGGAATGACACTGGGAATAAATGCTGGAATGATGCTGGAATGATACTGGGAATAAATGATGGAATGATGCTGGAATGATACTGGGAATAAATGATGGAATGACACGGGAATGATACTGGGAATGATACTGGAATGATACTGGGAATAAATGCTGGAATGATGCTGGAATGATACTGGGAATAAATGATGGAATGATGCTGGAATGATACTGGGAAAAATGCTGGAATGATACTGGAATAATACTGGGAATAAATGATGGAATGATGCTGGAATGATACTGGGAATAAATGATGCAATGATACTGGGAATAAATGCTGGAATGATGCTGGAATGATACTGGGAATAAATGATGGAATGATGCTGGAATGATACTGGGAATAAATGATGGAATGACACGGGAATGATACTGGGAATAAATGATGGAATGATACTGGGAATAAATGCTGGAATGATGCTGGAATGATACTGGGAATAAATGATGGAATGATGCTGGAATGATACTGGGAAAAATGCTGGAATGATACTGGAATAATACTGGGAATAAATGATGGAATGATGCTGGAATGATACTGGGAATAAATGATGGAATGATACTGGGATTAAATGCTGGAATGATACTGGAATAATAAGGGGAATAAATGATGGAATGATGTTGGAATTATACTGGGAATAAATGATGGAATGATACTGGGATTAAATGATGGAATGATGCTGGAATGATACTGGGAATAAATGCTTTAATGATACTGGGAATAAATGCTGGAATGATACTGGGAATAAATGATGGAATGATGCTGGAATGATACTGGGAATAAATGATGGAATGATACTGGAATGATACTGGGAATAAATGAATTAATGAAACTGGGAATAAATGATGGAATGATACTGGAATGATACTGGGAATAAATGATTTAATGATACTGGGAATAAATGATGGAATGATGCTGGAATGATACTGGGAATAAATGCTGGAATGATACTGGGAATAAATGCTGGAATGATACTGGAATGATACTGGGAATAAATGCTCGAATGATACTGAATGATACTGGGATTAAATGCTGAAATGATACTGGAATAATACTGGGAATAAATACTGGAATGATGCTGGAATGATACTGGGAATAAATGATGGAATGACACGGGAATGATACTGGGAATAAATGATGGAATGACACTGGGAATAAATGCTGGAATGATGCTGGAATGATACTGGGAATAAATGATGGAATGATGCTGGAATGATACTGGGAAAAATGCTGGAATGATACTGGAATAATACTGGGAATAAATGATGGAATGATGCTGGAATGATACTGGGAATAAATGATGGAATGATACTGGGAATAAATGCTGGAATGATGCTGGAATGATACTGGGAATAAATGATGGAATGATGCTGGAATGATAATGGGAATAAATGATGGAATGTCACGGGAATGATACTGGGAATAAATGATGGAATGATACTGTGAATAAATGCTGGAATGATGCTGGAATGATACTGGGAATAAATGATGGAATGATGCTGGAATGATACTGGGAAAAATGCTGGAATGATACTGGAATAATACTGGGAATAAATGATGGAATGATGCTGGAATGATACTGGGAATAAATGATGGAATGATACTGGGATTAAATGCTGGAATGATACTGGAATAATACGGGGAATATATGATGGAATGATGTTGGAATTATACTGGGAATAAATGATGGAATGATACTGGGATTAAATGATGGAATGATGCTGGAATGATACTGGGAATAAATGCTTTAATGATACTGCGAATAAATGCTGGAATGATACTGGGAATAAATGATGGAATGATGCTGGAATGATACTGGGAATAAATGCTTTAATGATACTGGGAATAAATGCTGGAATGATACTGGGAATAAAAGATGGAATGATGCTGGAATGATACTGGGAATAAATGATGGAATGATACTGGAATGATACTGGGAATAAATGATCGAATGATACTGGGAATAACTGCTGGAATGATGCTGGAATGATACTGGGAATAAATGCTGGAATGATGCTGGAATGATACTGGGAATAAATGATAGAATTATGCTGGAATGATACTTGGAATGATGCTGGAATGATACTGGAATTATACTGGGAATAAATGATGGAATGATGCTGGAATGATACTGGGAATAAATGATGGAATGACACGGGAATGATACTGGGAATAAATGATGGAATGACACTGGGAATAAATGCTGGAATGATGCTGGAATGATACTGGGAATAAATGCTGGAATGATGCTGGAATGATACTGGGAATAAATGATAGAATTATGCTGGAATGATACTTGGAATGATGCTGGAATGATACTGGAATTATACTGGGAATAAATGATGGAATGATGCTGGAATGATACTGGGAATAAATGATGGAATGACACGGGAATGATACTGGGAATAAATGATGGAATGACACTGGGAATAAATGCTGGAATGATGCTGGAAAGATACTGGGAATAAATGATGGAATGATGCTGGAATGATACTGGGAATAAATGATGGAATGATACGGGAATGATACTGGGAATAAATGACGGAATGATACTGGGAATAAATGCTGGAATGATGCTGGAATGATACTGGGAATAAATGATGGAATGATGCTGGAATGATACTGGGAAAAATGCTGGAATGATACTGGAATAATACTGGGAATAAATGATGGAATGATGCTGGAATGATACTGGGAATAAATGATGGAATGATACTGGGAATAAATGCTGGAATGATGCTGGAATGATACTGGGAATAAATGATGGAATGATGCTGGAATGATACTGGGAATAAATGATGGAATGACACGGGAATGATACTGGGAATAAATGATGGAATGATACTGGGAATAACTGCTGGAATGATGCTGGAATGATACTGGGAATAAATGATGGAATGATGCTGGAATGATACTGGGAAAAATGCTGGAATAATACTGGGATTAAATGCTGGAATGATACTGGAATAATACGGGGAATAAATGATGGAATGATGTTGGAATTATACTGGGAATAAATGATGGAATGATACTGGGATTAAATGATGGAATGATACTGGAATGATACTGGGAATAAATGATCGAATGATACTGGGAATAACTGCTGGAATGATGCTGGAATGATACTGGGAATAAATGCTGGAATGATGCTGGAATGATACTGGGAATAAATGATAGAATTATGCTGGAATGATACTTGGAATGATGCTGGAATGATACTGGAATTATACTGGGAATAAATGATGGAATGATGCTGGAATGATACTGGGAATAAATGATGGAATGACACGGGAATGATACTGGGAATAAATGATGGAATGACACTGGGAATAAATGCTGGAATGATGCTGGAATGATACTGGGAATAAATGCTGGAATGATGCTGGAATGATACTGGGAATAAATGATAGAATTATGCTGGAATGATACTTGGAATGATGCTGGAATGATACTGGAATTATACTGGGAATAAATGATGGAATGATGCTGGAATGATACTGGGAATAAATGATGGAATGACACGGGAATGATACTGGGAATAAATGATGGAATGACACTGGGAATAAATGCTGGAATGATGCTGGAAAGATACTGGGAATAAATGATGGAATGATGCTGGAATGATACTGGGAATAAATGATGGAATGATACGGGAATGATACTGGGAATAAATGACGGAATGATACTGGGAATAAATGCTGGAATGATGCTGGAATGATACTGGGAATAAATGATGGAATGATGCTGGAATGATACTGGGAAAAATGCTGGAATGATACTGGAATAATACTGGGAATAAATGATGGAATGATGCTGGAATGATACTGGGAATAAATGATGGAATGATACTGGGAATAAATGCTGGAATGATGCTGGAATGATACTGGGAATAAATGATGGAATGATGCTGGAATGATACTGGGAATAAATGATGGAATGACACGGGAATGATACTGGGAATAAATGATGGAATGATACTGGGAATAACTGCTGGAATGATGCTGGAATGATACTGGGAATAAATGATGGAATGATGCTGGAATGATACTGGGAAAAATGCTGGAATAATACTGGGATTAAATGCTGGAATGATACTGGAATAATACGGGGAATAAATGATGGAATGATGTTGGAATTATACTGGGAATAAATGATGGAATGATACTGGGATTAAATGATGGAATGATGCTGGAATGATACTGGGAATAAATGCTTTAATGATACTGGGAATAAATGCTGGAATGATACTGGGAATAAATGATGGAATGATGCTGGAATGATACTGGGAATAAATGATGGAATGATACTGGAATGATACTGGGAATAAATGAATTAATGATACTGGGAATAAATGATGGAATGATACTGGAATGATACTGGGAATAAATGATTTAATGATACTGGGAATAAATGATGGAATGATGCTGGAATGATACTGGGAATAAATGCTGGAATGATACTGGGAATAAATGCTGGAATGATACTGGAATGATACTGGGAATAAATGCTCGAATGATACTGAATGATACTGGGATTAAATGCTGGAATGATACTGGAATGATACTGGGAATAAATACTGGAATGATACTGGGAAATATGCTGGAATGATACTTGGAATGATGCTGGAATGATACTGGAATTATACTGGGAATAAATGATGGAATGATGCTGGAATGATACTGGGAATAAATGCTGGAATGATGCTGGAATGATACTGGGAATAAATGATGGAAAGATGCTGGAATGATACTGGGAAAAATGCTGGAATGATACTGGAATAATACTGGGAATAAATTATGGAATGATGCTGGAATGATACTGGGAATAAATGATGCAATGATACTGGGAATAAATGCTGGACTGATGCTGGAATGATACTGGGAATAAATGATGGAATGATGCTGGAATGATACTGGGAATAAATGATGGAATGACATGGGAATGATACTGGGAATAAATGATGGAATGATACTGGGAATAAATGCTGGAATGATGCTGGAATGATACTGGGAATAAATGATGGAATGATGCTGGAATGATACTGGGAAAAATGCTGGAATGATACTGGAATAATACTGGGAATAAATGATGGAATGATGCTGGAATGATACTGGGAATAAATGATGGAATGATACTGGGATTAAATGCTGGAATGATACTGGAATAATAAGGGGAATAAATGATGGAATGATGTTGGAATTATACTGTGAATAAATGATGGAATGATACTGGGATTAAATGATGGAATGATGCTGGAATGATACTGGGAATAAATGCTTTAATGATACTGGGAATAAATGCTGGAATGATACTGGGAATAAATGATGGAATGATGCTGGAATGATACTGGGAATAAATGATGGAATGATACTGGAATGATACTGGGAATAAATGAATTAATGAAACTGGGAATAAATGATGGAATGATACTGGAATGATACTGGGAATAAATGATTTAATGATACTGGGAATAAATGATGGAATGATGCTGGAATGATACTGGGAATAAATGCTGGAATGATACTGGGAATAAATGCTGGAATGATACTGGAATGATACTGGGAATAAATGCTCGAATGATACTGAATGATACTGGGATTAAATGCTGAAATGATACTGGAATGATACTGGGAATAAATACTGGAATGATGCTGGAATGATACTGGGAATAAATGATGGAATGACACGGGAATGATACTGGGAATAAATGATGGAATGACACTGGGAATAAATGCTGGAATGATGCTGGAATGATACTGGGAATAAATGATGGAATGATGCTGGAATGATACTGGGAATAAATGATGGAATGACACGGGAATGATACTGGGAATAAATGATGGAATGATACTGGGAATAAATGCTGGAATGATGCTGGAATGATACTGGGAATAAATGCTGGAATGATGCTGGAATGATACTGGGAATAAATGATGGAATGATACTGGGATTAAATGCTGGAATGATACTGGAATAATACTGGGAATAAATGATGGAATGATGTTGGAATTATACTGGGAATAAATGATGGAATGATACTGGGATTAAATGATGGAATGATGCTGGAATGATACTGGGAATAAATGCTTTAATGATACTGGGAATAAATGCTGGAATGATACTGGGAATAAAAGATGGAATGATGCTGGAATGATACTGGGAATAAATGCTGGAATGATGCTGGAATGATACTGGGAATAAATGATGGAATGATGCTGGAATGATACTGGGAAAAATGCTGGAATGATACTGGAATAATACTGGGAATAAATGATGGAATGATGCTGGAATGATACTGGGAATAAATGATGGAATGATACTGGGATTAAATGCTGGAATGATACTGGAATAATACGGGGAATATATGATGGAATGATGTTGGAATTATACTGGGAATAAATGATGGAATGATACTGGGATTAAATGATGGAATGATGCTGGAATGATACTGGGAATAAATGCTTTAATGATACTGCGAATAAATGCTGGAATGATACTGGGAATAAATGATGGAATGATGCTGGAATGATACTGGGAATAAATGCTTTAATGATACTGGGAATAAATGCTGGAATGATACTGGGAATAAAAGATGGAATGATGCTGGAATGATACTGGGAATAAATGATGGAATGATACTGGAATGATACTGGGAATAAATGATCGAATGATACTGGGAATAACTGCTGGAATGATGCTGGAATGATACTGGGAATAAATGCTGGAATGATGCTGGAATGATACTGGGAATAAATGATAGAATTATGCTGGAATGATACTTGGAATGATGCTGGAATGATACTGGAATTATACTGGGAATAAATGATGGAATGATGCTGGAATGATACTGGGAATAAATGATGGAATGACACGGGAATGATACTGGGAATAAATGATGGAATGACACTGGGAATAAATGCTGGAATGATGCTGGAATGATACTGGGAATAAATGCTGGAATGATGCTGGAATGATACTGGGAATAAATGATAGAATTATGCTGGAATGATACTTGGAATGATGCTGGAATGATACTGGAATTATACTGGGAATAAATGATGGAATGATGCTGGAATGATACTGGGAATAAATGATGGAATGACACGGGAATGATACTGGGAATAAATGATGGAATGACACTGGGAATAAATGCTGGAATGATGCTGGAAAGATACTGGGAATAAATGATGGAATGATGCTGGAATGATACTGGGAATAAATGATGGAATGATACGGGAATGATACTGGGAATAAATGACGGAATGATACTGGGAATAAATGCTGGAATGATGCTGGAATGATACTGGGAATAAATGATGGAATGATGCTGGAATGATACTGGGAAAAATGCTGGAATGATACTGGAATAATACTGGGAATAAATGATGGAATGATGCTGGAATGATACTGGGAATAAATGATGGAATGATACTGGGAATAAATGCTGGAATGATGCTGGAATGATACTGGGAATAAATGATGGAATGATGCTGGAATGATACTGGGAATAAATGATGGAATGACACGGGAATGATACTGGGAATAAATGATGGAATGATACTGGGAATAACTGCTGGAATGATGCTGGAATGATACTGGGAATAAATGATGGAATGATGCTGGAATGATACTGGGAAAAATGCTGGAATAATACTGGGATTAAATGCTGGAATGATACTGGAATAATACGGGGAATAAATGATGGAATGATGTTGGAATTATACTGGGAATAAATGATGGAATGATACTGGGATTAAATGATGGAATGATGCTGGAATGATACTGGGAATAAATGCTTTAATGATACTGGGAATAAATGCTGGAATGATACTGGGAATAAATGATGGAATGATGCTGGAATGATACTGGGAATAAATGATGGAATGATACTGGAATGATACTGGGAATAAATGAATTAATGATACTGGGAATAAATGATGGAATGATACTTGAATGATACTGGGAATAAATGATTTAATGATACTGGGAATAAATGATGGAATGATGCTGGAATGATACTGGGAATAAATGCTGGAATGATACTGGGAATAAATGCTGGAATGATACTGGAATGATACTGGGAATAAATGCTCGAATGATACTGAATGATACTGGGATTAAATGCTGGAATGATACTGGAATGATACTGGGAATAAATACTGGAATGATACTGGGAAATATGCTGGAATGATACTTGGAATGATGCTGGAATGATACTGGAATTATACTGGGAATAAATGATGGAATGATGCTGGAATGATACTGGGAATAAATGCTGGAATGATGCTGGAATGATACTGGGAATAAATGATGGAAAGATGCTGGAATGATACTGGGAAAAATGCTGGAATGATACTGGAATAATACTGGGAATAAATTATGGAATGATGCTGGAATGATACTGGGAATAAATGATGCAATGATACTGGGAATAAATGCTGGACTGATGCTGGAATGATACTGGGAATAAATGATGGAATGATGCTGGAATGATACTGGGAATAAATGATGGAATGACACGGGAATGATACTGGGAATAAATGATGGAATGATACTGGGAATAAATGCTGGAATGATGCTGGAATGATACTGGGAATAAATGATGGAATGATGCTGGAATGATACTGGGAAAAATGCTGGAATGATACTGGAATAATACTGGGAATAAATGATGGAATGATGCTGGAATGATACTGGGAATAAATGATGGAATGATACTGGGATTAAATGCTGGAATGATACTGGAATAATAAGGGGAATAAATGATGGAATGATGTTGGAATTATACTGTGAATAAATGATGGAATGATACTGGGATTAAATGATGGAATGATGCTGGAATGATACTGGGAATAAATGCTTTAATGATACTGGGAATAAATGCTGGAATGATACTGGGAATAAATGATGGAATGATGCTGGAATGATACTGGGAATAAATGATGGAATGATACTGGAATGATACTGGGAATAAATGAATTAATGAAACTGGGAATAAATGATGGAATGATACTGGAATGATACTGGGAATAAATGATTTAATGATACTGGGAATAAATGATGGAATGATGCTGGAATGATACTGGGAATAAATGCTGGAATGATACTGGGAATAAATGCTGGAATGATACTGGAATGATACTGGGAATAAATGCTCGAATGATACTGAATGATACTGGGATTAAATGCTGAAATGATACTGGAATGATACTGGGAATAAATACTGGAATGATGCTGGAATGATACTGGGAATAAATGATGGAATGACACGGGAATGATACTGGGAATAAATGATGGAATGACACTGGGAATAAATGCTGGAATGATGCTGGAATGATACTGGGAATAAATGATGGAATGATGCTGGAATGATACTGGGAATAAATGATGGAATGACACGGGAATGATACTGGGAATAAATGATGGAATGATACTGGGAATAAATGCTGGAATGATGCTGGAATGATACTGGGAATAAATGCTGGAATGATGCTGGAATGATACTGGGAATAAATGATGGAATGATACTGGGATTAAATGCTGGAATGATACTGGAATAATACTGGGAATAAATGATGGAATGATGTTGGAATTATACTGGGAATAAATGATGGAATGATACTGGGATTAAATGATGGAATGATGCTGGAATGATACTGGGAATAAATGCTTTAATGATACTGGGAATAAATGCTGGAATGATACTGGGAATAAAAGATGGAATGATGCTGGAATGATACTGGGAATAAATGATGGAATGATACTGGAATGATACTGGGAATAAATGATCGAATTATACTGGGAATAACTGCTGGAATTATGCTGGAATGATACTGGGAATAAATGCTGGAATGATACTGGAATGATACTGGGAATAAATGATAGAATTATGCTGGAATGATACTTGGAATGATGCTGGAATGATACTGGAATTATACTGGGAATAAATGATGGAATGATGCTGGAATGATACTGGGAATAAATGATGGAATGACACGGGAATGATACTGGGAATAAATGATGGAATGACACTGGGAATAAATGCTGGAATGATGCTGGAATGATACTGGGAATAAATGATGGAATGATGCTGGAATGATACTGGGAATAAATGATGGAATGACACGGGAATGATACTGGGAATAAATGATGGAATGATACTGGGAATAAATGCTGGAATGATGCTGGAATGATACTGGGAATAAATGATGGAATGATGCTGGAATGATACTGGGAAAAATGCTGGAATGATACTGGAATAATACTGGGAATAAATGATGGAATGATACTGGAATGATACTGGGAATAAATGATGGAATGATACTGGGAATAAATGCTGGAATGATGCTGGAATGATACTGGGAATAAATGATGGAATGATGCTGGAATGATAATGGGAATAAATGATGGAATGTCACGGGAATGATACTGGGAATAAATGATGGAATGATACTGTGAATAAATGCTGGAATGATGCTGGAATGATACTGGGAATAAATGATGGAATGATGCTGGAATGATACTGGGAAAAATGCTGGAATGATACTGGAATAATACTGGGAATAAATGATGGAATGATGCTGGAATGATACTGGGAATAAATGATGGAATGATACTGGGATTAAATGCTGGAATGATACTGGAATAATACGGGTAATAAATGATGGAATGATGCTGGAATGATACTGGGAATAAATGCTGGAATGATACTGGAATGATACTGGGAATAAATGATAGAATTATGCTGGAATGATACTTGGAATGATGCTGGAATGATACTGGAATTATACTGGGAATAAATGATGGAATGATGCTGGAATGATACTGGGAATAAATGATGGAATGACACGGGAATGATACTGGGAATAAATGATGGAATGACACTGGGAATAAATGCTGGAATGATGCTTGAATGATACTGGGAATAAATGATGGAATGATGCTGGAATGATACTGGGAATAAATGATGGAATGACACGGGAATGATACTGGGAATAAATGATGGAATGATACTGGGAATAAATGCTGGAATGATGCTGGAATGATACTGGGAATAAATTATGGAATGATGCTGGAATGATACTGGGAAAAATGCTGGAATGATACTGGAATAATACTGGGAATAAATGATGGAATGATGCTGGAATGATACTGGGAATAAATGATGGAATGATACTGGGAATAAATGCTGGAATGATGCTGGAATGATACTGGGAATAAATGATGGAATGATGCTGGAATGATAATGGGAATAAATGATGGAATGTCACGGGAATGATACTGGGAATAAATGATGGAATGATACTGTGAATAAATGCTGGAATGATGCTGGAATGATACTGGGAATAAATGATGGAATGATGCTGGAATGATACTGGGAAAAATGCTGGAATGATACTGGAATAATACTGGGAATAAATGATGGAATGATGCTGGAATGATACTGGGAATAAATGATGGAATGATACTGGGATTAAATGCTGGAATGATACTGGAATAATACGGGGAATAAATGATGGAATGATGTTGGAATTTTACTGGGAATAAATGATGGAATGATACTGGGATTAAATGATGGAATGATGCTGGAATGATACTGGGAATAAATGCTTTAATGATACAGCGAATAAATGCTGGAATGATACTGGGAATAAATGATGGAATGATGCTGGAATGATACTGGGAATAAATGCTTTAATGATACTGGGAATAAATGCTGGAATGATACTGGGAATAAAAGATGGAATGATGCTGGAATGATACTGGGAATAAATGATGGAATGATACTGGAATGATACTGGGAATAAATGATCGAATGATACTGGGAATAACTGCTGGAATGATGCTGGAATGATACTGGGAATAAATGCTGGAATGATACTGGAATGATACTGGGAATAAATGATAGAATTATGCTGGAATGATACTTGGAATGATGCTGGAATGATACTGGAATTATACTGGGAATAAATGATGGAATGATGCTGGAATGATACTGGGAATAAATGATGGAATGACACGGGAATGATACTGGGAATAAATGATGGAATGACACTGGGAATAAATGCTGGAATGATGCTGGAAAGATACTGGGAATAAATGATGGAATGATGCTGGAATGATACTGGGAATAAATGATGGAATGATACGGGAATGATACTGGGAATAAATGATGGAATGATACTGGGAATAAATGCTGGAATGATGCTGGAATGATACTGGGAATAAATGATGGAATGATGCTGGAATGATACTGGGAAAAATGCTGGAATGATACTGGAATAATACTGGGAATAAATGATGGAATGATGCTGGAATGATACTGGGAATAAATGATGGAATGATACTGGGAATAAATGCTGGAATGATGCTGGAATGATACTGGGAATAAATGATGGAATGATGCTGGAATGATACTGGGAATAAATGATGGAATGACACGGGAATGATACTGGGAATAAATGATGGAATGATACTGGGAATAACTGCTGGAATGATGCTGGAATGATACTGGGAATAAATGATGGAATGATGCTGGAATGATACTGGGAAAAATGCTGGAATGATACTGGAATAATACTGGGAATAAATGATGGAATGATGCTGGAATGATACTGGGAATAAATGATGGAATGATACTGGGATTAAATGCTGGAATGATACTGGAATAATACGGGGAATAAATGATGGAATGATGTTGGAATTATACTGGGAATAAATGATGGAATGATACTGGGATTAAATGATGGAATGATGCTGGAATGATACTGGGAATAAATGCTTTAATGATACTGGGAATAAATGCTGGAATGATACTGGGAATAAATGATGGAATGATGCTGGAATGATACTGGGAATAAATTATGGAATGATACTGGAATGATACTGGGAATAAATGAATTAATGATACTGGGAATAAATGATGGAATGATACTGGAATGATACTGGGAATAAATGATTTAATGATACTGGGAATAAATGATGGAATGATGCTGGAATGATACTGGGAATAAATGCTGGAATGATACTGGGAATAAATGCTGGAATGATACTGGAATGATACTGGGAATAAATGCTCGAATGATACTGAATGATACTGGGATTAAATGCTGGAATGATACTGGAATGATACTGGGAATAAATACTGGAATGATACTGGGAAATATGCTGGAATGATACTTGGAATGATGCTGGAATGATACTGGAATTATACTGGGAATAAATGATGGAATGATGCTGGAATGATACTGGGAATAAATGATGGAATGACACGGGAATGATACTGGGAATAAATGATGGAATGACACTGGGAATAAATGCTGGAATGATGCTGGAATGATACTGGGAATAAATGATGGAATGATGCTGGAATGATACTGGGAATAAATGATGGAATGACACGGGAATGATACTGGGAATAAATGATGGAATGATACTGGGAATAAATGCTGGAATGATGCTGGAATGATACTGGGAATAAATGATGGAATGATGCTGGAATGATACTGTGAAAAATGCTGGAATGATACTGGAATAATACTGGGAATAAATGATGGAATGATGCTGGAATGATACTGGGAATAAATGATGGAATGATACTGGGATTAAATGCTGGAATGATACTGGAATAATACTGGGAATAAATGATGGAATGATGTTGGAATTATACTGGGAATAAATGATGGAATGATACTGGGATTAAATGATGGAATGATGCTGGAATGATACTGGGAATAAATGCTTTAATGATACTGGGAATAAATGATGGAATGATACTGGGAATAAATGATGGAATGATGCTGGAATGATACTGGGAATAAATGATGGAATGATACTGGAATGATACTGGGAATAAATGATGGAATGATACTGGGAATAACTGCTGGAATGATGCTGGAATGATACTGGGAATAAATGATGGAATGATACTGGGAATAAATGATGGAATGATACTGGAATGATACTGGGAATAAATGATTTAATAATACTGGGAATAAATGATGGAATGATGCTGGAATGATACTGGGAATAAATGCTGGAATGATACTGGGAAAAAATGCTGGAATGATACTGGAATGATACTGGGAATAAATGATGGAATGATACTGGGAATAAATGATGGAATGATGCTGGAATGATACTGGGAATAAATGATGGAATGATACTGGAATGATACTGGGAAGAAATGCTGGAATGATACTGGGAATAAATGCTGGAATGATGCTGGAATGATACTGGGAATAAATGATGGAATGATACTGGAATGATACTGGGAATAAATGCTGGAATGATACTGGAATGATACTGGGAATAAATGACGGAATGATGCTGGAATGATACTGGGAATAAATGATTTAATGATAGTGGGAATAAATGATGGAATGATGCTGGAATGATACTGGGAAGAAATGCTGGAATGATACTGGGAATAAATGCTGGAATGATACTGGAATGATACTGGGAATAAATGCTGGAATGATATTGAATGATACTGGGAATAAATGCTGGAATTATGGTGGAATGATACTGGGAATAAATGATGGAATGATACTGGAATGATACTGGGAATAAATGCTGGAATGATACTGGGAATAAATGATAGAATTATGCTGGAATGATATTTGGAATGATGCTGGAATGATACTGGAATTATACTGGGAATAAATGATGGAATGATGCTGGAATGATACTGGGAATAAATGATGGAATGACACTGGAATGATACTGGGAATAAATGATGGAATGACACTGGGAATAAATGCTGGAATGATGCTGGAATGATACTGGGAATAAATGATGGAATGATGCTGGAATGATACTGGGAATAAATGATGGAATGACACGGGAATGATACTGGGAATAAATGATGGAATGATACTGGGATTAAATGCTGGAATGATGCTGGAATGATACTGGGAATAAATGATGGAATGATGCTGGAATGATACTGGGAAAAATGTTGGAATGATACTGGAATAATACTGGTAATAAATGATGGAATGATGCTGGAATGATACTGGGAATAAATGATGGAATGATACTGGGAATAAATGCTGGAATGATGCTGGAATGATACTGGGAATAAATGATGGAATGATGCTGGAATGATACTGGGAATAAATGATGGAATGACACGGGAATGATACTGGGAATAAATGATGGAATGATACTGGGAATAAATGCTGGAATGATGCTGGAATGATACTGGGAATAAATGATGGAATGATGCTGGAATGATACTGGGAAAAATGCTGGAATGATACTGGAATGATACTGGGAATAAATGATGGAATGATGCTGGAATGATACTGGGAATAAATGATGAAATGATACTGGGATTAAATGCTGGAATGATACTGGAATAATACTGGGAATAAATGATGGAATGATGTTGGAATTATACTGGGAATAAATGATGGAATGATACTGGGATTAAATGATGGAATGATTCTGGAATGATACTGGGAATAAATGCTTTAATGATACTGGGAATAAATGCTGGAATGATACTGGGAATAAATGATGGAATGATGCTGGAATGATACTGGAATTATACTGGTAAATGATGGAATGATGCTGGAATGATACTGGGAATAAATGATGGAATGACACGGGAATGATACTGGGAATAAATGATGGAATGACACTGGGAATAAATGCTGGAATGATGCTGGAATGATACTGGGAATAAATGATGGAATGATGCTGGAATGATACTGGGAATAAATGATGGAATGACACGGGAATGATACTGGGAATAAATGATGGAATGATACTGGGAATAAATGCTTGAATGATGCTGGAATGATACTGGGAATAAATGATGGAATGATGCTGGAATGATACTGGGAATAAATGATGGAATGATACTGGAATGATACTGGGAATAAATGATGGAATGATACTGGGATTAAATGCTGGAATGATACTGGAATAATACTGGGAATAAATGATGGAATGATGTTGGAATTATACTGGGAATAAATGATGGAATGATACTGGGATTAAATGATGGAATGATGCTGGAATGATACTGGGAATAAATGCTTTAATGATACTGGGAATAAATGCTGGAATGATACTGGGAATAAATGATGGAATGATGCTGGAATGATACTGGGAATAAATGATGGAATGATACTGGAATGATACTGGGAATAAATGAATTAATGAAACTGGGAATAAATGATGGAATGATACTGGAATGATACTGGGAATAAATGATTTAATGATACTGGGAATAAATGATGGAATGATGCTGGAATGATACTGGGAATAAATGCTGGAATGATACTGGGAATAAATGCTGGAATGATACTGGAATGATACTGGGAATAAATGCTCGAATGATACTGAATGATACTGGGATTAAATGCTGAAATGATACTGGAATGATACTGGGAATAAATACTGGAATGATGCTGGAATGATACTGGGAATAAATGATGGAATGACACGGGAATGATACTGGGAATAAATGATGGAATGACACTGGGAATAAATGCTGGAATGATGCTGGAATGATACTGGGAATAAATGATGGAATGATGCTGGAATGATACTGGGAATAAATGATGGAATGACACGGGAATGATACTGGGAATAAATGATGGAATGATACTGGGAATAAATGCTGGAATGATGCTGGAATGATACTGGGAATAAATGCTGGAATGATGCTGGAATGATACTGGGAATAAATGATGGAATGATACTGGGATTAAATGCTGGAATGATACTGGAATAATACTGGGAATAAATGATGGAATGATGTTGGAATTATACTGGGAATAAATGATGGAATGATACTGGGATTAAATGATGGAATGATGCTGGAATGATACTGGGAATAAATGCTTTAATGATACTGGGAATAAATGCTGGAATGATACTGGGAATAAAAGATGGAATGATGCTGGAATGATACTGGGAATAAATGATGGAATGATACTGGAATGATACTGGGAATAAATGATCGAATTATACTGGGAATAACTGCTGGAATTATGCTGGAATGATACTGGGAATAAATGCTGGAATGATACTGGAATGATACTGGGAATAAATGATAGAATTATGCTGGAATGATACTTGGAATGATGCTGGAATGATACTGGAATTATACTGGGAATAAATGATGGAATGATGCTGGAATGATACTGGGAATAAATGATGGAATGACACGGGAATGATACTGGGAATAAATGATGGAATGACACTGGGAATAAATGCTGGAATGATGCTGGAATGATACTGGGAATAAATGATGGAATGATGCTGGAATGATACTGGGAATAAATGATGGAATGACACGGGAATGATACTGGGAATAAATGATGGAATGATACTGGGAATAAATGCTGGAATGATGCTGGAATGATACTGGGAATAAATTATGGAATGATGCTGGAATGATACTGGGAAAAATGCTGGAATGATACTGGAATAATACTGGGAATAAATGATGGAATGATACTGGAATGATACTGGGAATAAATGATGGAATGATACTGGGAATAAATGCTGGAATGATGCTGGAATGATACTGGGAATAAATGATGGAATGATGCTGGAATGATAATGGGAATAAATGATGGAATGTCACGGGAATGATACTGGGAATAAATGATGGAATGATACTGTGAATAAATGCTGGAATGATGCTGGAATGATACTGGGAATAAATGATGGAATGATGCTGGAATGATACTGGGAAAAATGCTGGAATGATACTGGAATAATACTGGGAATAAATGATGGAATGATGCTGGAATGATACTGGGAATAAATGATGGAATGATACTGGGATTAAATGCTGGAATGATACTGGAATAATACGGGTAATAAATGATGGAATGATGCTGGAATGATACTGGGAATAAATGCTGGAATGATACTGGAATGATACTGGGAATAAATGATAGAATTATGCTGGAATGATACTTGGAATGATGCTGGAATGATACTGGAATTATACTGGGAATAAATGATGGAATGATGCTGGAATGATACTGGGAATAAATGATGGAATGACACGGGAATGATACTGGGAATAAATGATGGAATGACACTGGGAATAAATGCTGGAATGATGCTTGAATGATACTGGGAATAAATGATGGAATGATGCTGGAATGATACTGGGAATAAATGATGGAATGACACGGGAATGATACTGGGAATAAATGATGGAATGATACTGGGAATAAATGCTGGAATGATGCTGGAATGATACTGGGAATAAATTATGGAATGATGCTGGAATGATACTGGGAAAAATGCTGGAATGATACTGGAATAATACTGGGAATAAATGATGGAATGATGCTGGAATGATACTGGGAATAAATGATGGAATGATACTGGGAATAAATGCTGGAATGATGCTGGAATGATACTGGGAATAAATGATGGAATGATGCTGGAATGATAATGGGAATAAATGATGGAATGTCACGGGAATGATACTGGGAATAAATGATGGAATGATACTGTGAATAAATGCTGGAATGATGCTGGAATGATACTGGGAATAAATGATGGAATGATGCTGGAATGATACTGGGAAAAATGCTGGAATGATACTGGAATAATACTGGGAATAAATGATGGAATGATGCTGGAATGATACTGGGAATAAATGATGGAATGATACTGGGATTAAATGCTGGAATGATACTGGAATAATACGGGGAATAAATGATGGAATGATGTTGGAATTTTACTGGGAATAAATGATGGAATGATACTGGGATTAAATGATGGAATGATGCTGGAATGATACTGGGAATAAATGCTTTAATGATACAGCGAATAAATGCTGGAATGATACTGGGAATAAATGATGGAATGATGCTGGAATGATACTGGGAATAAATGCTTTAATGATACTGGGAATAAATGCTGGAATGATACTGGGAATAAAAGATGGAATGATGCTGGAATGATACTGGGAATAAATGATGGAATGATACTGGAATGATACTGGGAATAAATGATCGAATGATACTGGGAATAACTGCTGGAATGATGCTGGAATGATACTGGGAATAAATGCTGGAATGATACGGGAATGATACTGGGAATAAATGATAGAATTATGCTGGAATGATACTTGGAATGATGCTGGAATGATACTGGAATTATACTGGGAATAAATGATGGAATGATGCTGGAATGATACTGGGAATAAATGATGGAATGACACGGGAATGATACTGGGAATAAATGATGGAATGATACTGGGAATAAATGCTGGAATGATGCTGGAATGATACTGGGAATAAATGATGGAATGATGCTGGAATGATACTGGGAAAAATGCTGGAATGATACTGGAATAATACTGGGAATAAATGATGGAATGATGCTGGAATGATACTGGGAATAAATGATGGAATGATACTGGGAATAAATGCTGGAATGATGCTGGAATGATACTGGGAATAAATGATGGAATGATGCTGGAATGATACTGGGAATAAATGATGGAATGACACGGGAATGATACTGGGAATAAATGATGGAATGATACTGGGAATAACTGCTGGAATGATGCTGGAATGATACTGGGAATAAATGATGGAATGATGCTGGAATGATACTGGGAAAAATGCTGGAATGATACTGGAATAATACTGGGAATAAATGATGGAATGATGCTGGAATGATACTGGGAATAAATGATGGAATGATACTGGGATTAAATGCTGGAATGATACTGGAATAATACGGGGAATAAATGATGGAATGATGTTGGAATTATACTGGGAATAAATGATGGAATGATACTGGGATTAAATGATGGAATGATGCTGGAATGATACTGGGAATAAATGCTTTAATGATACTGGGAATAAATGCTGGAATGATACTGGGAATAAATGATGGAATGATGCTGGAATGATACTGGGAATAAATTATGGAATGATACTGGAATGATACTGGGAATAAATGAATTAATGATACTGGGAATAAATGATGGAATGATACTGGAATGATACTGGGAATAAATGATTTAATGATACTGGGAATAAATGATGGAATGATGCTGGAATGATACTGGGAATAAATGCTGGAATGATACTGGGAATAAATGCTGGAATGATACTGGAATGATACTGGGAATAAATGCTCGAATGATACTGAATGATACTGGGATTAAATGCTGGAATGATACTGGAATGATACTGGGAATAAATACTGGAATGATACTGGGAAATATGCTGGAATGATACTTGGAATGATGCTGGAATGATACTGGAATTATACTGGGAATAAATGATGGAATGATGCTGGAATGATACTGGGAATAAATGATGGAATGACACGGGAATGATACTGGGAATAAATGATGGAATGACACTGGGAATAAATGCTGGAATGATGCTGGAATGATACTGGGAATAAATGATGGAATGATGCTGGAATGATACTGGGAATAAATGATGGAATGACACGGGAATGATACTGGGAATAAATGATGGAATGATACTGGGAATAAATGCTGGAATGATGCTGGAATGATACTGGGAATAAATGATGGAATGATGCTGGAATGATACTGTGAAAAATGCTGGAATGATACTGGAATAATACTGGGAATAAATGATGGAATGATGCTGGAATGATACTGGGAATAAATGATGGAATGATACTGGGATTAAATGCTGGAATGATACTGGAATAATACTGGGAATAAATGATGGAATGATGTTGGAATTATACTGGGAATAAATGATGGAATGATACTGGGATTAAATGATGGAATGATGCTGGAATGATACTGGGAATAAATGCTTTAATGATACTGGGAATAAATGATGGAATGATACTGGGAATAAATGATGGAATGATGCTGGAATGATACTGGGAATAAATGATGGAATGATACTGGAATGATACTGGGAATAAATGATGGAATGATACTGGGAATAACTGCTGGAATGATGCTGGAATGATACTGGGAATAAATGATGGAATGATACTGGGAATAAATGATGGAATGATACTGGAATGATACTGGGAATAAATGATTTAATAATACTGGGAATAAATGATGGAATGATGCTGGAATGATACTGGGAATAAATGCTGGAATGATACTGGGAAAAAATGCTGGAATGATACTGGAATGATACTGGGAATAAATGATGGAATGATACTGGGAATAAATGATGGAATGATGCTGGAATGATACTGGGAATAAATGATGGAATGATACTGGAATGATACTGGGAAGAAATGCTGGAATGATACTGGGAATAAATGCTGGAATGATGCTGGAATGATACTGGGAATAAATGATGGAATGATACTGGAATGATACTGGGAATAAATGCTGGAATGATACTGGAATGATACTGGGAATAAATGACGGAATGATGCTGGAATGATACTGGGAATAAATGATTTAATGATAGTGGGAATAAATGATGGAATGATGCTGGAATGATACTGGGAAGAAATGCTGGAATGATACTGGGAATAAATGCTGGAATGATACTGGAATGATACTGGGAATAAATGCTGGAATGATATTGAATGATACTGGGAATAAATGCTGGAATTATGGTGGAATGATACTGGGAATAAATGATGGAATGATACTGGAATGATACTGGGAATAAATGCTGGAATGATACTGGGAATAAATGATAGAATTATGCTGGAATGATATTTGGAATGATGCTGGAATGATACTGGAATTATACTGGGAATAAATGATGGAATGATGCTGGAATGATACTGGGAATAAATGATGGAATGACACTGGAATGATACTGGGAATAAATGATGGAATGACACTGGGAATAAATGCTGGAATGATGCTGGAATGATACTGGGAATAAATGATGGAATGATGCTGGAATGATACTGGGAATAAATGATGGAATGACACGGGAATGATACTGGGAATAAATGATGGAATGATACTGGGATTAAATGCTGGAATGATGCTGGAATGATACTGGGAATAAATGATGGAATGATGCTGGAATGATACTGGGAAAAATGTTGGAATGATACTGGAATAATACTGGTAATAAATGATGGAATGATGCTGGAATGATACTGGGAATAAATGATGGAATGATACTGGGAATAAATGCTGGAATGATGCTGGAATGATACTGGGAATAAATGATGGAATGATGCTGGAATGATACTGGGAATAAATGATGGAATGACACGGGAATGATACTGGGAATAAATGATGGAATGATACTGGGAATAAATGCTGGAATGATGCTGGAATGATACTGGGAATAAATGATGGAATGATGCTGGAATGATACTGGGAAAAATGCTGGAATGATACTGGAATGATACTGGGAATAAATGATGGAATGATGCTGGAATGATACTGGGAATAAATGATGGAATGATACTGGGATTAAATGCTGGAATGATACTGGAATAATACTGGGAATAAATGATGGAATGATGTTGGAATTATACTGGGAATAAATGATGGAATGATACTGGGATTAAATGATGGAATGATTCTGGAATGATACTGGGAATAAATGCTTTAATGATACTGGGAATAAATGCTGGAATGATACTGGGAATAAATGATGGAATGATGCTGGAATGATACTGGAATTATACTGGTAAATGATGGAATGATGCTGGAATGATACTGGGAATAAATGATGGAATGACACGGGAATGATACTGGGAATAAATGATGGAATGACACTGGGAATAAATGCTGGAATGATGCTGGAATGATACTGGGAATAAATGATGGAATGATGCTGGAATGATACTGGGAATAAATGATGGAATGACACGGGAATGATACTGGGAATAAATGATGGAATGATACTGGGAATAAATGCTTGAATGATGCTGGAATGATACTGGGAATAAATGATGGAATGATGCTGGAATGATACTGGGAATAAATGATGGAATGATACTGGAATGATACTGGGAATAAATGATGGAATGATACTGGGATTAAATGCTGGAATGATACTGGAATAATACTGGGAATAAATGATGGAATGATGTTGGAATTATACTGGGAATAAATGATGGAATGATACTGGGATTAAATGATGGAATGATGCTGGAATGATACTGGGAATAAATGCTTTAATGATACTGGGAATAAATGCTGGAATGATACTGGGAATAAATGATGGAATGATGCTGGAATGATACTGGGAATAAATGATGGAATGATACTGGAATGATACTGGGAATAAATGATGGAATGATACTGGGAATAACTGCTGGAATGATGCTGGAATGATACTGGGAATAAATGATGGAATGATACTGGAATGATACTGGGAATAAATGAATTAATGATACTGGGAATAAATGATGGAATGATACTGGAATGATACTGGGAATAAATGATTTAATAATACTGGGAATAAATGATAGAATGATGCTGGAATGATACTGGGAATAAATGCTGGAATGATACTGGGAATAAATGCTGGAATGATACTGGAATGATACTGGGAATAAATGCTCGAATGATACTGAATGATACTGGGATTAAATGCTGGAATGATACTGGAATGATACTGGGAATAAATACTGGAATGATACTGGGAAATATGCTGGAATGATACTGAATGATACTGGGATTAAATGATGGAATGATGCTGGAATGATACTGGGAATAAATGCTGGAATGATACTGGAATGATACTGGGAATAAATGAGGGAATGATACTGGGAATAAATGATGGAATGATGCTGGAATGATACTGGGAATAAACGATGGAATGATACTGGAATGATACTGGGAAGAAATGCTGGAATGATACTGGGAATAAATGCTGGAATGATGCTGGAATGAAACTGGGAATAAATGATGGAATGATACTGGAATGATACTGGGAATAAATGCTGGAATGATACTGGAATGATACTGGGAATAAATGACGGAATGATGCTGGAATGATACTGGGAATAAATGATGGAATGATACTGGAATGATACTGGGAATAAATGATTTAATGATACTGGGAATAAATGATGGAATGATGCTGGAATGATACTGGGAATAAATGCTGGAATGATACTGGGAATAAATGCTGGAATGATACTGGAATGATACTGGGAATAAATGCTGGAATGATATTGAATGATACTGGGAATAAATGCTGGAATTATGGTGGAATGATACTGGGAATAAATGATGGAATGATACTGGAATGATACTGGGAATAAATGCTGGAATGATACTTGGGAATAAATGCTGGAATGATACTGGAATGATACTGGGAATAAATGATAGAATTATGCTGGAATGATACTTGGAATGATGCTGGAATGATACTGGAATTATACTGGGAATAAATGATGGAATGATGCTGGAATGATACTGGGAATAAATGATGGAATGACACGGGAATGATACTGGGAATAAATGATGAAATGACACTGGCAATAAATGCTGGAATGATGCTGGAATGATACTGGGAATAAATGATGGAATGATGCTGGAATGATACTGGGAATAAATGATGGAATGACACGGGAATGATACTGGGAATAAATGATGGAATGATACTGGGAATAAATGCTGGAATGATGCTGGAATGATACTGGGAATAAATGATGGAATGATGCTGGAATGATACTGGGAAAAATGCTGGAACGATACTGGAATAATACTGGGAATAAATGATGGAATGATGCTGGAATGATACTGGGAATAAATGATGGAATGATACTGGGATTAAATGCTGGAATGATACTGGAATAATACTGGGAATAAATGATGGAATGATGTTGGAATTATACTGGGAATAAATGATGGAACGATACTGGGATTAAATGATGGAATGATGCTGGAATGATACTGGGAATAAATGCTTTAATGATACTGGGAATAAATGCTGGAATGATACTGGGAATAACTGCTGGAATGATGCTGGAATGATACTGGGAATAAATGATGGAATGATACTGGAATGATACTGGGAAAAAATGAATTAATGATTCTGGGAATAAATGATGGAATGATACTGGAATGATACTGGGAATAAATGATTTAATAATACTGGGAATAAATGATGGAATGATGCTGGAATGATACTGGGAATAAATGCTGGAATGATAATGGGAATAAATGCTGGAATGATACTGGAATGATACTGGGAATAAATGCTCGAATGATACTGAATGATACTGGGATTAAATGCTGGAATGATACTGGAATGATACTGGGAATAAATACTGGAATGATACTGGGAAATATGCTGGAATGATACTGAATGATACTGGGATTAAATGATGGAATGATGCTGGAATGATACTGGGAATAAATGCTGGAATGATACTGGAATGATACTGGGAATAAATGATGGAATGATACTGGGAATAAATGATGGAATGATGCTGGAATGATACTGGGAATAAACGATGGAATGATACTGGAATGATACTGGGAAGAAATGCTGGAATGATACTGGGAATAAATGCTGGAATGATGCTGGAATGAAACTGGGAATAAATGATGGAATGATACTGGAATGATACTGGGAATAAATGCTGGAATGATACTGGAATGATACTGGGAATAAATGACGGAATGATGCTGGAATGATACTGGGAATAAATGATGGAATGATACTGGAATGATACTGGGAATAAATGATTTAATGATACTGGGAATAAATGATGGAATGATGCTGGAATGATACTGGGAATAAATGCTGGAATGATACTGGGAATAAATGCTGGAATGATACTGGAATGATACTGGGAATAAATGCTGCAATGATATTGAATGATACTGGGAATAAATGCTGGAATTATGGTGGAATGATACTGGGAATAAATGATGGAGTGATACTGGAATGATACTGGGAATAAATGCTGGAATGATACTTGGGAATAAATGCTGGAATGATACTGGAATGATACTGGGAATAAATGATAGAATTATGCTGGAATGATACTTGGAATGATGCTGGAATGATACTGGAATGATACTGGGAATAAATGATGGAATGACACGGGAATGATACTGGGAATAAATGATGGAATGACACTGGCAATAAATGCTGGAATGATGCTGGAATGATACTGGGAATAAATGATGGAATGATGCTGGAATGATACTGGGAATAAATGATGGAATGACACGGGAATGATACTGGGAATAAATGATGGAATGATACTGGGAATAAATGCTGGAATGATGCTGGAATGATACTGGGAATAAATGATGGAATGATGCTGGAATGATACTGGGAAAAATGCTGGAATGATACTGGAATAATACTGGGAATAAATGATGGAATGATGCTGGAATGATACTGGGAATAAATGATGGAATGATACTGGGATTAAATGCTGGAATGATACTGGAATAATACTGGGAATAAATGATGGAATGATGTTGGAATTATACTGGGAATAAATGATGGAATGATACTGGGATTAAATGATGGAATGATGCTGGAATGATACTGGGAATAAATGCTTTAATGATACTGGGAATAAATGCTGGAATGATACTGGGAATAAATGATGGAATGATGCTGGAATGATACTGGGAATAAATGCTGGAATGATACTGGAATGATACTGGGAATAAATGATGGAATGATACTGGGAATAACTGCTGGAATGATGCTGGAATGATACTGGGAATAAATGATGGAATGATACTGGAATGATACTGGGAATAAATGAATTAATGATACTGGGAATAAATGATGGAATGATACTGGAATGATACTGGGAATAAATTATTTAATGATACTGGGAATAAATGATGGAATGATGCTGGAATGATACTGGGAATAAATGCTGGAATGATACAGGGAATAAATGCTGGAATGATACTGGAATGATACTGGGAATAAATGCTCGAATGATACTGAATGATACTGGGATTAAATGCTGGAATGATACTGGAATGATACTGGGAATAAATACTGGAATGATACTGGGAAAAATGCTGGAATGATACTGGAATAATACTGGGAATAAATGATGGAATGATGCTGGAATGATACTGGGAATAAATGCTGGAATGATACTGGAATGATTCTGGGAATAAATGATGGAATGATACTGGGATTAAATGCTGGAATGATACTGGAATAATACTGGGAATAAATGATGGAATGATGTTGGAATTATACTGGGAATAAATGATGGAATGATACTGGGATTAAATGATGGAATGATGCTGGAATGATACTGGGAATAAATGCTTTAATGATACTGGGAATAAATGCTGGAATGATACTGGGAATAAATGCTGGAATGATGCTGGAATGATACTGGGAATAAATGATGGAATGATACTGGAATGATACTGGGAAAAATGCTGGAATGATACTGGGATTAAATGCTGGAATGATACTGGAATAATACTGGGAATAAATGCTGGAATTATACTGGAATGATACTGGGAATAAATGATGGAATGATGCTGGAATGATACTGGGAATAAATGCTTTACTGATACTGGGAATAAATGCTGGAATGATACTGGGAATAAATGATGGAATGACACTGGAATGATACTGGGAATAAATGATGGAATGATACTGGGAATAAATGTTGGGATGATGCTGGAATGATACTGGGAATAAATGATGGAATGATACTGGAATGATACTGGGAATAAATGATGGAATGATACTGGGATTAAATGATGGAATGTTGCTGGAATGATACTGGGAATAAATGCTTTACTGATAATTGGGAATAAATGCTGGAATGATACTGGGAATAAATGATGGAATGACACTGGAATGATACTGGGAATAAATGATGGAATGATACTGGGAATAAATGTTGGGATGATGCTGGAATGATACTGGGAATAAATGATGGAATGATACTGGAATGATACTGGGAATAAATGGTGGAATGATACTGGAATGATACTGGGAATAAATGATGGAATGATACTGGAATGATACTGGGAATAACTGATGGAATGATACTGGAATGATACTGAGAATTAATGCTGGAATGATACTGGGAATAAATGATGGAATGATGCTGGAATGATACTGGGAATAAATGCTGGAATGATACTGGAATGATACTGGGAAAAATGCTGGAATGATACTGGAATAATACTGGGAATAAATGATGGAATGATGCTGGAATGATGCTGGGAATAAATTATGGAATGATGCTGGAATGATACTGGGAATAAATGATGGAATGACACTGGAATGATACTGGGATAAATGCTGGAATGATACTGGAATTATACTGGGAATAAATGATGGAATGATGCTGGAATGATACTGAGAAAAAAAAATGGAATGATACTGGAATGATACTGGGAATAAATGCTGGAATGATACTGGGAATAAATGATGGAATGATGCTGGAATGATACTGGGAATAAACGCTGGAATGATACTGGAATGATACTGGGAATAAATGATGGAATGATACTGGAATGATACTGGGAATAAATGGTGGAATGATACTGGAATGATACTGGGAATAAATGATGGAATGATACTGGAATGATACTGGGAATAACTGATGGAATGATACTGGAATGATACTGAGAATTAATGCTGGAATGATACTGGGAATAAATGATGGAATGATGCTGGAATGATACTGGGAATAAATGCTGGAATGATACTGGAATGATACTGGGAAAAATGCTGGAATGATACTGGAATAATACTGGGAATAAATGATGGAATGATGCTGGAATGATACTGGGAATAAATTATGGAATGATGCTGGAATGATACTGGGAATAAATGATGGAATGACACTGGAATGATACTGGGATAAATGCTGGAATGATACTGGAATTATACTGGGAATAAATGATGGAATGATGCTGGAATGATACTGAGAAAAAAAAATGGAATGATACTGGAATGATACTGGGAATAAATGCTGGAATGATACTGGGAATAAATGATGGAATGATGCTGGAATGATACTGGGAATAAACGCTGGAATGATACCGGAATGATACTTGGAATAAATGATGGAATGATACTGAATGATACTGGGAATAAATTCTGGAATGATGCTGGAATGATACTGGGAATAAATGATGGAATGATACTGGAATGATACTGGGAATAAATGCTGGAATGATACTGGAATGATACTGGGAATAAATGATGGAATGATACTGGAATGATACTGGGAATAAATGATTTAATGATACTGGGAATAAATGATGGAATGATGCTGGAATGATACTGGGAATAAATGATGGAATGATACTGAATGATACTGGGAATAAATGCTGGAATGATGCTGGAATGATACTGGGAATAAATGATGGAATGATACTGGAATGATACTGGGAATAAATGCTGGAATGATACTGGAATGATACTGGGAATAAATGCTTTAATGATACTGGGAATAAATGCTGGAATGATACTGGGAATAAATGATGGAATGATGCTGGAATGATACTGGGAATAAATGATGGAATGATACTGCAATGATACTGGGAATAAATGAATTAATGATACTGGGAATAAATGATGGAATGATACTGGAATGATACTGGGAATAAATGATTTAATGATACTGGGAATAAATGATGGAATGATGCTGGAATATACTGGGAATAAATGCTGGAATGATACTGGGAATAAATGCTGGAATGATACTGGAATGATACTGGGAATAAATGCTCGAATGATACTGAATAATACTGGGATTAAATGCTGGAATGATACTGGAATGATACTGGGAATAAATACTGGAATGATACTGGGAAATATGCTGGAATGATACTTGGAATGATGCTGGAATGATACTGGAATTATACTGGGAATAAATGATGGAATGATGCTGGAATGATACTGGGAATAAATGATGGAATGACACGGGAATGATACTGGGAATAAATGATCGAATGACACTGGGAATAAATGCTGGAATGATGCTGGAATGATACTGGGAATAAATGATGGAATGATGCTGGAATGATACTGGGAATAAATGATGGAATGACACGGGAATGATACTGGGAATAAATGATGGAATGATACTGGGAATAAATGCTTGAATGATGCTGGAATGATACTGGGAATAAATGATGGAATGATGCTGGAATGATACTGGGAAAAATGCTGGAATGATACTGGAATAATACTGGGAATAAATGATGGAATGATGCTGGAATGATACTGGGAATAAATGATGGAATGATACTGGGATTAAATGCTGGAATGATACTGGAATAATACTGGGAATAAATGATGGAATGATGTTGGAATTATACTGGGAATAAATGATGGAATGATGCTGGAATGATACTGGGAATAAATGATGGAATGATACTGGAATGATACTGGGAATAAATGATGGAATGATACTGGGAATAACTGCTGGAATGATGCTGGAATGATACTGGGAATAAATGATGGAATGATACTGGAATGATACTGGGAATAAATGAATTAATGATACTGGGAATAAATGATGGAATGATACTGGAATGATACTGGGAATAAATGATTTAATAATACTGGGAATAAATGATGGAATGATGCTGGAATGATACTGGGAATAAATGCTGGAATGATACTGGGAATAAATGCTGGAATGATACTGGAATGATACTGGGAATAAATGCTGGAATGATACTGAATGATACTGGGATTAAATGCTGGAATGATACTGGAATGATACCTGGAATAAATACTGGAATGATACTGGGAAATATGCTGGAATGATACTGAATAATACTGGGATTAAATGATGGAATGATGCTGGAATGATACTGGGAATAAATGCTGGAATGATACTGGAATGATACTGGGAATAAATGATGGAATGATACTGGGAATAAATGATGGAATGATGCTGCAATGATACTGGGAATAAACGATGGAATGATACTGGAATGATACTGGGAAGAAATGCTGGAATGATACTGGGAATAAATGCTGGAATGATGCTGGAATGAAACTGGGAATAAATGATGGAATGATACTGGAATGATACTGGGAATAAATGCTGGAATGATACTGGAATGATACTGGGAATAAATGACGGAATGATGCTGGAATGATACTGGGAATAAATGATGGAATGATACTGGAATGATACTGGGAATAAATGATTTAATGATACTGGGAATAAATGATGGAATGATGCTGGAATGATACTGGGAATAAATGCTGGAATGATACTGGGAATAAATGCTGGAATGATACTGGAATGATACTGGGAATAAATGCTGGAATGATACTGGAATGATACTGGGAATAAATGCTGGAATGATACTTGGGAATAAATGCTGGAATGATACTGGAATGATACTGGGAATAAATGATAGAATTATGCTGGAATGATACTTGGAATGATGCTGGAATGATACTGGAATTATACTGGGAATAAATGATGGAATGATGCTGGAATTATACTGGGAATAAATGATGGAATGACACGGGAATGATACTGGGAATAAATGATGGAATGACACTGGCAATAAATGCTGGAATGATGCTGGAATGATACTGGGAATAAATGATGGAATGATACTGGAATGATACTGGGAATAAATGATTTAATGATACTGGGAATAAATGCTGGAATGATGCTGGAATGATAATGGGAATAAATGCTGGAATGATACTGGAATGATACTGGGAATAAATGCTGGAATGATTATGAATGATACTGGGAATAAATGCTGGAATGATACTGGGAATAAATGCTGGAATGATACTGGAATGATACTGGGAATAAATGCTGGAATGATTATGAATGATACAGGGAATAAATGCTGGAATGATGCTCGAATGATACGGGGAATAAATGATGGAATGATACTGGAATGATACTGGGAATAAATGCTGGAATGATACTGGGAATAAATGCTGGAATGATTATGAATGATACAGGGAATAAATGCTGGAATGATGCTGGAATGATACTGGGAATAAATGATGGAATGATACTGGAATGATACTGGGAATAAATGCTGGAATGATACTGGGAATAAATGCTGGAATGATACTGGAATGATACTGGGAATAAATGATGGAATTATGCTGGAATGATACTGGGAATAAATGATGGAATGACACTGGAATGATACTGGGAATAAATGCTGGAATGATACTGGGAATAAATGCTGGAATGATACTGGAATTATACTGGGAAAAAATAATGGAATGATCCTGGAATGATACTGAGAAAAAAAAATGGAATGATACTGGAATGATACTGGGAATAAATGCTGGAATGATACTGGGAATAAATGATGGAATGGTGCTGGAATGATACTGGGAATAAACGCTGGAATGATACCGGAATGATACTTGGAATAAATGATGGAATGATACTGAATGATACTGGGAATAAATGCTGGAATGATGCTGGAATGATACTGGGAATAAATGATGGAATGATACTGGAATGATACTGGGAATAAATGCTGGAATGATACTGGAATGATACTGGGAATAAATGATGGAATGATACTGGAATGATACTGGGAATAAATGATTTAATGATACTGGGAATAAATGATGGAATGATGCTGGAATGATACTGGGAATAAATGATGGAATGATACTGAATGATACTGGGAATAAATGCTGGAATGATGCTGGAATGATACTGGGAATAAATGATGGAATGATACTGGAATGATACTGGGAATAAATGCTGGAATGATACTGGAATGATACTGGGAATAAATGCTTTAATGATACTGGGAATAAATGCTGGAATGATACTGGGAATAAATGATGGAATGATGCTGGAATGATACTGGGAATAAATGATGGAATGATACTGCAATGATACTGGGAATAAATGAATTAATGATACTGGGAATAAATGATGGAATGATACTGGAATGATACTGGGAATAAATGATTTAATGATACTGGGAATAAATGATGGAATGATGCTGGAATATACTGGGAATAAATGCTGGAATGATACTGGGAATAAATGCTGGAATGATACTGGAATGATACTGGGAATAAATGCTCGAATGATACTGAATAATACTGGGATTAAATGCTGGAATGATACTGGAATGATACTGGGAATAAATACTGGAATGATACTGGGAAATATGCTGGAATGATACTTGGAATGATGCTGGAATGATACTGGAATTATACTGGGAATAAATGATGGAATGATGCTGGAATGATACTGGGAATAAATGATGGAATGACACGGGAATGATACTGGGAATAAATGATCGAATGACACTGGGAATAAATGCTGGAATGATGCTGGAATGATACTGGGAATAAATGATGGAATGATGCTGGAATGATACTGGGAATAAATGATGGAATGACACGGGAATGATACTGGGAATAAATGATGGAATGATACTGGGAATAAATGCTTGAATGATGCTGGAATGATACTGGGAATAAATGATGGAATGATGCTGGAATGATACTGGGAAAAATGCTGGAATGATACTGGAATAATACTGGGAATAAATGATGGAATGATGCTGGAATGATACTGGGAATAAATGATGGAATGATACTGGGATTAAATGCTGGAATGATACTGGAATAATACTGGGAATAAATGATGGAATGATGTTGGAATTATACTGGGAATAAATGATGGAATGATACTGGGATTAAATGATGGAATGATGCTGGAATGATACTGGGAATAAATGCTTTAATGATACTGGGAATAAATGCTGGAATGATACTGGGAATAAATGATGGAATGATGCTGGAATGATACTGGGAATAAATGATGGAATGATACTGGAATGATACTGGGAATAAATGATGGAATGATACTGGGAATAACTGCTGGAATGATGCTGGAATGATACTGGGAATAAATGATGGAATGATACTGGAATGATACTGGGAATAAATGAATTAATGATACTGGGAATAAATGATGGAATGATACTGGAATGATACTGGGAATAAATGATTTAATAATACTGGGAATAAATGATGGAATGATGCTGGAATGATACTGGGAATAAATGCTGGAATGATACTGGGAATAAATGCTGGAATGATACTGGAATGATACTGGGAATAAATGCTGGAATGATACTGAATGATACTGGGATTAAATGCTGGAATTATACTGGAATGATACTGGGATTAAATGCTGGAATGATACTGAATGATACTGGGATTAAATGCTGGAATGATACTGGAATAATACTGGGATTAAATGATGGAATGATGCTGGAATCATACTGGGAATAAATGCTGGAATGATACTGGAATGATACTGGGAATAAATGATGGAATGATACTGGGAATAAATGATGGAATGATGCTGGAATGATACTGGGAATAAACGATGGAATGATACTGGAATGATACTGGGAAGAAATGCTGGAATGATACTGGGAATAAATGCTGGAATGATACTGGAATGATACTGGGAATAAATGCTGGAATGATACTGGAATGATACTGGGAATAAATGACGGAATGATGCTGGAATGATTCTGGGAATAAATGATGGAATGATACTGGAATGATACTGGGAATAAATGATTTAATGATACTGGGAATAAATGATGGAATGATGCTGGAATGATACTGGGAATAAATGCTGGAATGATACTGGGAATAAATGCTGGAATGATACTGGAATGATACTGGGAATAAATGCTGGAATGATACTGGAATGATACTGGGAATAAATGCTGGAATGATACTTGGGAATAAATGCTGGAATGATACTGGAATGATACTGGGAATAAATGATAGAATTATGCTGGAATGATACTTGGAATGATGCTGGAATGATACTGGAATTATACTGGGAATAAATGATGGAATGATGCTGGAATTATACTGGGAATAAATGATGGAATGACACGGGAATGATACTGGGAATAAATGATGGAATGACACTGGCAATAAATGCTGGAATGATGCTGGAATGATACTGGGAATAAATGATGGAATGATACTGGAATGATACTGGGAATAAATGATTTAATGATACTGGGAATAAATGCTGGAATGATGCTGGAATGATAATGGGAATAAATGCTGGAATGATACTGGAATGATACTGGGAATAAATGCTGGAATGATTATGAATGATACTGGGAATAAATGCTGGAATGATACTGGGAATAAATGCTGGAATGATACTGGAATGATACTGGGAATAAATGCTGGAATGATTATGAATGATCCAGGGAATAAATGCTGGAATGATGCTGGAATGATACGGGGAATAAATGATGGAATGATACTGGAATGATACTGGGAATAAATGCTGGAATGATACTGGGAATAAATGCTGGAATGATTATGAATGATACAGGGAATAAATGCTGGAATGATGCTGGAATGATACTGGGAATAAATGATGGAATGATACTGGAATGATACTGGGAATAAATGCTGGAATGATACTGGGAATAAATGCTGGAATGATACTGGAATGATACTGGGAATAAATGATGGAATTATGCTGGAATGATACTGGGAATAAATGATGGAATGACACTGGAATGATACTGGGAATAAATGCTGGAATGATACTGGGAATAAATGCTGGAATGATACTGGAATTATACTGGGAAAAAATAATGGAATGATCCTGGAATGATACTGGAATTATAATGGGAATAAATGATGGAATGATACTGGGAATAAATGCTGGAATGATGCTGGAATGATACTGGGAATAAATGCTGGAATGATACTGGGAATAAATGCTGGAATGACACTGGGAATAAATGATGGAATGATACTGGAATGATACTGAGAATTAATGCTGGAATGATACTGGGAATAAATGATGGAATGATGCTGGAATGATACTGGGAATAAATGCTGGAATGATACTGGAATGATACTGGGAAAAATGCTGGAATGATACTGGAATAATACTGGGAATAAATGATGGAATGATGCTGGAATGATACTGGGAATAAATGATGGAATGATGCTGGAATGATACTGGGAATAAATGATGGAATGACACTGGAATGATACTGGGATAAATGCTGGAATGATACTGGAATTATACTGGGAATAAATGATGGAATGATGCTGGAATGATACTGAGAAAAAAAAATGGAATGATACTGGAATGATACTGGGAATAAATGCTGGAATGATACTGGGAATAAATGATGGAATGATGCTGGAATGATACTGGGAATAAACGCTGGAATGATACCGGAATGATACTTGGAATAAATGATGGAATGATACTGAATGATACTGGGAATAAATGCTGGAATGATGCTGGAATGATACTGGGAATAAATGATGGAATGATACTGGAATGATACTGGGAATAAATGCTGGAATGATACTGGAATCATACTGGAATAAATGATGGAATGATACTGGAATGATACTGGGAATAAATGATTTAATGATACTGGGAATAAATGATGGAATGATGCTGGAATGATACTGGGAATAAATGCTGGAATGATACTGGGAATAAATGATGGAATGATGCTGGAATGATACTGGGAATAAACGCTGGAATGATACCGGAATGACACTGGGAATAAATGATGGAATGATACTGAATGATACTGGGAATAAATGCTGGAATGATGCTGGAATGATACTGGGAATAAATGATGGAATGATACTGGAATGATACTGGGAATAAATGCTGGAATGATACTGGAATGATACTGGGAATAAATGATGGAATGATACTGGAATGATACTGGGAATAAATGATTTAATGATACTGGGAATAAATGCTGGAATGATGCTGGAATGATAATGGGAATAAATGCTGGAATGATACTGGAATGATACTGGGAATAAATGCTGGAATGATTATGAATGATACTGGGAATAAATGCTGGAATGATACTGGGAATAAATGCTGGAATGATACTGGAATGATACTGGGAATAAATGCTGGAATGATTATGAATGATACAGGGAATAAATGCTGGAATGATGCTGGAATGATACTGGGAATAAATGATGGAATGATACTGGAATGATACTGGGAATAAATGCTGGAATGATACTGGGAATAAATGCTGGAATGATTATGAATGATACAGGGAATAAATGCTGGAATGATGCTGGAATGATACTGGGAATAAATGATGGAATGATACTGGAATGATACTGGGAATAAATGCTGGAATGATACTGGGAATAAATGCTGGAATGATACTGGAATGATACTGGGAATAAATGATGGAATTATGATGGAATGATACTGGGAATAAATGATGGAATGACACTGGAATGATACTGGGAATAAATGCTGGAATGATACTGGGAATAAATGCTGGAATGATACTGGAATTATACTGGGAAAAAATAATGGAATGATCCTGGAATGATACTGGAATGATACTGGGAATAAATGATGGAATGATACTGGGAATAAATGCTGGAATGATGCTGGAATGATACTGGGAATAAATGCTGGAATGATACTGGGAATAAATGCTGGAATGACACTGGGAATAAATGATGTAATGATACTGGAATGATACTGGGAATAAATGATGGAATGATACTGGGAATAAATGCTGGAATGATGCTGGAATGATACTGGGAATAAATGCTGGAATGATACTGGGAATAAATGATGGAATGATACTGGGAATAAATGCTGGAATGATACTGGGAATAAATGATGGAATGATACTGAATGATACTGGGAATAAATGCTGGAATGATGCTGGAATGATACTGGGAATAAATGATGGAATGATACTGGAATGATACTGAGAATAAATGCTGGAATGATACTGGAATGATACTGGGAATAAATGATGGAATGATACTGGAATGATACTGGGAAAAATGCTGGAATGATACTGGAATAATACTGGGAATAAATGATGGAATGGTGCTGGAATGATACTGGGAATAAATGATGGAATGACACTGGAATGATACTGGGAATAAATGATTGAATGATACTGGGATTAAATGATGGAATGATACTGGGAATAAATGCTGAAATGATGCTGGAATGATACTGGGAAAAATGCTGGAATGATACTGGAATAATACTGGGAATAAATTATGGAATGATGCTGGAATGATACTGGGAATAAATGATGGAATGATACTGGAATGATACTGGGAATAAATGATGGAATGATACTGGGATTAAATGATGGAATGATGCTGGAATGATACTGGGAATAAATGCTGGAATGATACTGGGAATAAATGCTGAAATGATGCTGGAATGATACTGGGAATAAATGATGGAATGATACTGGAATGATACTGGGAATAAATGATGGAATGACACTGGAATGATACTGGGAATAAATGATGGAATGATACTGGGAATAAATGCTGGAATAATACTGGAATGATACTGGGAATAAATGATGGAATTATGCTAGAATGATACTGGGAATAAATGCTGGAATGATACTGGAATGATACTGGGAATAAATGATGGAATGATACTGGGAATAAATGATGGAATGATGCTGGAATGATACTGGGAATAAATGATGGAATGATACTGGAATGATACTGGGAATAAATGCTGGAATGATACTGGGAATAAGTGATGGAATGATACTGAATGATACTGGGAATAAATGCTGGAATGATACTGGAATGATACTGGGAATAAATGATAGAATGATACTGGAATGATACTGGGAATAAATGCTGGAATGATACTGGGAATAAATGATGGAATGTTACTGGAATGATACTGGAATGATACTGGGAATAAATGATGTAATGATACTGGAATGATACTGGGAATAAATGCTGGAATGATACTGGGAATAAATGATGGAATGATGCTGGAATGATACTGGGAATAAACGCTGGAATGATACCGGAATGATACTGGGAATAAATGATGGAATGATACTGAATGATACTGGGAATAAATGCTGGAATGATGCTGGAATGATACTGGGAATAAATGATGGAATGATACTGGAATGATACTGGGAATAAATGCTGGAATGATACTGGAATGATACTGGGAATAAATGATGGAATGATACTGGAATGATACTGGGAATAAATGATTTAATGATACTGGGAATAAATGATGGAATGATGCTGGAATGATAATGGGAATAAATGCTGGAATGATACTGGGAATAAATGCTGGAATGATACTGGAATGATACTGGGAATAAATGCTGGAATGATTATGAATGATACTGGGAATAAATGCTGGAATGATACTGGAATAATACTGGGAATAAATTATGGAATGATGCTGGAATGATACTGGGAATAAATGATGGAATGATACTGTAATGATACTGGGAATAAATGATGGAATGATGCTGGAATGATACTGGGAATAAATGCTGGAATGATACTGGGAATAAATGATGGAATGTTACTGGAATGATACTGGAATGATACTGGGAATAAATGATGTAATGATACTGGAATGATACTGGGAATAAATGCTGGAATGATACTGGAATGATACTGGGAATAAATGATTTAATGATAATGGGAATAAATGATGGAATTATGCTGGAATGATACTGGGAATAAATGCTGGAATGATACTGGAATGATACTGGGAATAAATGCTGCAATGATACTGGAATGATACTGGGAATAAATGCTGGAATGATACTGGGAATAAATGCTGGAATGATACTGGAATGATAATGGGAATAAATGCTGGAATACTACTGAATGATACTGGGAATAAATGATGGAATTATACTGGAATGGTACTGGGAATAAATGATGGAATGATACTGGGAATAAATGATGGAATAATGCTGTAATGATACTGGGAATAAATGATGGAATGATACTGGAATGATACTGGGAAGAAATGCTGGAATGATACTGGGAATAGATGCTGGAATGATGCTGGAATGATACTGGGAATAAATGATGGAATGATACTGGAATGATACTGGGAATAAATGCTGGAATGATACTGGAATGATACTGGGAATAAATACTGGAATGATACTGGAATGATACTGGGAATAAATACTGGAATGATACTGGAATGATACTGGGAGAAAATGATGGAATTATGCTGGAATGATACTGGGAATACATGCTGGAATGATACTGGGAATAAATGCTGGAATGATACTGGAATTATACTGGGAATAAATGATGGAATGATGCTGGAATGATACTGAGAAAAAATGATGGATGATACTGGAATGATACTGGGAATAAATGATGGAATGATACTGAATGATACTGGGAATAAATGCGGGAATGACGGTGGAATGATACTGGGAATAAATGATGTAATGATACTGGAATGATACTGGGAATAAATGCTGGAATGATACTGGAATGATACTGGGAATAAATGATTTAATGATAATGGGAATAAATGATGGAATCATGCTGGAATGATACTGGGAATAAATGATGGAATGATACTGGAATGATACTGGGAATAAATTCTGGAATGATACTGGAATGATACTGGGTATAAATGCTGCAATGATGCTGGAATGATACTGGGAATAAATGATGGAATGATACTGGGAATAAATGCTGGAATGATACTGGAATGATACTGGGAATAAATGATGGAATTATGCTGGAATGATACTGGGAATAAATGATGGAATGACACTGGAATGATACTGGGAATAAATGCTGGAATGATACTGGGAATAAATGCTGGAATGATACTGGAATGATACTGGGAATAAATGCTGGAATGATACTGAATGATACTGGGAATAAATGCTGGAATGATGCTGGGAATAAATGATGGAATGATACTGGGAATGAATGCTGGAATGATACTGGAATTATACTGGGAATAAATGATGGAATGTTGCTGGAATGATACTGGGAATAAATGATGGAATGATACTGGAATGGTACTGGGAATAAATGATGGAATGATACTGGGAATAAATGCTGGAATGATACTGGAATGATACTGGGAATAAATGATGGAATGATGCTGGAATGATACTGGGAATAAATGATGGAATGATACTGGAAATAAATGATGGAATGATGCTGGAATGATACTGGGAAAAAATGATGGAATGATACTGGAATGATACTGGGAATAAATGCTGGAATGACGCTGGAATGATACTGGGAATAAATGATGGAATGATACTGGAATGATACTGGGAATAAATGCTGGAATGATACTGGAATGATACTGGGAATAAATACTGGAATGATACTGGGAATAAATGATGGAATGATACTGAATGATACTGGGAATAAATGCTGGAATGACTCTGGAATGATACTGGGAATAAATGCTGGAATGATATTGAATGGTACTGGGAATAAATGCTGGAATTATGGTGGAATGATACTGGGAATAAATGATGGAATGATACTGGAATGATACTGGGAATAAATGCTGGAATGATACTGGGAATAAATGCTGGAATGATACTGGAATGATACTGGGATTAAATGATAGAATTATGCTGGAATGATACTGGGAATAAATGCTGGACTGATACTTGGAATGATGCTGGAATGATACTGGAATTATACTGGGAATAAATGATGGAATGATGCTGGAATGATACTGGGAATAAATGATGGAATGACACGGGAATGATACTGGGAAGAAATGATGGAATGATACAGGGAATAAATGCTGGAATGATGCTGGAATGATACTGGTAATAAATGATGGAATGATACTGGGAATAAATGATGGAATGACACGGGAATGATACTGGGAATAAATGATGGAATGATACTGGGAATAAATGATGGAATGATACTGGGAATAAATGCTGGAATGATACTGGGAATAAATGATGGAATGATGCTGGAATGATACTGGGAAAAATGCTGGAATGATACTGGAAATAAATGATGGAATGATACTGGGATTAAATGCTGGAATGATACTGGAATAATACTGGGAATAAATGATGGAATGATGTTGGAATTATACTGGGAATAAATGATGGAATGATGCTGGAATGATACTGGGAATAAATGCTTTAATGATACTGGGAATAAATGCTGGAATGATACTGGGAATAAATGATGGAATGATGCTGGAATGATACTGGGAATAAATGATGGAATGATACTGGAATGATACTGGGAATAAATGATGGAATGATACTGGGAATAAATGCTGGAGTGATGCTGGAATGATACTGGGAATAAATGATGGAATGATACTGGAATGATACTGGGAATAAATGATTTAATGATACTGGGAATAAATGATGGAATGATGCTGGAATGATACTGGGAATAAATGATGGAATGATACTGGAATGATACTGGGAATAAATGCTGGAATGATACTGGAATGATACTGGGAATAAATACTGGAATGATACTGGAATGATACTGGGAGAAAATGATGGAATTATGCTGGAATGATACTGGGAATACATGCTGGAATGATACTGGGAATAAATGCTGGAATGATACTGGAATTATACTGGGAATAAATGATGGAATGATGCTGGAATGATACTGAGAAAAAATGATGGAATGATACTGGAATGATACTGGGAATAAATGATGGAATGATACTGAATGATACTGGGAATAAATGCGGGAATGACGGTGGAATGATACTGGGAATAAATGATGTAATGATACTGGAATGATACTGGGAATAAATGCTGGAATGATACTGGAATGATACTGGGAATAAATGATTTAATGATAATGGGAATAAATGATGGAATCATGCTGGAATGATACTGGGAATAAATGATGGAATGATACTGGAATGATACTGGGAATAAATTCTGGAATGATACTGGAATGATACTGGGTATAAATGCTGCAATGATGCTGGAATGATACTGGGAATAAATGATGGAATGATACTGGGAATAAATGCTGGAATGATACTGGAATGATACTGGGAATAAATGATGGAATTATGCTGGAATGATACTGGGAATAAATGATGGAATGACACTGGAATGATACTGGGAATAAATGCTGGAATGATACTGGGAATAAATGCTGGAATGATACTGGAATGATACTGGGAATAAATGCTGGAATGATACTGAATGATACTGGGAATAAATGCTGGAATGATGCTGGGAATAAATGATGGAATGATACTGGGAATGAATGCTGGAATGATACTGGAATTATACTGGGAATAAATGATGGAATGTTGCTGGAATGATACTGGGAATAAATGATGGAATGATACTGGAATGGTACTGGGAATAAATGATGGAATGATACTGGGAATAAATGCTGGAATGATACTGGAATGATACTGGGAATAAATGATGGAATGATGCTGGAATGATACTGGGAATAAATGATGGAATGATACTGGAAATAAATGATGGAATGATGCTGGAATGATACTGGGAAAAAATGATGGAATGATACTGGAATGATACTGGGAATAAATGCTGGAATGACGCTGGAATGATACTGGGAATAAATGATGGAATGATACTGGAATGATACTGGGAATAAATGCTGGAATGATACTGGAATGATACTGGGAATAAATACTGGAATGATACTGGGAATAAATGATGGAATGATACTGAATGATACTGGGAATAAATGCTGGAATGACGCTGGAATGATACTGGGAATAAATGCTGGAATGATATTGAATGGTACTGGGAATAAATGCTGGAATTATGGTGGAATGATACTGGGAATAAATGATGGAATGATACTGGAATGATACTGGGAATAAATGCTGGAATGATACTGGGAATAAATGCTGGAATGATACTGGAATGATACTGGGATTAAATGATAGAATTATGCTGGAATGATACTGGGAATAAATGCTGGACTGATACTTGGAATGATGCTGGAATGATACTGGAATTATACTGGGAATAAATGATGGAATGATGCTGGAATGATACTGGGAATAAATGATGGAATGACACGGGAATGATACTGGGAATAAATGATGGAATGATACAGGGAATAAATGCTGGAATGATGCTGGAATGATACTGGTAATAAATGATGGAATGATACTGGGAATAAATGATGGAATGACACGGGAATGATACTGGGAATAAATGATGGAATGATACTGGGAATAAATGATGGAATGATACTGGGAATAAATGCTGGAATGATACTGGGAATAAATGATGGAATGATGCTGGAATGATACTGGGAAAAATGCTGGAATGATACTGGAAATAAATGATGGAATGATACTGGGATTAAATGCTGGAATGATACTGGAATAATACTGGGAATAAATGATGGAATGATGTTGGAATTATACTGGGAATAAATGATGGAATGATACTTGGATTAAATGATGGAATGATGCTGGAATGATACTGGGAATAAATGCTTTAATGATACTGGGAATAAATGCTGGAATGATACTGGGAATAAATGATGGAATGATGCTGGAATGATACTGGGAATAAATGATGGAATGATACTGGAATGATACTGGGAATAAATGATGGAATGATACTGGGAATAAATGCTGGAGTGATGCTGGAATGATACTGGGAATAAATGATGGAATGATACTGGAATGATACTGGGAATAAATGATTTAATGATACTGGGAATAAATGATGGAATGATGCTGGAATGATACTGGGAATAAATGCTGGAATGATACTGGGAATAAATGCTGGAATGATACTGGAATGATACTGGGAATAAATGCTCGAATGATACTGAATGATACTGGGATTAAATGCTGGAATGATACTGGAATGATACTGGGAATAAATACTGGAATGATACTGGGGAAAAATGCTGGAATGATACTGAATGATACTGGGATTAAATGATGGAATGATGCTGGAATGATACTGGGAATAAATGCTGGAATGATACTGGAATGATACTGGGAATAAATGATGGAATGATACTGGGAATAAATGATGGAATGATGCTGGAATGATACTGGGAATAAATGATGGAATGATACTGGAATGATACTGGGAAGAAATGCTGGAATGATACTGGGAATAAATGCTGGAATGATTCTGGAATGATACTGGGAATAAATGCTGGAATGATACTGGAATGATACTGGGAATAAATGCTGGAATGATACTGGAATGATACTGGGAATAAATGACGGAATGATGCTGGAATGATACTGGGAATAAATGATGGAATGATACTGGAATGATACTGGGAATAAATGATTTAATGATACTGGGAATAAATGATGGAATGATGCTGGAATGACACTGGGAAGAAATGCTGGAATGATACTGGGAATAAATGCTGGAATGATACTGGAATGATACGGGAATAAATGCTGGAATGATATTGAATGATACTGGGAATAAATGACGGAATTATGGTGGAATGATACTGGGAATAAATGATGGAATGATACTGGAATGATACTGGGAATAAATGCTGGAATGATACTGGGAATAAATGCTGGAATGATACTGGAATGATACTGGGAATAAATGATAGAATTATGCTGGAATGATACTTGGAATGATGCTGGAATGATACTGGAATTATACTGGGAATAAATGATGGAATGATGCTGGAATGATACTGGGAATAAATGATGGAATGACACGGGAATGATACTGGGAATAAATGATGGATTGACACTGGGAATAAATGCTGGAATGATGCTGGAATGATACTGGGAATAAATGATGGAATGATGCTGGAATGATACTGGGAATAAATGATGGAATGATACTGGAATGATACTGGGAATACATGACGGAATGATGCTGGAATGATACTGGGAATAAATGATGGAATGATACTGGAATGATACTGGGAATAAATGATTTAATGATACTGGGAATAAATGATGGAATGTTGCTGGAATGATACTGGGAAGAAATGCTGGAATGATACTGGGAATAAATGCTGGAATGATACTGGAATGATACTGGGAATAAATGCTGGAATGATATTGAATGATACTGGGAATAAATGCTGGAATTATGGTGGAATGATACTGGGAATAAATGATGGAATGATACTGGAATGATACTGGGAATAAATGCTGGAATGATACTGGGAATAAATGCTGGAATGATACTGGAATGATACTGGGAATAAATGATAGAATTATGCTGGAATGATACTTGGAATGATGCTGGAATGATACTGGAATTATACTGGGAATAAATGATGGAATGATGCTGGAATGATACTGGGAATAAATGATGGAATGATACTGGAATGATACTGGGAAGAAATGCTGGAATGATACTGGGAATAAATGCTGGAATGATGCTGGAATAATACTGGGAATAAATGCTGGAATGATACTGGAATGATACTGGGAATAAATGCTGGAATGATACTGGAATGATACTGGGAATAAATGACGGATCGATGCTGGAATGATACTGGGAATAAATGATGGAATGATACTGGAATGATACTGGGAATAAATGATTTAATGATACTGGGAATAAATGATGGAATGATGCTGGAATGATACTGGGAAGAAATGCTGGAATGATACTGGGAATAAATGCTGGAATGATACTGGAATGATACTGGGAATAAATGCTGGAATGATATTGAATGATACTGGGAATAAATGACGGAATTATGGTGGAATGATACTGGGAATAAATGATGGAATGATACTGGAATGATACTGGGAATAAATGCTGGAATGATACTGGGAATAAATGCTGGAATGATACTGGAATGATACTGGGAATAAATGATAGAATTATGCTGGAATGATACTTGGAATGATGCTGGAATGATACTGGAATTATACTGGGAATAAATGATGGAATGATGCTGGAATGATACTGGGAATAAATGATGGAATGACACGGGAATGATACTGGGAATAAATGATGGAATGACACTGGGAATAAATGCTGGAATGATGCTGGAATGATACTGGGAATAAATGATGGAATGATGCTGGAATGATACTGGGAATAAATGATGGAATGATACTGGAATGATACTGGGAATAAATGACGGAATGATGCTGGAATGATACTGGGAATAAATGATGGAATGATACTGGAATGATACTGGGAATAAATGATTTAATGATACTGGGAATAAATGATGGAATGTTGCTGGAATGATACTGGGAAGAAATGCTGGAATGATACTGGGAATAAATGCTGGAATGATACTGGAATGATACTGGGAATAAATGCTGGAATGATATTGAATGATACTGGGAATAAATGCTGGAATTATGGTGGAATGATACTGGGAATAAATGATGGAATGATACTGGAATGATACTGGGAATAAATGCTGGAATGATACTGGGAATAAATGCTGGAATGATACTGGAATGATACTGGGAATAAATGATAGAATTATGCTGGAATGATACTTGGAATGATGCTGGAATGATACTGGAATTATACTGGGAATAAATGATGGAATGATGCTGGAATGATACTGGGAATAAATGATGGAATGACACAGGAATGATACTGGGAATAAATGATGGAATGACACTGGGAATAAATGCTGGAATAAATGATGTAATGATACTGGGAATAAATGCTGGAATGATGCTGGAATGATACTGGGAATAAATGATGGAATGATGCTGGAATGATACTGGGAAAGATGCTGGAATGATACTGGGAATAAATGATGGAATGATACTGGGTTTAAATGCTGGAATGATACTGGAATAATACTGGGAATAAATGATGGAATGATGCTGGAATGATACTGGGAATAAATGATGGAATGATACTGGGATTAAATGCTGGAATGATACTGGAATAATACTGGGAATAAATGATGGAATGATGTTGGAATTATACTGGGAATAAATGATGGAATGATACTGGGATTAAATGATGGAATGATGCTGGAATGATACTGGGAATAAATGCTTTAATGATACTGGGAATAAATGCTGGAATGATACTGGGAATAAATGATGGAATGATGCTGGAATGATACTGGGAATAAATGCTGGAATGATACTGGAATGATACTGGGAATAAATGATGGAATGATACTGGGAATAACTGCTGGAATGATGCTGGAATGATACTGGGAATAAATGATGGAATGATACTGGAATGATACTGGGAATAAATGAATTAATGATACTGGGAATAAATGATGGAATGATACTGGAATGATACTGGGAATAAATGATTTAATGATACTGGGAATAAATGATGGAATGATGCTGGAATGATACTGGGAATAAATGCTGGAATGATACTGGGAATAAATGCTGGAATGATACTGGAATGATACTGGGAATAAATGCTCGAATGATACTGAATGATACTGGGATTAAATGCTGGAATGATACTGGGATTAAATGCTGGAATGATACTGGAATAATACTGGGAATAAATGATGGAATGATGTTGGAATTATACTGGGAATAAATGATGGAATGATACTTGGATTAAATGATGGAATGATGCTGAAATGATACTGGGAATAAATGCTTTAATGATACTGGGAATAAATGCTGGAATGATACTGGGAATAAATGATGGAATGATGCTGGAATGATACTGGGAATAAATGATGGAATGATACTGGAATGATACTGGGAATAAATGATGGAATGATACTGGGAATAAATGCTGGAGTGATGCTGGAATGATACTGGGAATAAATGATGGAATGATACTGGAATGATACTGGGAATAAATGATTTAATGATACTGGGAATAAATGATGGAATGATACTGGAATGATACTGGGAATAAATGATTTAATGATACTTGGAATAAATGATGGAATGATGCTGGAATGATACTGGGAATAAATGCTGGAATGATACTGGGAATAAATGCTGGAATTATACTGGAATGATACTGGGAATAAATGCTCGAATGATACTGAATGATACTGGGATTAAATGCTGGAATGATACTGGAATGATACTGGGAATAAATACTGGAATGATACTGGGAAAAATGCTGGAATGATACTGAATGATACTGGGATTAAATGATGGAATGATGCTTGGAATGATACTGGGAATAAATGCTGGAATGATACTGGAATGATACTGGGAATAAATGATGGAAATGCTGGAATGATACTGGGAATAAATGATGGAATGATACTGGAATGATACTGGGAATAAATGATGGAATTATGCTGGAATGATACTGGGAATAAATGATGGAATGACACTGGAATGATACTGGGAATAAATGCTGGAATGATACTGGGAATAAATGCTGGAATGATACTGGAATGATACTGGGAATAAATGCTGGAATGATACTGAATGATACTGGGAATAAATGCTGGAATGATGCTGGGAATAAATGATGGAATGATACTGGGAATGAATGCTGGAATGATACTGGAATTATACTGGGAATAAATGATGGAATGTTGCTGGAATGATACTGGGAATAAATGATGGAATGATACTGGAATGGTACTGGGAATAAATGATGGAATGATACTGGGAATAAATGCTGGAATGATACTGGAATGATACTGGGAATAAATGATGGAATGATGCTGGAATGATACTGGGAATAAATGATGGAATGATACTGGAAATAAATGATGGAATGATGCTGGAATGATACTGGGAAAAAATGATGGAATGCTACTGGAATGATACTGGGAATAAATGCTGGAATGACGCTGGAATGATACTGGGAATAAATGATGGAATGATACTGGAATGATACTGGGAATAAATGCTGGAATGATACTGGAATGATACTGGGAATAAATACTGGAATGATACTGGGAATAAATGATGGAATGATACTGAATGATACTGGGAATAAATGCTGGAATGACGCTGGAATGATACTGGGAATAAATGCTGGAATGATATTGAATGGTACTGGGAATAAATGCTGGAATTATGGTGGAATGATACTGGGAATAAATGATGGAATGATACTGGAATGATACTGGGAATAAATGCTGGAATGATACTGGGAATAAATGCTGGAATGATACTGGAATGATACTGGGATTAAATGATAGAATTATGCTGGAATGATACTGGGAATAAATGCTGGACTGACACTTGGAATGATGCTGGAATGATACTGGAATTATACTGGGAATAAATGATGGAATGATGCTGGAATGATACTGGGAATAAATGATGGAATGACACGGGAATGATACTGGGAATAAATGATGGAATGATACAGGGAATAAATGCTGGAATGATGCTGGAATGATACTGGTAATAAATGATGGAATGATACTGGGAATAAATGATGGAATGACACGGGAATGATACTGGGAATAAATGATGGAATGATACTGGGAATAAATGATGGAATGATACTGGGAATAAATGCTGGAATGATACTGGGAATAAATGATGGAATGATGCTGGAATGATACTGGGAAAAATGCTGGAATGATACTGGAAATAAATGATGGAATGATACTGGGATTAAATGCTGGAATGATACTGGAATAATACTGGGAATAAATGATGGAATGATGTTGGAATTATACTGGGAATAAATGATGGAATGATACTTGGATTAAATGATGGAATGATGCTGGAATGATACTGGGAATAAATGCTTTAATGATACTGGGAATAAATGCTGGAATGATACTGGGAATAAATGATGGAATGATGCTGGAATGATACTGGGAATAAATGATGGAATGATACTGGAATGATACTGGGAATAAATGATGGAATGATACTGGGAATAAATGCTGGAGTGATGCTGGAATGATACTGGGAATAAATGATGGAATGATACTGGAATGATACTGGGAATAAATGATTTAATGATACTGGGAATAAATGATGGAATGATGCTGGAATGATACTGGGAATAAATGCTGGAATGATACTGGGAATAAATGCTGGAATGATACTGGAATGATACTGGGAATAAATGCTCGAATGATACTGAATGATACTGGGATTAAATGCTGGAATGATACTGGAATGATACTGGGAATAAATACTGGAATGATACTGGGGAAAAATGCTGGAATGATACTGAATGATACTGGGATTAAATGATGGAATGATGCTGGAATGATACTGGGAATAAATGCTGGAATGATACTGGAATGATACTGGGAATAAATGATGGAATGATACTGGGAATAAATGATGGAATGATGCTGGAATGATACTGGGAATAAATGATGGAATGATACTGGAATGATACTGGGAAGAAATGCTGGAATGATACTGGGAATAAATGCTGGAATGATGCTGGAATGATACTGGGAATAAATGCTGGAATGATACTGGAATGATACTGGGAATAAATGCTGGAATGATACTGGAATGATACTGGGAATAAATGACGGAATGATGCTGGAATGATACTGGGAATAAATGATGGAATGATACTGGAATGATACTGGGAATAAATGATTTAATGATACTGGGAATAAATGATGGAATGATGCTGGAATGATACTGGGAATAAATGCTGGAATGATACTGGGAATAAATGCTGGAATGATACTGGGAATAAATGCTGGAATGATACTGGAATGATACGGGAATAAATGCTGGAATGATATTGAATGATACTGGGAATAAATGACGGAATTATGGTGGAATGATACTGGGAATAAATGATGGAATGATACTGGAATGATACTGAGAATAAATGCTGGAATGATACTGGGAATAAATGCTGGAATGATACTGGAATGATACTGGGAATAAATGATAGAATTATGCTGGAATGATACTTGGAATGATGCTGGAATGATACTGGAATTATACTGGGAATAAATGATGGAATGATGCTGGAATGATACTGGGAATAAATGATGGAATGACACGGGAATGATACTGGGAATAAATGATGGATTGACACTGGGAATAAATGCTGGAATGATGCTGGAATGATACTGGGAATAAATGATGGAATGATGCTGGAATGATACTGGGAATAAATGATGGAATGATACTGGAATGATACTGGGAATAAATGACGGAATGATGCTGGAATGATACTGGGAATAAATGATGGAATGATACTGGGAATAAATGATGGAATGTTGCTGGAATGATACTGGGAAGAAATGCTGGAATGATACTGGGAATAAATGCTGGAATGATACTGGAATGATACTGGGAATAAATGCTGGAATGATATTGAATGATACTGGGAATAAATGCTGGAATTATGGTGGAATGATACTGGGAATAAATGATGGAATGATACTGGAATGATACTGGGAATAAATGCTGGAATGATACTGGGAATAAATGCTGGAATGATACTGGAATGATACTGGGAATAAATGATAGAATTATGCTGGAATGATACTTGGAATGATGCTGGAATGATACTGGAATTATACTGGGAATAAATGATGGAATGATGCTGGAATGATACTGGGAATAAATGATGGAATGATACTGGAATGATACTGGGAAGAAATGCTGGAATGATACTGGGAATAAATGCTGGAATGATGCTGGAATGATACTGGGAATAAATGCTGGAATGATACTGGAATGATACTGGGAATAAATGCTGGAATGATACTGGAATGATACTGGGAATAAATGACGGAATGATGCTGGAATGATACTGGGAATAAATGATGGAATGATACTGGAATGATACTGGGAATAAATGATTTAATGATACTGGGAATAAATGATGGAATGATGCTGGAATGATACTGGGAAGAAATGCTGGAATGATACTGGGAATAAATGCTGGAATGATACTGGAATGATACTGGGAATAAATGCTGGAATGATATTGAATGATACTGGGAATAAATGACGGAATTATGGTGGAATGATACTGGGAATAAATGATGGAATGATACTGGAATGATACTGGGAATAAATGCTGGAATGATACTGGGAATAAATGCTGGAATGATACTGGAATGATACTGGGAATAAATGATAGAATTATGCTGGAATGATACTTGGAATGATGCTGGAATGATACTGGAATTATACTGGGAATAAATGATGGAATGATGCTGGAATGATACTGGGAATAAATGATGGAATGACACGGGAATGATACTGGGAATAAATGATGGAATGACACTGGGAATAAATGCTGGAATGATGCTGGAATGATACTGGGAATAAATGATGGAATGATGCTGGAATGATACTGGGAATAAATGATGGAATGATACTGGAATGATACTGGGAATAAATGACGGAATGATGCTGGAATGATACTGGGAATAAATGATGGAATGATACTGGAATGATACTGGGAATAAATGATTTAATGATACTGGGAATAAATGATGGAATGTTGCTGGAATGATACTGGGAAGAAATGCTGGAATGATACTGGGAATAAATGCTGGAATGATACTGGAATGATACTGGGAATAAATGCTGGAATGATATTGAATGATACTGGGAATAAATGCTGGAATTATGGTGGAATGATACTGGGAATAAATGATGGAATGATACTGGAATGATACTGGGAATAAATGCTGGAATGATACTGGGAATAAATGCTGGAATGATACTGGAATGATACTGGGAATAAATGATAGAATTATGCTGGAATGATACTTGGAATGATGCTGGAATGATACTGGAATTATACTGGGAATAAATGATGGAATGATGCTGGAATGATACTGGGAATAAATGATGGAATGACACGGGAATGATACTGGGAATAAATGATGGAATGACACTGGGAATAAATGCTGGAATGATGCTGGAATGATACTGGGAATAAATGATGGAATGATGCTGGAATGATACTGGGAATAAATGATGGAATGATACTGGAATGATACTGGGAATAAATGACGGAATGATGCTGGAATGATACTGGGAATAAATGATGGAATGATACTGGAATGATACTGGGAATAAATGATTTAATGATACTGGGAATAAATGATGGAATGTTGCTGGAATGATACTGGGAAGAAATGCTGGAATGATACTGGGAATAAATGCTGGAATGATACTGGAATGATACTGGGAATAAATGCTGGAATGATATTGAATGATACTGGGAATAAATGCTGGAATTATGGTGGAATGATACTGGGAATAAATGATGGAATGATACTGGAATGATACTGGGAATAAATGCTGGAATGATACTGGGAATAAATGCTGGAATGATACTGGAATGATACTGGGAATAAATGATAGAATTATGCTGGAATGATACTTGGAATGATGCTGGAATGATACTGGAATTATACTGGGAATAAATGATGGAATGATGCTGGAATGATACTGGGAATAAATGATGGAATGACACAGGAATGATACTGGGAATAAATGATGGAATGACACTGGGAATAAATGCTGGAATGATACTGGGAATAAATGATGGAATGATACTGGGATTAAATGCTGGAATGATACTGGAATAATACTGGGAATAAATGATGGAATGATGCTGGAATGATACTGGGAATAAATGATGGAATGATACTGGGATTAAATGCTGGAATGATACTGGAATAATACTGGGAATAAATGATGGAATGATGTTGGAATTATACTGGGAATAAATGATGGAATGATACTGGGATTAAATGATGGAATGATGCTGGAATGATACTGGGAATAAATGCTTTAATGATACTGGGAATAAATGCTGGAATGATACTGGGAATAAATGATGGAATGATGCTGGAATGATACTGGGAATAAATGCTGGAATGATACTGGAATTATACTGGGAATAAATGATGGAATGATACTGGGAATAACTGCTGGAATGATGCTGGAATGATACTGGGAATAAATGAGGAATGATACTGGAATGATACTGGGAATAAATGAATTAATGATACTGGGAATAAATGATGGAATGATACTGGAATGATACTGGGAATAAATGATTTAATGATACTGGGAATAAATGATGGAATGATGCTGGAATGATACTGGGAATAAATGCTGGAATGATACTGGGAATAAATGCTGGAATGATACTGGAATGATACTGGGAATAAATGCTCGAATGATACTGAATGATACTGGGATTAAATGCTGGAATGATACTGGGATTAAATGCTGGAATGATACTGGAATAATACTGGGAATAAATGATGGAATGATGTTGGAATTATACTGGGAATAAATGATGGAATGATACTTGGATTAAATGATGGAATGATGCTGGAATGATACTGGGAATAAATGCTTTAATGATACTGGGAATAAATGCTGGAATGATACTGGGAATAAATGATGGAATGATGCTGGAATGATACTGGGAATAAATGATGGAATGATACTGGAATGATACTGGGAATAAATGATGGAATGATACTGGGAATAAATGCTGGAGTGATGCTGGAATGATACTGGGAATAAATGATGGAATGATACTGGAATGATACTGGGAATAAATGATTTAATGATACTGGGAATAAATGATGGAATGATACTGGAATGATACTGGGAATAAATGATTTAATGATACTTGGAATAAATGATGGAATGATGCTGGAATGATACTGGGAAGAAATGCTGGAATGATACTGGGAATAAATGCTGGAATTATACTGGAATGATACTGGGAATAAATGCTCGAATGATACTGAATGATACTGGGATTAAATGCTGGAATGATACTGGAATGATACTGGGAATAAATACTGGAATGATACTGGGAAAAATGCTGGAATGATACTGAATGATACTGGGATTAAATGATGGAATGATGCTTGGAATGATACTGGGAATAAATGCTGGAATGATACTGGAATGATACTGGGAATAAATGATGGAAATGCTGGAATGATACTGGGAATAAATGATGGAATGATACTGGAATGATACTGGGAATAAATGATGGAATTATGCTGGAATGATACTGGGAATAAATGATGGAATGACACTGGAATGATACTGGGAATAAATGCTGGAATGATACTGGGAATAAATGCTGGAATGATACTGGAATGATACTGGGAATAAATGCTGGAATGATACTGAATGATACTGGGAATAAATGATGGAATGATGCTGGGAATAAATGATGGAATGATACTGGGAATGAATGCTGGAATGATACTGGAATTATACTGGGAATAAATGATGGAATGTTGCTGGAATGATACTGGGAATAAATGATGGAATGATACTGGAATGGTACTGGGAATAAATGATGGAATGATACTGGGAATAAATGCTGGAATGATACTGGAATGATACTGGGAATAAATGATGGAATGATGCTGGAATGATACTGGGAATAAATGATGGAATGATACTGGAAATAAATGATGGAATGATGCTGGAATGATACTGGGAAAAAATGATGGAATGATACTGGAATGATACTGGGAATAAATGCTGGAATGACGCTGGAATGATACTGGGAATAAATGATGGAATGATACTGGAATGATACTGGGAATAAATGCTGGAATGATACTGGAATGATACTGGGAATAAATACTGGAATGATACTGGGAATAAATGATGGAATGATACTGAATGATACTGGGAATAAATGCTGGAATGACGCTGGAATGATACTGGGAATAAATGCTGGAATGATATTGAATGGTACTGGGAATAAATGCTGGAATTATGGTGGAATGATACTGGGAATAAATGATGGAATGATACTGGAATGATACTGGGAATAAATGCTGGAATGATACTGGGAATAAATGCTGGAATGATACTGGAATGATACTGGGATTAAATGATAGAATTATGCTGGAATGATACTGGGAATAAATGCTGGACTGATACTTGGAATGATGCTGGAATGATACTGGAATTATACTGGGAATAAATGATGGAATGATGCTGGAATGATACTGGGAATAAATGATGGAATGACACGGGAATGATACTGGGAATAAATGATGGAATGATACAGGGAATAAATGCTGGAATGATGCTGGAATGATACTGGTAATAAATGATGGAATGATACTGGGAATAAATGATGGAATGACACGGGAATGATACTGGGAATAAATGATGGAATGATACTGGGAATAAATGATGGAATGATACTGGGAATAACTGCTGGAATGATACTGGGAATAAATGATGGAATGATGCTGGAATGATACTGGGAAAAATGCTGGAATGATACTGGAAATAAATGATGGAATGATACTGGGATTAAATGCTGGAATGATACTGGAATAATACTGGGAATAAATGATGGAATGATGTTGGAATTATACTGGGAATAAATGATGGAATGATACTTGGATTAAATGATGGAATGATGCTGGAATGATACTGGGAATAAATGCTTTAATGATACTGGGAATAAATGCTGGAATGATACTGGGAATAAATGATGGAATGATGCTGGAATGATACTGGGAATAAATGATGGAATGATACTGGAATGATACTGGGAATAAATGATGGAATGATACTGGGAATAAATGCTGGAGTGATGCTGGAATGATACTGGGAATAAATGATGGAATGATACTGGAATGATACTGGGAATAAATGATTTAATGATACTGGGAATAAATGATGGAATGATGCTGGAATGATACTGGGAATAAATGCTGGAATGATACTGGGAATAAATGCTGGAATGATACTGGAATGATACTGGGAATAAATGCTCGAATGATACTGAATGATACTGGGATTAAATGCTGGAATGATACTGGAATGATACTGGGAATAAATACTGGAATGATACTGGGGAAAAATGCTGGAATGATACTGAATGATACTGGGATTAAATGATGGAATGATGCTGGAATGATACTGGGAATAAATGCTGGAATGATACTGGAATGATACTGGGAATAAATGATGGAATGATACTGGGAATAAATGATGGAATGATGCTGGAATGATACTGGGAATAAATGATGGAATGATACTGGAATGATACTGGGAAGAAATGCTGGAATGATACTGGGAATAAATGCTGGAATGATGCTGGAATGATACTGGGAATAAATGCTGGAATGATACTGGAATGATACTGGGAATAAATGCTGGAATGATACTGGAATGATACTGGGAATAAATGACGGAATGATGCTGGAATGATACTGGGAATAAATGATGGAATGATACTGGAATGATACTGGGAATAAATGATTTAATGATACTGGGAATAAATGATGGAATGATGCTGGAATGATACTGGGAAGAAATGCTGGAATGATACTGGGAATAAATGCTGGAATGATACTGGAATGATATGGGAATAAATGCTGGAATGATATTGAATGATACTGGGAATAAATGACGGAATTATGGTGGAATGATACTGGGAATAAATGATGGAATGATACTGGAATGATACTGGGAATAAATGCTGGAATGATACTGGGAATAAATGCTGGAATGATACTGGAATGATACTGGGAATAAATGATAGAATTATGCTGGAATGATACTTGGAATGATGCTGGAATGATACTGGAATTATACTGGGAATAAATGATGGAATGATGCTGGAATGATACTGGGAATAAATGATGGAATGACACGGGAATGATACTGGGAATAAATGATGGATTGACACTGGGAATAAATGCTGGAATGATGCTGGAATGATACTGGGAATAAATGATGGAATGATGCTGGAATGATACTGGGAATAAATGATGGAATGATACTGGAATGATACTGGGAATAAATGACGGAATGATGCTGGAATGATACTGGGAATAAATGATGGAATGATACTGGAATGATACTGGGAATAAATGATTTAATGATACTGGGAATAAATGATGGAATGTTGCTGGAATGATACTGGGAAGAAATGCTGGAATGATACTGGGAATAAATGCTGGAATGATACTGGAATGATACTGGGAATAAATGCTGGAATGATATTGAATGATACTGGGAATAAATGCTGGAATTATGGTGGAATGATACTGGGAATAAATGATGGAATGATACTGGAATGATACTGGGAATAAATGCTGGAATGATACTGGGAATAAATGCTGGAATGATACTGGAATGATACTGGGAATAAATGATAGAATTATGCTGGAATGATACTTGGAATGATGCTGGAATGATACTGGAATTATACTGGGAATAAATGATGGAATGATGCTGGAATGATACTGGGAATAAATGATGGAATGATACTGGAATGATACTGGGAAGAAATGCTGGAATGATACTGGGAATAAATGCTGGAATGATGCTGGAATGATACTGGGAATAAATGCTGGAATGATACTGGAATGATACTGGGAATAAATGCTGGAATGATACTGGAATGATACTGGGAATAAATGACGGAATGATGCTGGAATGATACTGGGAATAAATGATGGAATGATACTGGAATGATACTGGGAATAAATGATTTAATGATACTGGGAATAAATGATGGAATGATGCTGGAATGATACTGGGAAGAAATGCTGGAATGATACTGGGAATAAATGCTGGAATGATACTGGAATGATACTGGGAATAAATGCTGGAATGATATTGAATGATACTGGGAATAAATGACGGAATTATGGTGGAATGATACTGGGAATAAATGATGGAATGATACTGGAATGATACTGGGAATAAATGCTGGAATGATACTGGGAATAAATGCTGGAATGATACTGGAATGATACTGGGAATAAATGATAGAATTATGCTGGAATGATACTTGGAATGATGCTGGAATGATACTGGAATTATACTGGGAATAAATGATGGAATGATGCTGGAATGATACTGGGAATAAATGATGGAATGACACGGGAATGATACTGGGAATAAATGATGGAATGACACTGGGAATAAATGCTGGAATGATGCTGGAATGATACTGGGAATAAATGATGGAATGATGCTGGAATGATACTGGGAATAAATGATGGAATGATACTGGAATGATACTGGGAATAAATGACGGAATGATGCTGGAATGATACTGGGAATAAATGATGGAATGATACTGGAATGATACTGGGAATAAATGATTTAATGATACTGGGAATAAATGATGGAATGTTGCTGGAATGATACTGGGAAGAAATGCTGGAATGATACTGGGAATAAATGCTGGAATGATACTGGAATGATACTGGGAATAAATGCTGGAATGATATTGAATGATACTGGGAATAAATGCTGGAATTATGGTGGAATGATACTGGGAATAAATGATGGAATGATACTGGAATGATACTGGGAATAAATGCTGGAATGATACTGGGAATAAATGCTGGAATGATACTGGAATGATACTGGGAATAAATGATAGAATTATGCTGGAATGATACTTGGAATGATGCTGGAATGATACTGGAATTATACTGGGAATAAATGATGGAATGATGCTGGAATGATACTGGGAATAAATGATGGAATGACACAGGAATGATACTGGGAATAAATGATGGAATGACACTGGGAATAAATGCTGGAATAAATGATGTAATGATACTGGGAATAAATGCTGGAATGATGCTGGAATGATACTGGGAATAAATGATGGAATGATGCTGGAATGATACTGGGAAAGATGCTGGAATGATACTGGGAATAAATGATGGAATGATACTGGGATTAAATGCTGGAATGATACTGGAATAATACTGGGAATAAATGATGGAATGATGCTGGAATGATACTGGGAATAAATGATGGAATGATACTGGGATTAAATGCTGGAATGATACTGGAATAATACTGGGAATAAATGATGGAATGATGTTGGAATTATACTGGGAATAAATGATGGAATGATACTGGGATTAAATGATGGAATGATGCTGGAATGATACTGGGAATAAATGCTTTAATGATACTGGGAATAAATGCTGGAATGATACTGGGAATAAATGATGGAATGATGCTGGAATGATACTGGGAATAAATGCTGGAATGATACTGGAATGATACTGGGAATAAATGATGGAATGATACTGGGAATAACTGCTGGAATGATGCTGGAATGATACTGGGAATAAATGATGGAATGATACTGGAATGATACTGGGAATAAATGAATTAATGATACTGGGAATAAATGATGGAATGATACTGGAATGATACTGGGAATAAATGATTTAATGATACTGGGAATAAATGATGGAATGATGCTGGAATGATACTGGGAATAAATGCTGGAATGATACTGGGAATAAATGCTGGAATGATACTGGAATGATACTGGGAATAAATGCTCGAATGATACTGAATGATACTGGGATTAAATGCTGGAATGATACTGGAATGATACTGGGAATAAATACTGGAATGATACTGGAAATAAATGATGGAATGATACTGGGATTAAATGCTGGAATGATACTGGAATAATACTGGGAATAAATGATGGAATGATGTTGGAATTATACTGGGAATAAATGATGGAATGATACTTGGATTAAATGATGGAATGATGCTGGAATGATACTGGGAATAAATGCTTTAATGATACTGGGAATAAATGCTGGAATGATACTGGGAATAAATGATGGAATGATGCTGGAATGATACTGGGAATAAATGATGGAATGATACTGGAATGATACTGGGAATAAATGATGGAATGATACTGGGAATAAATGCTGGAGTGATGCTGGAATGATACTGGGAATAAATGATGGAATGATACTGGAATGATACTGGGAATAAATGATTTAATGATACTGGGAATAAATGATGGAATGATACTGGAATGATACTGGGAATAAATGATTTAATGATACTTGGAATAAATGATGGAATGATGCTGGAATGATACTGGGAAGAAATGCTGGAATGATACTGGGAATAAATGCTGGAATTATACTGGAATGATACTGGGAATAAATGCTCGAATGATACTGAATGATACTGGGATTAAATGCTGGAATGATACTGGAATGATACTGGGAATAAATACTGGAATGATACTGGGAAAAATGCTGGAATGATACTGAATGATACTGGGATTAAATGATGGAATGATGCTTGGAATGATACTGGGAATAAATGCTGGAATGATACTGGAATGATACTGGGAATAAATGATGGAAATGCTGGAATGATACTGGGAATAAATGATGGAATGATACTGGAATGATACTGGGAAGAAATGCTGGAATGATACTGGGAATAAATGCTGGAATGATGCTGGAATGATACTGGGAATAAATGATGGAATGATACTGGAATGATACTGGGAATAAATGCTGGAATGATACTGGAATGATACTGGGAATAAATGACGGAATGATGCTGGAATGATACTGGGAATAAATGATGGAATGATACTGAAATGATACTGGGAATAAATGATTTAATGATACTGGGAATAAATGATGGAATGATGCTGGAATGATACTGGGAAGAAATGCTGGAATGATACTGGGAATAAATGCTGGAATGATACTGGGAATAAATGCTGGAATGATATTGAATGATACTGGGATTAAATGCTGGAATTATGGTGGAATGATACTGGGAATAAATGATGGAATGATACTGGAATGATACTGGGAATAAATGATGGAATGATACTGGGAATAAATGCTGGAATGATACTGGAATGATACTGGGAATAAATGATAGAATTATGCTGGAATGATACTTGGAATGATGCTGGAATGATACTGGAATTATACTGGGAATAAATGATGGAATGATGCTGGAATGATACTGGGAATAAATGATGGAATGACACGGGAATGATACTGGGAATAAATGATGGAATGACACTGGGAATAAATGCTGGAATGATGCTGGAATGATACTGGGAATAAATGATGGAATGATGCTGGAATGATACTGGGAATAAATGATGGAATGACACGGGAATGATACTGGGAATAAATGATGGAATGATACTGGGAATAAATGCTGGAATGATGCTGGAATGATACTGGGCATAAATGATGGAATGATGCTGGAATGATACTGGGAAAAATGCTAGAATGATACTGGAATAATACTGGGAATAAATGATGGAATGATGCTGGAATGATACTGGGAATAAATGATGGAATGATACTGGGATTAAATGCTGGAATGATACTGGAATAATACTGGGAATAAATGATGGAATGATGTTGGAATTATACTGGGAATAAATGATGGAATGATACTGGGATTAAATGATGGAATGATGCTGGAATGATACTGGGAATAAATGCTTTAATGATACTGGGAATAAATGCTGGAATGATACTGGGTATAAATGATGGAATGATGCTGGAATGATACTGGGAATAAATGCTGGAATGATACTGGAATGATACTGGGAATAAATGATGGAATGATACTGGGAATAACTGCTGGAATGATGCTGCAATGATACTGGGAATAAATGATGGAATGATACTGGAATGATACTGGGAATAAATGATGGAATGATACTGGGAATAAATGCTGCAATGATACTGGAATGATACTGGGAATAAATGATAGAATAATGCTGGAATGATACTTGGAATGATGCTGGAATGATACTGGAATTATACTGGGAATAAATGATGGAATGATGCTGGAATGATACTGGGAATAAATGATGGAATGACACGGGAATGATACTGGGAATAAATGATGGAATGACACTGGGAATAAATGCTGGAATGATGCTGGAATGATACTGGGAATAAATGCTGGAATGATGCTGGAATGATACTGGGAATAAATGATGGAATGACACGGGAATGATACTGGGAATAAATGATGGAATGATACTGGGAATAAATGCTGGAATGATGCTGGAATGATACTGGGCATAAATGATGGAATGATGCTGGAATGATACTGGGAAAAATGCTAGAATGATACTGGAATAATACTGGGAATAAATGATGGAATGATGCTGGAATGATACTGGGAATAAATGATGGAATGATACTGGGATTAAATGCTGGAATGATACTGGAATAATACTGGGAATAAATGATGGAATGATGTTGGAATTATACTGGGAATAAATGATGGAATGATACTGGGATTAAATGATGGAATGATGCTGGAATGATACTGGGAATAAATGCTTTAATGATACTGGGAATAAATGCTGGAATGATACTGGGAATAAATGATGGAATGATGCTGGAATGATACTGGGAATAAATGCTGGAATGATACTGGAATGATACTGGGAATAAATGATGGAATGATACTGCGAATAACTGCTGGAATGATGCTGCAATGATACTGGGAATAAATGATGGAATGATACTGGAATGATACTGGGAATAAATTAATTAGTGATACTGGGAATAAATGCTGGAATGATACTGGGATTAAATGCTGGAATGATACTGGAATGATACTGGGAATAAATGCTCGAATGATACTGAATGATACTGGGATTAAATGCTGGAATGATACTGGAATGATACTGGGAATAAATACTGGAATGATACTGGGAAAAATGCTGGAATGATACTGGAATAATACTGGGAATAAATGATGGAATGATGCTGGAGAAATACTGGGAATAAATGATGGAATGATACTGGAATGATTCTGGGAATAAATGATGGAATGATACTGAGATTAAATGCTGGAATGATACTGGAATAGTACTGGGAATAAATGATGGAATGATGTTGGAATTATACTGGGAATAAATGATGGAATGATACTGGGATTAAATGATGGAATGATGCTGGAATGATACTGGGAATAAATGCTTTAATGATACTGGGAAAAATGCTGGAATGATACTGGGAATAAATGCTGGAATGATGCTGGAATGATACTGGGAATAAATGATGGAATGATACTGGAATGATACTGGGAAAAATGCTGGAATGATACTGGGATTAAATGCTGGAATGATACTGGAATGATACTGGGAATAAATGCTGGAATTATACTGGAATGATACTGGGAATAAATGATGGAATGATGCTGGAATGATACTGGGAATAAATGCTTTACTGATACTGGGAATAAATGCTGGAATGATACTGGGAATAAATGATGGAATGACACTGGAATGATACTGGGAATAAATGCTGGAATGATACTGGGAATAAATGTTGGGATGATGCTGGAATGATACTGGGAATAAATGATGGAATGATACTGGAATGATACTGGGAATAAATGATGGAATGATACTGGGATTAAATGATGGAATGATGCTGGAATGATACTGGGAATAAATGCTTTACTGATACTGGGAATAAATGCTGGAATGATACTGGGAATAAATGATGGAATGACACTGGAATGATACTTGGAATAAATGATGGAATGATACTGGGAATAAATGTTGGGATGATGCTGGAATGATACTGGGAATAAATGATGGAATGATACTGGAATGATACTGGGGAAAAATGGTGGAATGATACTGGAATGATACTGGGAATAAATGATGGAATGATACTGGGAATAACTGATGGAATGATACTGGAATGATACTGAGAATTAATGCTGGAATGATACTGGAATGATACTGGGAATAAATGCTGGAATGATACTGGAATGATACTGGGAAAAATGCTGGAATGATACTGGAATAATACTGGGAATAAATGATGGAATGATGCTGGAATGATACTGGGAATAAATGATGGAATGATGCTGGAATGATACTGGGAATAAATGATGGAATGACACTGGAATGATACTGGGATAAATGCTGGAATGATACTGGAATTATACTGGGAATAAATGATGGAATGATGCTGGAATGATACTGGGAAAAAATGATGGAATGATACTGGAATGATACTGGGAATAAATGCTGGAATGATACTGGGAATAAATGATGGAATGATGCTGGAATGATACTGGGAATAAACGCTGGAATGATACCGGAATGATACTGGGAATAAATGATGGAATGATACTGAATGATACTGGGAATAAATGCTGGAATGATGCTGGAATGATACTGGGAATAAATGATGGAATGATACTGGAATGATACTGGGAATAAATGCTGGAATGATACTGGAATGATACTGGGAATAAATGATGGAATGATACTGGAATGATACTGGGAATAAATGATTTAATGATACTGGGAATAAATGATGGAATGATGCTGGAATGATACTGGGAATAAATACTGAATGATACTGGGAATAAATGATGGAATGATGCTGGAATGATACTGGGAATAAACGATGGAATGATACTGGAATGATACTGGGAATAAATGCTGGAATGATACTGGAATGATACTGGGAATAAATGATGGAATGATACTGGAATGATACTGGGAATAAATGATTTAATGATACTGGGAATAAATGATGGAATGATGCTGGAATGATAATGGGAATAAATGATAGAATGATACTGGGAATAAATGCTGGAATGATTATGAATGATACTGGGAATAAATGCTGGAATGATACTGGAATGATACTGGGAATAAATGCTGGAATGATTATGAATGATACTGGGAATAAATGCTGGAATGATACTGGAATGATACTGGGAATAAATGATGGAATGATACTGGGAATTAATGCTGGAATGATACTGGAATGATACTGGGAATAAATGATGGAATTATGCTGGAATGATACTGGGAATAAATGATGGAATGACACTGGAATGATACTGGGAATAAATGCTGGAATGATACTGGGAATAAATGCTGGAATGATACTGGAATTATACTGGGAATAAATAATGGAATGATCCTGGAATGATACTGGGAATAAATGATGGAATGATACTGGAATGATACTGGGAATAAATGATGGAATGATACTGGGAATAAATGCTGGAATGATGCTGGAATGATACTGGGAATAAATGCTGGAATGATACTGGGAATAAATGCTGGAATGACACTGGGAATAAATGATGGAATGATACTGGAATGATACTGGGAATAAATGATGGAATGATACTGGGAATAAATGCTGGAATGATGGTGGAATGATACTGGGAATAAATGCTGGAATGATACTGGGAATAAATGATGGAATGATACTGGGAATAAATGCAGGAATGATACTGGGAATAAATGATGGAATGATACTGAATGATACTGGGAATAAATGCTGGAATGATGCTGGAATGATACTGGGAATAAATGATGGAATGATACTGGAATGATACTGAGAATAAATGCTGGAATGATACTGGAATGATACTGGGAATAAATGATGGAATGATACTGGAATGATACTGGGAAAAATGCTGGAATGATACTGGAATAATACTGGGAATAAATGATGGAATAGTGCTGGAATGATACTGGGAATAAATGATGGAATGACACTGGAATGATACTGGGAATAAATGATGGAATGATACTGGGATTAAATTATGGAATGATACTGGGAATAAATGCTGAAATGATGCTGGAATGATACTGGGAAAAATGCTGGAATGATACTGGAATAATACTGGGAATAAATGATGGAATGATGCTGGAATGATACTGGGAATAAATGATGGAATGATACTGGAATGATACTGGGAATAAATGATGGAATGACACTGGAATGATACTGGGAATAAATGCTGGAATGATACTGGGAATAAATGCTGGAATAATACTGGAATGATACTGGGAATAAATGATGGAATTATGCTAGAATGATACTGGGAATAAATGCTGGAATGATACTGGAATGATACTGGGAATAAATGATGGAATGATACTGGGAATAAATGATGGAATGATGCTGGAATGATACTGGGAATAAATGATGGAATGATACTGGAATGATACTGGGAATAAATGCTGGAATGATACTGGGAATAAGTGATGGAATGATACTGAATGATACTGGGAATAAATGCTGGAATGATACTGGAATGATACTGGGAATAAATGATGGAATGATACTGGAATGATACTGGGAATAAATGCTGGAATGATACTGGGAATAAATGATGGAATGTTACTGGAATGATACTGGAATGATACTGGGAATAAATGCTGGAATGATAATGGAATGATACTGGGAATAAATGATGGAGTGATGCTGGGAATGCTATTGGGAGTAATGCTGGTGTAGGTGTTGGGATCTCCTTTTCTGTGTTGTGTGTAATGAAGACCAAGGTAGCCAGTCTCAGATTCTCTTGATTCTTTAATAGCATCTCTGGTTTTGGTTCTGGTTCAACACATGAAACAAACGTGCTTATCAGCTCCCACAGTCACGGCATCGATACAACTGAAAACGGAAACAACTCACCTCTTTTACGCTGCCAAGTTTCTAGCATCAGCCACACAAAATACATACAGATGGAAAAGTAATTAAAACATGGTGATAAAAAAGATCAGGCTTGTATTGCTCAGTGCAAGCCAACTCTCCACAAGTCCTCCTGATATCAGGCTGATGCTTGATGGAGGGGGCACCTGCCTCAAGTCTGCAGGAACTCCAACTTGTGGCGTTGGAAATAAGTCCGAACTTTAGGCTAAGAATGTGTTAGGAATAAATGCTGGACTGAAGGTGGGAATGATACTGGGAATGATTCTAGGAATGATGCTGGAAATAAATGCTGGTAATGATACTGGGAAAGGTACTGGGGAAAATGCTAGGAATGATGCTGGGAATGATTCCTGAGAATAATGCAGGGATATTACAGGAAATGATCCTGGGAATAATGCTGGGAATTATGCTAGAATAAAAGATAGAATGATGCTACGAATGATAGTAGACATAATACTGGAATGACACTGGGAAGGAAGCTAGGAATGATCATGGAATTATATGCGGGAATGGTGCTGGGAATGATACTGGGAATAATACCAGGAATGATGCTGGAATATTGCTGGGAATAATGCTGGGAATTATGCTGGAATATTGCTGTGATTTATCCGAGCAATATTCATTCAATATTCACCAATATTCCATTCCCATGCTAGGAATGATGCTGGAATATTGCTGGGAATAATGCTGGGAATGATACTGGGGAAAAATGCTAGGAAAGATGCTGGGCATAAAGTCTGAGATGATATTAGGAATAAGCTGGGAATAAATGCAGGGAATGATGTTAGAATTTAATGTTTAGAAAAAGGTGAAGAATGTTGCTCGGAATAATGCTAGAATAATGCTAGAAAAGATGCTGGGCATAAATGCTGGAATGATGCTGGGAATAATAAGGGGAAAATGCAATAATATTGCATGGAATGATCCTGGGAATGATGCTAGGAATGGTGCTGGAATAAATGCAGGAATGGTGCTGGGAATGATGCTGGAATAATGCTGGGAATGATGCTGGAATATTGCTGGGAATAATGCCGGGAATGATGCTGAAATATTGCTGGGAATAATGCTGGGAATGATGTTGGAATAATGCTGGGAATGATGCTGGAATATTGCTGGGAATAAATGATGGAATGATACTGGAATGATACTGGGAATAAATGCTGGAATGATACTGGAATGATACTGGGAAAAATGCTGGAATGATACTGGAATAATACTGGGAATAAATGATGGAATGATGCTGGAATGATACTGGGAATAAATGATGGAATGATGCTGGAATGATACTGGGAATAAATGATGGAATGACACTGGAATGATACTGGGATAAATGCTGGAATGATACTGGAATTATACTGGGAATAAATGATGGAATGATGCTGGAATGATACTGGGAAAAAATGATGGAATGATACTGGAATGATACTGGGAATAAATGCTGGAATGATACTGGGAATAAATGATGGAATGATGCTGGAATGATACTGGGAATAAACGCTGGAATGATACCGGAATGATACTGGGAATAAATGATGGAATGATACTGAATGATACTGGGAATAAATGCTGGAATGATGCTGGAATGATACTGGGAATAAATGATGGAATGATACTGGAATGATACTGGGAATAAATGCTGGAATGATACTGGAATGATACTGGGAATAAATGATGGAATGATACTGGAATGATACTGGGAATAAATGATTTAATGATACTGGGAATAAATGATGGAATGATGCTGGAATGATACTGGGAATAAATACTGAATGATACTGGGAATAAATGATGGAATGATGCTGGAATGATACTGGGAATAAACGATGGAATGATACTGGAATGATACTGGGAATAAATGCTGGAATGATACTGGAATGATACTGGGAATAAATGATGGAATGATACTGGAATGATACTGGGAATAAATGATTTAATGATACTGGGAATAAATGATGGAATGATGCTGGAATGATAATGGGAATAAATGATAGAATGATACTGGGAATAAATGCTGGAATGATTATGAATGATACTGGGAATAAATGCTGGAATGATACTGGAATGATACTGGGAATAAATGCTGGAATGATTATGAATGATACTGGGAATAAATGCTGGAATGATACTGGAATGATACTGGGAATAAATGATGGAATGATACTGGGAATTAATGCTGGAATGATACTGGAATGATACTGGGAATAAATGATGGAATTATGCTGGAATGATACTGGGAATAAATGATGGAATGACACTGGAATGATACTGGGAATAAATGCTGGAATGATACTGGGAATAAATGCTGGAATGATACTGGAATTATACTGGGAATAAATAATGGAATGATCCTGGAATGATACTGGGAATAAATGATGGAATGATACTGGAATGATACTGGGAATAAATGATGGAATGATACTGGGAATAAATGCTGGAATGATGCTGGAATGATACTGGGAATAAATGCTGGAATGATACTGGGAATAAATGCTGGAATGACACTGGGAATAAATGATGGAATGATACTGGAATGATACTGGGAATAAATGATGGAATGATACTGGGAATAAATGCTGGAATGATGGTGGAATGATACTGGGAATAAATGCTGGAATGATACTGGGAATAAATGATGGAATGATACTGGGAATAAATGCAGGAATGATACTGGGAATAAATGATGGAATGATACTGAATGATACTGGGAATAAATGCTGGAATGATGCTGGAATGATACTGGGAATAAATGATGGAATGATACTGGAATGATACTGAGAATAAATGCTGGAATGATACTGGAATGATACTGGGAATAAATGATGGAATGATACTGGAATGATACTGGGAAAAATGCTGGAATGATACTGGAATAATACTGGGAATAAATGATGGAATAGTGCTGGAATGATACTGGGAATAAATGATGGAATGACACTGGAATGATACTGGGAATAAATGATGGAATGATACTGGGATTAAATTATGGAATGATACTGGGAATAAATGCTGAAATGATGCTGGAATGATACTGGGAAAAATGCTGGAATGATACTGGAATAATACTGGGAATAAATGATGGAATGATGCTGGAATGATACTGGGAATAAATGATGGAATGATACTGGAATGATACTGGGAATAAATGATGGAATGACACTGGAATGATACTGGGAATAAATGCTGGAATGATACTGGGAATAAATGCTGGAATAATACTGGAATGATACTGGGAATAAATGATGGAATTATGCTAGAATGATACTGGGAATAAATGCTGGAATGATACTGGAATGATACTGGGAATAAATGATGGAATGATACTGGGAATAAATGATGGAATGATGCTGGAATGATACTGGGAATAAATGATGGAATGATACTGGAATGATACTGGGAATAAATGCTGGAATGATACTGGGAATAAGTGATGGAATGATACTGAATGATACTGGGAATAAATGCTGGAATGATACTGGAATGATACTGGGAATAAATGATGGAATGATACTGGAATGATACTGGGAATAAATGCTGGAATGATACTGGGAATAAATGATGGAATGTTACTGGAATGATACTGGAATGATACTGGGAATAAATGCTGGAATGATAATGGAATGATACTGGGAATAAATGATGGAGTGATGCTGGGAATGCTATTGGGAGTAATGCTGGTGTAGGTGTTGGGATCTCCTTTTCTGTGTTGTGTGTAATGAAGACCAAGGTAGCCAGTCTCAGATTCTCTTGATTCTTTAATAGCATCTCTGGTTTTGGTTCTGGTTCAACACATGAAACAAACGTGCTTATCAGCTCCCACAGTCACGGCATCGATACAACTGAAAACGGAAACAACTCACCTCTTTTACGCTGCCAAGTTTCTAGCATCAGCCACACAAAATACATACAGATGGAAAAGTAATTAAAACATGGTGATAAAAAAGATCAGGCTTGTATTGCTCAGTGCAAGCCAACTCTCCACAAGTCCTCCTGATATCAGGCTGATGCTTGATGGAGGGGGCACCTGCCTCAAGTCTGCAGGAACTCCAACTTGTGGCGTTGGAAATAAGTCCGAACTTTAGGCTAAGAATGTGTTAGGAATAAATGCTGGACTGAAGGTGGGAATGATACTGGGAATGATTCTAGGAATGATGCTGGAAATAAATGCTGGTAATGATACTGGGAAAGGTACTGGGGAAAATGCTAGGAATGATGCTGGGAATGATTCCTGAGAATAATGCAGGGATATTACAGGAAATGATCCTGGGAATAATGCTGGGAATTATGCTAGAATAAAAGATAGAATGATGCTACGAATGATAGTAGACATAATACTGGAATGACACTGGGAAGGAAGCTAGGAATGATCATGGAATTATATGCGGGAATGGTGCTGGGAATGATACTGGGAATAATACCAGGAATGATGCTGGAATATTGCTGGGAATAATGCTGGGAATTATGCTGGAATATTGCTGTGATTTATCCGAGCAATATTCATTCAATATTCACCAATATTCCATTCCCATGCTAGGAATGATGCTGGAATATTGCTGGGAATAATGCTGGGAATGATACTGGGGAAAAATGCTAGGAAAGATGCTGGGCATAAAGTCTGAGATGATATTAGGAATAAGCTGGGAATAAATGCAGGGAATGATGTTAGAATTTAATGTTTAGAAAAAGGTGAAGAATGTTGCTCGGAATAATGCTAGAATAATGCTAGAAAAGATGCTGGGCATAAATGCTGGAATGATGCTGGGAATAATAAGGGGAAAATGCAATAATATTGCATGGAATGATCCTGGGAATGATGCTAGGAATGGTGCTGGAATAAATGCAGGAATGGTGCTGGGAATGATGCTGGAATAATGCTGGGAATGATGCTGGAATATTGCTGGGAATAATGCCGGGAATGATGCTGAAATATTGCTGGGAATAATGCTGGGAATGATGTTGGAATAATGCTGGGAATGATGCTGGAATATTGCTGGGAATAAATGATGGAATGATACTGGAATGATACTGGGAATAAATGCTGGAATGATACTGGAATGATACTGGGAAAAATGCTGGAATGATACTGGAATAATACTGGGAATAAATGATGGAATGATGCTGGAATGATACTGGGAATAAATGATGGAATGATGCTGGAATGATACTGGGAATAAATGATGGAATGACACTGGAATGATACTGGGATAAATGCTGGAATGATACTGGAATTATACTGGGAATAAATGATGGAATGATGCTGGAATGATACTGGGAAAAAATGATGGAATGATACTGGAATGATACTGGGAATAAATGCTGGAATGATACTGGGAATAAATGATGGAATGATGCTGGAATGATACTGGGAATAAACGCTGGAATGATACCGGAATGATACTGGGAATAAATGATGGAATGATACTGAATGATACTGGGAATAAATGCTGGAATGATGCTGGAATGATACTGGGAATAAATGATGGAATGATACTGGAATGATACTGGGAATAAATGCTGGAATGATACTGGAATGATACTGGGAATAAATGATGGAATGATACTGGAATGATACTGGGAATAAATGATTTAATGATACTGGGAATAAATGATGGAATGATGCTGGAATGATACTGGGAATAAATACTGAATGATACTGGGAATAAATGATGGAATGATGCTGGAATGATACTGGGAATAAACGATGGAATGATACTGGAATGATACTGGGAATAAATGCTGGAATGATACTGGAATGATACTGGGAATAAATGATGGAATGATACTGGAATGATACTGGGAATAAATGATTTAATGATACTGGGAATAAATGATGGAATGATGCTGGAATGATAATGGGAATAAATGATAGAATGATACTGGGAATAAATGCTGGAATGATTATGAATGATACTGGGAATAAATGCTGGAATGATACTGGAATGATACTGGGAATAAATGCTGGAATGATTATGAATGATACTGGGAATAAATGCTGGAATGATACTGGAATGATACTGGGAATAAATGATGGAATGATACTGGGAATTAATGCTGGAATGATACTGGAATGATACTGGGAATAAATGATGGAATTATGCTGGAATGATACTGGGAATAAATGATGGAATGACACTGGAATGATACTGGGAATAAATGCTGGAATGATACTGGGAATAAATGCTGGAATGATACTGGAATTATACTGGGAATAAATAATGGAATGATCCTGGAATGATACTGGGAATAAATGATGGAATGATACTGGAATGATACTGGGAATAAATGATGGAATACTACTGGGAATAAATGCTGGAATGATGCTGGAATGATACTGGGAATAAATGCTGGAATGATACTGGGAATAAATGCTGGAATGACACTGGGAATAAATGATGGAATGATACTGGAATGATACTGGGAATAAATGATGGAATGATACTGGGAATAAATGCTGGAATGATGGTGGAATGATACTGGGAATAAATGCTGGAATGATACTGGGAATAAATGATGGAATGATACTGGGAATAAATGCAGGAATGATACTGGGAATAAATGATGGAATGATACTGAATGATACTGGGAATAAATGCTGGAATGATGCTGGAATGATACTGGGAATAAATGATGGAATGATACTGGAATGATACTGAGAATAAATGCTGGAATGATACTGGAATGATACTGGGAATAAATGATGGAATGATACTGGAATGATACTGGGAAAAATGCTGGAATGATACTGGAATAATACTGGGAATAAATGATGGAATAGTGCTGGAATGATACTGGGAATAAATGATGGAATGACACTGGAATGATACTGGGAATAAATGATGGAATGATACTGGGATTAAATTATGGAATGATACTGGGAATAAATGCTGAAATGATGCTGGAATGATACTGGGAAAAATGCTGGAATGATACTGGAATAATACTGGGAATAAATGATGGAATGATGCTGGAATGATACTGGGAATAAATGATGGAATGATACTGGAATGATACTGGGAATAAATGATGGAATGACACTGGAATGATACTGGGAATAAATGCTGGAATGATACTGGGAATAAATGCTGGAATAATACTGGAATGATACTGGGAATAAATGATGGAATTATGCTAGAATGATACTGGGAATAAATGCTGGAATGATACTGGAATGATACTGGGAATAAATGATGGAATGATACTGGGAATAAATGATGGAATGATGCTGGAATGATACTGGGAATAAATGATGGAATGATACTGGAATGATACTGGGAATAAATGCTGGAATGATACTGGGAATAAGTGATGGAATGATACTGAATGATACTGGGAATAAATGCTGGAATGATACTGGAATGATACTGGGAATAAATGATGGAATGATACTGGAATGATACTGGGAATAAATGCTGGAATGATACTGGGAATAAATGATGGAATGTTACTGGAATGATACTGGAATGATACTGGGAATAAATGCTGGAATGATAATGGAATGATACTGGGAATAAATGATGGAGTGATGCTGGGAATGCTATTGGGAGTAATGCTGGTGTAGGTGTTGGGATCTCCTTTTCTGTGTTGTGTGTAATGAAGACCAAGGTAGCCAGTCTCAGATTCTCTTGATTCTTTAATAGCATCTCTGGTTTTGGTTCTGGTTCAACACATGAAACAAACGTGCTTATCAGCTCCCACAGTCACGGCATCGATACAACTGAAAACGGAAACAACTCACCTCTTTTACGCTGCCAAGTTTCTAGCATCAGCCACACAAAATACATACAGATGGAAAAGTAATTAAAACATGGTGATAAAAAAGATCAGGCTTGTATTGCTCAGTGCAAGCCAACTCTCCACAAGTCCTCCTGATATCAGGCTGATGCTTGATGGAGGGGGCACCTGCCTCAAGTCTGCAGGAACTCCAACTTGTGGCGTTGGAAATAAGTCCGAACTTTAGGCTAAGAATGTGTTAGGAATAAATGCTGGACTGAAGGTGGGAATGATACTGGGAATGATTCTAGGAATGATGCTGGAAATAAATGCTGGTAATGATACTGGGAAAGGTACTGGGGAAAATGCTAGGAATGATGCTGGGAATGATTCCTGAGAATAATGCAGGGATATTACAGGAAATGATCCTGGGAATAATGCTGGGAATTATGCTAGAATAAAAGATAGAATGATGCTACGAATGATAGTAGACATAATACTGGAATGACACTGGGAAGGAAGCTAGGAATGATCATGGAATTATATGCGGGAATGGTGCTGGGAATGATACTGGGAATAATACCAGGAATGATGCTGGAATATTGCTGGGAATAATGCTGGGAATTATGCTGGAATATTGCTGTGATTTATCCGAGCAATATTCATTCAATATTCACCAATATTCCATTCCCATGCTAGGAATGATGCTGGAATATTGCTGGGAATAATGCTGGGAATGATACTGGGGAAAAATGCTAGGAAAGATGCTGGGCATAAAGTCTGAGATGATATTAGGAATAAGCTGGGAATAAATGCAGGGAATGATGTTAGAATTTAATGTTTAGAAAAAGGTGAAGAATGTTGCTCGGAATAATGCTAGAATAATGCTAGAAAAGATGCTGGGCATAAATGCTGGAATGATGCTGGGAATAATAAGGGGAAAATGCAATAATATTGCATGGAATGATCCTGGGAATGATGCTAGGAATGGTGCTGGAATAAATGCAGGAATGGTGCTGGGAATGATGCTGGAATAATGCTGGGAATGATGCTGGAATATTGCTGGGAATAATGCCGGGAATGATGCTGAAATATTGCTGGGAATAATGCTGGGAATGATGTTGGAATAATGCTGGGAATGATGCTGGAATATTGCTGGGAATAATGCTGGGAATGATACTGGGGAAAAATGCTAGGAAAGATGCTGGGCATAAAGTCTGAGATGATATTAGGAATAAGCTGGGAATAAATGCAGGGAATGATGTTAGAATTTAATGTTTAGAAAAAGGTGAAGAATGTTGCTCGGAATAATGCTAGAATAATGCTAGAAAAGATGCTGGGCATAAATGCTGGAATGATGCTGGGAATAATAAGGGGAAAATGCAATAATATTGCATGGAATGATCCTGGGAATGATGCTAGGAATGGTGCTGGAATAAATGCAGGAATGGTGCTGGGAATGATGCTGGAATAATGCTGGGAATGATGCTGGAATATTGCTGGGAATAATGCCGGGAATGATGCTGAAATATTGCTGGGAATAATGCTGGGAATGATGTTGGAATAATGCTGGGAATGATGCTGGAATATTGCTGGGAATAAATGATGGAATGATGCTGGAATATTGCTGGGAATATTGCTGGAATGATACTGGAATGATACTGGGAAAAATGCTGGAATGATACTGGAATAATACTGGGAATAAATGATGGAATGATGCTGGAATGATACTGGGAATAAATGATGGAATGATGCTGGAATGATACTGGGAATAAATGATGGAATGACACTGGAATGATACTGGGATAAATGCTGGAATGATACTGGAATTATACTGGGAATAAATGATGGAATGATGCTGGAATGATACTGGGAAAAAATGATGGAATGATACTGGAATGATACTGGGAATAAATGCTGGAATGATACTGGGAATAAATGATGGAATGATGCTGGAATGATACTGGGAATAAACGCTGGAATGATACCGGAATGATACTGGGAATAAATGATGGAATGATACTGAATGATACTGGGAATAAATGCTGGAATGATGCTGGAATGATACTGGGAATAAATGATGGAATGATACTGGAATGATACTGGGAATAAATGCTGGAATGATACTGGAATGATACTGGGAATAAATGATGGAATGATACTGGAATGATACTGGGAATAAATGATTTAATGATACTGGGAATAAATGATGGAATGATGCTGGAATGATACTGGGAATAAATACTGAATGATACTGGGAATAAATGATGGAATGATGCTGGAATGATACTGGGAATAAACGATGGAATGATACTGGAATGATACTGGGAATAAATGCTGGAATGATACTGGAATGATACTGGGAATAAATGATGGAATGATACTGGAATGATACTGGGAATAAATGATTTAATGATACTGGGAATAAATGATGGAATGATGCTGGAATGATAATGGGAATAAATGATAGAATGATACTGGGAATAAATGCTGGAATGATTATGAATGATACTGGGAATAAATGCTGGAATGATACTGGAATGATACTGGGAATAAATGCTGGAATGATTATGAATGATACTGGGAATAAATGCTGGAATGATACTGGAATGATACTGGGAATAAATGATGGAATGATACTGGGAATTAATGCTGGAATGATACTGGAATGATACTGGGAATAAATGATGGAATTATGCTGGAATGATACTGGGAATAAATGATGGAATGACACTGGAATGATACTGGGAATAAATGCTGGAATGATACTGGGAATAAATGCTGGAATGATACTGGAATTATACTGGGAATAAATAATGGAATGATCCTGGAATGATACTGGGAATAAATGATGGAATGATACTGGAATGATACTGGGAATAAATGATGGAATGATACTGGGAATAAATGCTGGAATGATGCTGGAATGATACTGGGAATAAATGCTGGAATGATACTGGGAATAAATGCTGGAATGACACTGGGAATAAATGATGGAATGATACTGGAATGATACTGGGAATAAATGATGGAATGATACTGGGAATAAATGCTGGAATGATGGTGGAATGATACTGGGAATAAATGCTGGAATGATACTGGGAATAAATGATGGAATGATACTGGGAATAAATGCAGGAATGATACTGGGAATAAATGATGGAATGATACTGAATGATACTGGGAATAAATGCTGGAATGATGCTGGAATGATACTGGGAATAAATGATGGAATGATACTGGAATGATACTGAGAATAAATGCTGGAATGATACTGGAATGATACTGGGAATAAATGATGGAATGATACTGGAATGATACTGGGAAAAATGCTGGAATGATACTGGAATAATACTGGGAATAAATGATGGAATAGTGCTGGAATGATACTGGGAATAAATGATGGAATGACACTGGAATGATACTGGGAATAAATGATGGAATGATACTGGGATTAAATTATGGAATGATACTGGGAATAAATGCTGAAATGATGCTGGAATGATACTGGGAAAAATGCTGGAATGATACTGGAATAATACTGGGAATAAATGATGGAATGATGCTGGAATGATACTGGGAATAAATGATGGAATGATACTGGAATGATACTGGGAATAAATGATGGAATGACACTGGAATGATACTGGGAATAAATGCTGGAATGATACTGGGAATAAATGCTGGAATAATACTGGAATGATACTGGGAATAAATGATGGAATTATGCTAGAATGATACTGGGAATAAATGCTGGAATGATACTGGAATGATACTGGGAATAAATGATGGAATGATACTGGGAATAAATGATGGAATCATGCTGGAATGATACTGGGAATAAATGATGGAATGATACTGGAATGATACTGGGAATAAATGCTGGAATGATACTGGGAATAAGTGATGGAATGATACTGAATGATACTGGGAATAAATGCTGGAATGATACTGGAATGATACTGGGAATAAATGATGGAATGATACTGGAATGATACTGGGAATAAATGCTGGAATGATACTGGGAATAAATGATGGAATGTTACTGGAATGATACTGGAATGATACTGGGAATAAATGCTGGAATGATAATGGAATGATACTGGGAATAAATGATGGAGTGATGCTGGGAATGCTATTGGGAGTAATGCTGGTGTAGGTGTTGGGATCTCCTTTTCTGTGTTGTGTGTAATGAAGACCAAGGTAGCCAGTCTCAGATTCTCTTGATTCTTTAATAGCATCTCTGGTTTTGGTTCTGGTTCAACACATGAAACAAACGTGCTTATCAGCTCCCACAGTCACGGCATCGATACAACTGAAAACGGAAACAACTCACCTCTTTTACGCTGCCAAGTTTCTAGCATCAGCCACACAAAATACATACAGATGGAAAAGTAATTAAAACATGGTGATAAAAAAGATCAGGCTTGTATTGCTCAGTGCAAGCCAACTCTCCACAAGTCCTCCTGATATCAGGCTGATGCTTGATGGAGGGGGCACCTGCCTCAAGTCTGCAGGAACTCCAACTTGTGGCGTTGGAAATAAGTCCGAACTTTAGGCTAAGAATGTGTTAGGAATAAATGCTGGACTGAAGGTGGGAATGATACTGGGAATGATTCTAGGAATGATGCTGGAAATAAATGCTGGTAATGATACTGGGAAAGGTACTGGGGAAAATGCTAGGAATGATGCTGGGAATGATTCCTGAGAATAATGCAGGGATATTACAGGAAATGATCCTGGGAATAATGCTGGGAATTATGCTAGAATAAAAGATAGAATGATGCTACGAATGATAGTAGACATAATACTGGAATGACACTGGGAAGGAAGCTAGGAATGATCATGGAATTATATGCGGGAATGGTGCTGGGAATGATACTGGGAATAATACCAGGAATGATGCTGGAATATTGCTGGGAATAATGCTGGGAATTATGCTGGAATATTGCTGTGATTTATCCGAGCAATATTCATTCAATATTCACCAATATTCCATTCCCATGCTAGGAATGATGCTGGAATATTGCTGGGAATAATGCTGGGAATGATACTGGGGAAAAATGCTAGGAAAGATGCTGGGCATAAAGTCTGAGATGATATTAGGAATAAGCTGGGAATAAATGCAGGGAATGATGTTAGAATTTAATGTTTAGAAAAAGGTGAAGAATGTTGCTCGGAATAATGCTAGAATAATGCTAGAAAAGATGCTGGGCATAAATGCTGGAATGATGCTGGGAATAATAAGGGGAAAATGCAATAATATTGCATGGAATGATCCTGGGAATGATGCTAGGAATGGTGCTGGAATAAATGCAGGAATGGTGCTGGGAATGATGCTGGAATAATGCTGGGAATGATGCTGGAATATTGCTGGGAATAATGCCGGGAATGATGCTGAAATATTGCTGGGAATAATGCTGGGAATGATGTTGGAATAATGCTGGGAATGATGCTGGAATATTGCTGGGAATAATGCTGGGAATGATACTGGGGAAAAATGCTAGGAAAGATGCTGGGCATAAAGTCTGAGATGATATTAGGAATAAGCTGGGAATAAATGCAGGGAATGATGTTAGAATTTAATGTTTAGAAAAAGGTGAAGAATGTTGCTCGGAATAATGCTAGAATAATGCTAGAAAAGATGCTGGGCATAAATGCTGGAATGATACTGGGAATAATACCAGGAATGATGCTGGAATATTGCTGGGAATAATGCTGGGAATTATGCTGGAATATTGCTGTGATTTATCCGAGCAATATTCATTCAATATTCACCAATATTCCATTCCCATGCTAGGAATGATGCTGGAATATTGCTGGGAATAATGCTGGGAATGATACTGGGGAAAAATGCTAGGAAAGATGCTGGGCATAAAGTCTGAGATGATATTAGGAATAAGCTGGGAATAAATGCAGGGAATGATGTTAGAATTTAATGTTTAGAAAAAGGTGAAGAATGTTGCTCGGAATAATGCTAGAATAATGCTAGAAAAGATGCTGGGCATAAATGCTGGAATGATGCTGGGAATAATAAGGGGAAAATGCAATAATATTGCATGGAATGATCCTGGGAATGATGCTAGGAATGGTGCTGGAATAAATGCAGGAATGGTGCTGGGAATGATGCTGGAATAATGCTGGGAATGATGCTGGAATATTGCTGGGAATAATGCCGGGAATGATGCTGAAATATTGCTGGGAATAATGCTGGGAATGATGTTGGAATAATGCTGGGAATGATGCTGGAATATTGCTGGGAATAATGCTGGGAATGATACTGGGGAAAAATGCTAGGAAAGATGCTGGGCATAAAGTCTGAGATGATATTAGGAATAAGCTGGGAATAAATGCAGGGAATGATGTTAGAATTTAATGTTTAGAAAAAGGTGAAGAATGTTGCTCGGAATAATGCTAGAATAATGCTAGAAAAGATGCTGGGCATAAATGCTGGAATGATGCTGGGAATAATAAGGGGAAAATGCAATAATATTGCATGGAATGATCCTGGGAATGATGCTAGGAATGGTGCTGGAATAAATGCAGGAATGGTGCTGGGAATGATGCTGGAATAATGCTGGGAATGATGCTGGAATATTGCTGGGAATAATGCCGGGAATGATGCTGAAATATTGCTGGGAATAATGCTGGGAATGATGTTGGAATAATGCTGGGAATGATGCTGGAATATTGCTGGGAATAATGCTGGGAATGATGCTGGAATATTGCTGGGAATATTGCTGGGAATAATGCTGGGAATAATGCTGGGAATAATGCTGGGATATTGCTGGGAATAATGCTGGGAATGATGCTGGAATATTGCTGGGAATGATGCTGGAATATTGCTGGGAATAATGCTGGGAATGATGCTGGAATAATGCTGTAAATGATGCTGGAATAATACTGGGAATAATGCTGGAATATTGCTGGGAATGATGCTGGAATAATGCTGGGAGTAATGCTGGGAATAATGCTGGAATATTGCTGGGAATAATGCTGGAATAATGCTGGGAGTAATGCTGGGAATAATGCTGGAATAATGCTGGGAACAATACTGGGAATAATGCTGGGAATAATACTGGGAATAATGTTGGGAATCATGCTGGGAATAATGCTGGGAATAATACTGGGAATAATGTTGGGAATCATGCTGGGAATGATGCTGGAATAATACTGGGAATAAATGCTGGAATAATGCTGGGAATAATGCTGGAATAATGCTGGGAATAATGCTGGGAATAATGCTGGGAATGATGCTGGAATATTGCTGGGAATATTGCTGGGAATGATGCTGGAATAATGCTGGGAGTAATGCTGGGAATAATGCTGGAATATTGTTGGGAATAATGCTGGGAGTAATGCTGGGAATAATGCTGGGAACAATACTGTGAATGATGCTGGGAATGTTGCTGGAATCATGCTGGGAATGATGCTGGAATAATACTGGGAATAAATGCTGGAATAATGCTGGGAGTAATGCTGGGAATAATGCTGGAATAAGGCTGGGAATAATGCTGGGAATGATGCTGGAATATTGCTGGGAATATTGCTGGGAATAATGCTGGGAATTATGCTGGAATAATACTGGGAATAAATGCTGGAATAATGCTGGGAGTAATGCTGGGAATAATGCTGGGAATAATGCTGGGAATGATGCTGGAATATTGCTGGGAATATTGCTGGGAATAATGCTGGAATAATGCTGGGAATAATGCTGGGAATAATGCTGGGAGTAATGCTGGGAATAATGCTGGAATAATGCTGGGAGTAATGCTGGGAATAATGCTGGAATAATGCTGGGAATAATGCTGGAATAATGCTGGAAATAATGCTGGGAATAAATGCTGGGAATGATACAGGGAAATATGCTGTTGCTAATGTTGCCTCCACTGTCTGGAATCTCCGACAGGAACAGCTGGTAAACTTTCCTCCTCGGGAGGAAAGTTTACATCCACTCTCCCCTTAAAGACACTGATAGAGTTAACTACAGACGCACCAGCTCAGCAAATCCATGTGCCTCACTTCAAAATCAATACCTGCAGCTTTAAATGATACGAGAATCGTCAGGCTTAGCAAGCCCCAGGAATCAGATACATTTCTGAATTCATTACATTTGATGATATCAGTCCTGCTATACTTCATTCAGGCTCCTCTGAGAAACGACCCTTTCAACCCTTTTCTTTTATTTCTTCAGCTTGGATGTAATGATTAATGATATATTTACTATATTCTGCATTTTCCCTAATCTTTATGTTCTTCAAAGTAAAAAGTTTATGTTATAAAAGTGAGACCTATTGCTTCCAAAAACATGCACTGAGCTGAAGCATGAACAACATTATGTTTACATTCAATGTGCCACAAAAAGTCAGATTTATCGGCTCTCCTGAAATCCAAAATTCTACTATATCTGCAAAGAAAAGCATTCAGGGCACACTCATCATACAAGCCAAAACTCATGCATTAAGAGTATAGGCTTGACATTCAAACAAGAGATAGTTGGAGAGCCTGAGAGAAGAAGGGACCTGCTGGAGCAAAGAAAATGGCTTCTTGTTAAGGATTTTCACTCAGGCAGACGAGTCCCTAAGGCTACTGTGTGGTAAGTTTACTCTTGGCTTTTCTGTATTTCTGTGGTTCTAATTCATCTAAAGCAGATTTTTAACTTCAGTTAGCCTTTAGTGTTCCCACATTATTCAGCTTCATCCTGGTTCATCTTCAGTCTTCTACATATTATCTTGGACTTTAGATACTCAAAAATACAATCAGTTGTCACTACAATACTCTGACTTTTCTGCTTATTAAGATTAAAACTATGAAGCAGCAACAGACATGATCTGTGATCCATTTCACAACGTTTTTTTCTTCAAAATAATTCTGGAAAAACATTTTCAAACGGTGGCACAGTGGTTAGCACTGTGGCCTCACAGCAAGAAGGTCACTGGTTCGATCCCTGGCTGGGGAGGGGTTTGGTCAGTGGTATTTCTGTGTGGAGTCTGCATGTTCTCCCCGTGTATGCGTGGGTTCTCTCTAGGTTCTCCGGCTTCCTCCCACCGTCCAAAGACATGATGTTAGGTTGACTGGTTACTCTAAACCGCCCCTAGGACTGAGTGGTTGTTTGTCTCTGTGTGTCCCTGCGATGGACTGGCGAGCTGTCCAGGGTGTACCCTGCCTGTCGCCCAAAGCCAGCTGGGATAGGCTCCAGCTTCCCCGCGACCCTGAATTGGAATAAGCGGTTCAGAAAATGAATGAATTTTCAATTGGACCATTTCCATTAGTTACTCTTATTGTTAAGTAATGTGTGGTTCACAACAACTTAAACTACATAATAACAACAGCGAAAATTATGTTACATAAAATGATTTGGTTTTGGAAAATATTGATATGTGTCAATATCCAAACTTAACATATTTGAATTGGAAGCCAAAATAAGCCAAGTGGTATGTCTCTACTTTGTTTGCACAAAATAAATGTGAACAATGATCTGAAATTTATTGTTGTTTGTTGTCGGTGTAAGTTTTTGCCATCTTAGAGATCAAATATGGTATGAGTATAAATATCATCAACATGTGGTGTTATCCTATTCTGAAATAATGACTCAGCGGCCAGAATACCTGATCCCCACAAGTCATTTCCTGCTGTCTTTGTGTTGACGATATTTCCACAGTTTCCAGAAACAAACTGGACAAAGAAAGCAAACAGAAACCCTGTTCACTCAACAAACCTCTGGTTTCTTTAGTTTTTAGGATAAGAATAAAGGTGGCAACTTCTGTCATGATTCATTGGGACGATGTACAAAACCCTTCAAAGATAGGCTATATGTCAAGGACTAAAAATGATTTAGGACAAATAAAAATGTATCATGTAGATACAGATGTGAAACGATAGTTTTACTTTGGATTATCCTATTTCAAAAATAAGGGGAAACGGTAATCTACCAACAACACAACGCAACACAGATTCAGGCTTTACTACAAATAACTCCAAGTCAAATATAATCTTGGTATGCAAGCTGAAAGAAATATGCAGTGTGTGTGTTATTTCTATTTTTAATATGATGTCTCCTTCCAGTGTTTACAGGAACTTCACTGTCCTAAATAAAAAAATATAAAAACATTAGAGGGAGACCTCCAAACCAACAGTACACTGCTCTCTACAGCAATAATCAGATTCCTTGTGGAGAGAATGCGCCCCTCTGGTTTTGCTGGAAGATAAGAGACACCCACCTCATGAAGCAAAGGCAGCAGCAGTAGAAGCTGGACTGTAAGGACATCCAGATGCTAAACCGTACGGCTGTTGGACAGTATGGACCGGCACCGGACGGGAGGAGGACATGTTGCAAAATGATGACTGACAGCTTGGCTTTAGTAAAGACAAGTACCACTGGGAATGCACCGAATTCTCACAACACACACATGCACGCGCACATACCACGCTTGCTCTCCACAGGCCAGAGGAAACAGGCTAGTCTCTACAGAAGGAAACATTGTACACACACACACACACACACACACACACAGTCTAACTGCAGAGTACTTTTATCTATCATTTTCACCTGCTGTGTGTGTGTGTGTGTGTGTGTGTGTGTGTGTGCTGAGGAGGAAAAACGGAGCGGAGCCACGTGACAGCTTAGTTTCAGAGCGTCTACGGGGACTTGGACTGGTTACTCAGACATCCGGGGCTGAAGACCCGGAACCCAGCTTGGTGACACACCTGGACTGGAATAAGGTGTTTTTAATCTACTCTGTTGTGTGAAAGGGTTTTTTATTCCGACATTTCTGTGTGAAGCTCTGCGCCTTGCATGAAAAGTGCTTTCTAAATAAAACTAGATCTACTTCTGACAACTCTTCAGCTCAGATCATGAAAGGAACATTAAAGTCTACGCGCAGTGTGGCTCTAGCCCTCTGTCCATGCTGCAGTTTACTGGATTATTAAACTCTTACATCATTTCCCACATGAACTAGATTACTAATTGAGGGCGTTGATGTTAAATCCGTTTTCTTGGTCCTGCAGAGTTTCATTTCAGCAGCTGTCAGGATAATATTCTACATCATCAGATTTCCTTCAGGTTGGTGCTCTCACGTGATGGTGACACACTCAGATCTGAACGGTTTGGGTGTTTGTGAATCTGCGCGCGCGTGCGCCACCTCTACCCGTGCATGTGGAGGTGAGGCGGTGGAAACGTGCACACCAGTCAGCGCGCCAATCCGAGCTATCTGCCGAGGGGGATTTGCCTATAGGCTGCCTGCCTCTGGCTCTGGGATTAAACACCCCACCATGGATCCATACATTCTCACTGTGGTCACGGCGCGAGGCATGCGCGGAATCCTTTGCGCAGGTACCGTGTGGAGTGTCCTGCAGCTTTGAGACTTGCAGGGGAAGCTGGGACTCCGGACGACATGAGGACGGATGCTGTGCTGCTCGGCACGCTGCTTTGGGTGGTCGCTGTGTTCGGAGAGAAACGTCCATGCAGGCACGTCAGGTCAGTGCAGACAGGAGGAAGAAAGATGTTTCAACCCTTAGATCAGGGGGATCAAACTCAGATAAACAGTGGGCCAAAATTTAAAATTGGACCAAGTTGCAGGCTACCTGTGATATTTATTGACTAAATCTTCCGGACATGATGATGAACCTCGGTGGTGATCAGCTTCTGTGTTTCTGTTCAGGTTGTCATTCCTCATGCTTGTTTTTCTCTGGGTTCACAAACTTTCATCATGCTCTTTAGAACAAACATCCCCGCACTGAAGGCGGTAGCTTCAACTTGGTACTGCCATGGGGAATGAAACACAGGCGACAGAAGAGGAAGCAGACCCTTCCTAACCCTAATGCACAAGAAGCAGAAAACTGAACAGCCAAGAGGAAAAACCTACAAAATAAAAGAGGAAATATGACACAACAACAAATAAAACAAGACCAGTACAACATAGATCATGATGGTACAACAATCAGTCCATCCTGGCAAGTTAAGGCTCGTGTAAAGCAGCTCTCACCTTAGTTTAACCCTGCGGCCTAAAGCAACCTTCAACTGAAGCCTGATGTGCAGATTTATGAATTAATGTCTAACTGACTAAGATGAAGGTTTTTTTTCTACTACTGTCAAATAAAGTTCAACATTACGTTTGTAATTTCACGTTGTAAGCAACGTTTATCACTGCTCTAATAAATATAAATGTATTCTTCTAACAGAAAGTTCGAGAAAGTCAACTTTCAGGTGACATTTGTGAAAGAGGTAGAAATCTGACTGACATAATGAATTCATGATGTTCAGTAGAATCATATAGACATCTCCATGCAATGTGCAGCACCAGCGGTCTGCAGGTAGATGTTGGCAGACAGACTGACCGGCAATGCAGGCAACAACTGGAACACAGCTGTCATCAAGGACTTTCCACCTTCACTTCCACAATTATGTAAGGGGTGGCAGTGGCTCAGGTGTCATGTCTTGTGACCTGCTGGTTGGCGGTTCGAGTCCTGCTACCCAACGCTCCTGCAGCCCCGAGGAAGATTGTTGCTCGGGGGTGCAGATGGCCGGTCCCAAGCCTGGATAAATGCAGAGGGATTTGTCAGGAAGGGCATCCGGTGTAAAACGTGCCAATTCAGCCAAGCGATGATTTGCTGTGGCGACCCCTTCAGAGGGACAAGCAGAAAGATAAACAACAATGTTGTTGGTGATTTTGCCAGTAATTTTCTAGCCTTAAAGCATGTGGATGTGGCGTTAAGGGTTAAAAACTCACACTGTCTACATGCTGGGTTGTCTAAGCTTTGTTTTTAGCCACAGCAACAAAAGGTGATGTGCCTGGTTAGAAAAAATCACTTCCAGTGATTATGTAAGCTATAATCTGATTGTTAATGGGCCTCCTGCTATTGTTTTGGCTTCGGTGAAGGTCAGTTGACAGATAGGAAGGTCAATGTGAAATGTTTCTTTAACATCCAGGTCTGAGGCTTGCTGTCTTCCTGCATCTGTCAGAGGATTTCCCACTTGAAGCTAAGTTGACCTTACAGTTTTTAACTTGAGATTTTTTTAATGAAGCCACAGCTTGCTTTGTTAATGCGTAGTTAAAAACACACTCGTGTTACAACTGTGACATGTCTAATTAATTTTATCACTATTAAAAACTTTTCTACCACAAATAATCATTTAAAGCATATCCAGGATAGATTGATTACATTTGAATGATCAGCATTGGATGGATGAACAGAGGGATAGATGGAAGAATGGAGGGATGAATGGATGGATGGAGGGATGGATGGAGGGATGGATGATGGATGGATGGAGGGATGGATGATGGAGGGATGGAGGATGGATGGATGGATGGAGGGATGGATGGAGGATAGAGGGATGGAGGGATGGATGGAGGGATGGATGGAGGATAGAGGGATGGAGGGATGGATGGATAGATGGAGGGATGGATGGAGGATAGAGGGATGGAGGGATAGATGGAGGGATGGATGGAGGATAGAGGGATGGAGGGATGGATGGATGGATGGATGGAGGGATGGATGGAGGGATGGATGGATGGATGGAGGGATGGATGGAGGATAGAGGGATGGAGGGATGGATGGATGGAGGGATGGATGATGGATGGATGGAGGGATGGATGATGGATGGATGGAGGGATGGATGGATGATGGATGGATGGAGGGAGGATAGAGGGATGGAGGGATGGATGGATGGAGGGATGGATGGAGGATGGAGGGATGGATGGATGGATGGATGGAGGGATGGATGATGGATGGATGGAGGGATGGATGGATGATGGATGGATGGAGGGAGGATAGAGGGATGGAGGGATGGATGGATGGAGGGATGGATGGAGGATGGAGGGATGGATGGATGGATGGAGGGATGGATGGAGGATAGAGGGATGGAGGGATGGATGGATGGATGGAGGGAGGATAGAGGGATGGAGGGATGGATGGATGGAGGGATGGATGGAGGATGGAGGGATGGAGGGATGGATGGATGGATGGAGGGATGGAGGGATGGATGGATGGAGGGATGGAGGGATGGATGGAGGGATGGAGGGATGGATGGATGGATGGAGGGAGGATAGAGGGATGGAGGGATGGATGGATGGAGGGATGGATGGAGGATGGAGGGATGGATGGATGGATGGAGGGATGGAGGGATGGATGGAGGGATGGATGGAGGGATGGAGGGATGGATGGATGGAGGGATGGATGGAGGATGGAGGGATGGATGGATGGATGGAGGGATGGATGGAGGATAGAGGGATGGAGGGATGGATGGATGGAGGGATGGATGGAGGATGGAGGGATGGATGGATGGATGGAGGGATGGAGGGATGGATGGAGGGATGGATGGAGGGATGGATGGATGGATGGAGGGATGGATGGATGGAGGGATGGATGGATGGATGGAGGGATGGATGGAGGGATGGAGGGATGGATGGATGGAGGGATGGATGGAGGATGGAGGGATGGATGGAGGGATGGAGGGATGGATGGAGGATAGAGGGATGGAGGGATGGATGGATGGATGGATGGAGGGATGGATGGAGGATGGAGGGATGGATGGATGGATGGAGGGATGGATGGAGGATAGAGGGATGGAGGGATGGATGGATGGATGGATGGAGGATAGAGGGATGGAGGGATGGATGGATGGATGGAGGGATGGATGGAGGATAGAGGGATGGAGGGATGGATGGATGGATGCACTTGGTGTTGTCAAACGGTCAAGCCGGCTCAACGGGGTCAGGCACTTGTTTTCTGCTGTAATGCTCCAGATGCATTCCACTTTATTAATGATAATTCATCAAGTAATCGTCTCATTCATTGAACATTAAGCTATTTTATGTCACATTAAGTCGCTGCTGTCTGCTACCTTCACATACCAGGAGATGGCGCAACATTGTAGAACATGGCTAAAAATATGGACCATGACAAAGCAAGCAGTCATTATTGGTCTTTGTATGGTCAGTGATAATTCTAAAGACAACTGATGTGAATTATTTTTGTGTATATGTACACACAGTTCTGAGAGTTATATCATTGTAATATCCCTCCGTTTTTCGTACTTTAAACGCATCACCATTACATAATATTTTTTCTTTATCCACCATATATCCCATAATACTCATTTTTTCTTCTATGAGGCGTTGCTGCACCTGCTCAACCAATCAGTATTCAGTCTCTCTTCCGTTCCACTGTCGCTCCTCATCAGTCAACAGGTGGCAGCCATGAAGGGACAGTGACTTTCTTTCATCTTTGGACTCCTTTTCTTTCAATTGGACAATTTTTCTTTAAAGAGGTGTTTGTGCATCCATGAGACTGTAAGTTGCCTCTTTTATTGCCCCAGCCAATTTATGAAGTAGTGTGCATTGTTTGTGTTCTCAGTGGCAACTAATATGTTTTTTTGGTATTTGGTTTAATGGTAAAATTTGTGTGCGACACAATATTTCTCATTATTGTCTTATATATCACTTTAGATGTGTAATTCACAATAATTACTGCGCATTGTGGCGTTCTAGACTCAGCATCGTGCACTCTCACTGTCTAATGCATGGTTCCTTGTTGTTTAATTCTTTCTCAATGTATTCTTCTATAGGGACTTTGATACAGCTGCAACAAATGCATGGAGTAACTGCACATTTGTAAAAACACGACATGAAACCAAATAATGAAAAATTAAAATAGGTTCCAATTAAAACAGAAGGAACAAACATGGCTCCAAATTCTGAACAGTATTAAGAAAATGAATCACTAATGGGTCAAAGTTGAGAGAGCGCAGTAGCCATTTAAATGGGTGTTAAACATGAGCTTCAAAATGGGAATAGGAAAATGAAAAAAACTGAGTGAGCTGCCAATGTCCAACGTCTCAGTGAACTTCTGCTTGAATATTGTCTCACAAGGATAAACTGACCGACTGTGCTGAGACCAGGTTGGGCCAAACTGCTCAGACAACCTATTCAGCTTAGAATTCGTACAGTTTTGTTTGTTGTTGCCTACTTAATGTATTTTGCTATATGCGTTTGTTAAAACCTATAGCCTATATGTCCATGGTCTATTTGTGTTGGAGCTCACATCTATTAAAGTATAATGAAACCAAAACCAATAATCAAGCTCCTAGGGTTACATCCACATTTACTGATAAGTGATATGATTAAATAGTCATTTATTTGTCATATCTGGAGGAAAAATAGTAATTTAGCAAAGCAGCGTTTGTAAAAGGCTAATAAATGAAAAAGAACACTCAAACAAATGATGCCTTGGGATGGACTGGTGACCCTTCCAGGGTGTACCCTGCCTTTCACCCAACGGCTGCAGGGATAGGCTCCAGCTCCCTTGCAACCCTTGATTGGATGAAGCTGTTAAGACAATGAATGAACAACACAAAATAACTGAAATGCTTAAATATGTTTATTAGAATAATAAATATTTCTGTTGTAAAAAATAAATAAATCTGACTTCTGTTAGTTATTTTCTGTTATTTATTCTAAATTTGCTGAATAATTTTTGGGTCTGAAAAATGTACAATTTTATATCATCACAAAATAATGTTCTTGTTTAAAAATGACGGCTTGTTTTGGTATCGTATGTATACGATACCAAAACAAGCCGGCAGCTGAAATGAGTTTCCTCCGCAGGGTGGCCGGGCTCTCCCTTAGAGATAGGGTGAGGAGCTCGGTCATCCGGGAGGAGATCAGAGTAGAGCCGCTGCTCCTCCGCATGGAGAGGAACCAGTTGAGGTGGCTCGGGCATCTGGTCTGGATGCCTCCTGGACCTCCCTGGTGAGGTGTTCCAGGCACGTCCCTCTGGGAGGAGACCCCGGGGAAGACCCAGGACACGCTGGAGGGATTACATCTCTCGGCTGGCCTGGGAACGCCTCGGGATCCCCCCCGCAGAGTTGGCAAATGTGGCTGGGGAGAGGGAAGTCTGGGCTTCCCTGCTTAGGCTGCTGCCCCCGCGACCCGACCCCGGATAAGAGGCAGCAAATGGACGGATGGATGGCTTGTTTTGGTATTTTCAGCTTGATTTTCCCACTAGGTTGCTCTTCTCCTGGTATGTGAAGGTAGCAGACAACGGCTGTAAATATTGTTTAGGGGTAATTATCACTGGGTAGATGGTTTGTGTGGTAGATGGGGGGGTCACATGGATGTGTATCAATGTAGGTTTAAACTGTTCAAAGGGTGTGTCAGCCATTCTGAGGTTTTGTGGGGGAGGAGGGCAGGGTTGCTATATTGTTTGTTGACTGCCTGGTTTATGTAGGCTACATCACGTAAGGTTACAGTAGGCCACTTCTTATACTTCATCTTTCCCAGTTCATCAGGCGGTGAATGTCATCTATGTTTTTTCACCAATAAAGTGAGAAATGTACGTAACCTATGTGCATAATTTGGAAAAGCGACATCACATAAAACAAACACACTGAACTGGTCATGGAGTGGAGGTGTGGACCCAAATGCAGAGACGGAATGGCAGGAGGCAGACAATTTGGGGGAAGAGGTTTTAATCCTTAAACAAAAACTAAACTAGACAGAAAACACAAAAGAGACTAAACAGGCAACTACACACAATGCAGCAAACACAAGCAATGAACCATCACCGAGAACATAAACCAAAGGGTATAAATACATAGAAGGAATGACAAGGAACAGGTGAACTGAATCAGAAAATCAAAAGCAGGTGAGCTAATTTAATGGAAGAAAAATGTAAGACAATCCACAAGACAACAAAACTACAGAATAAAATGGGAAACCAGGAACTAAAGAGACAACACAAAACATCATACTATGACAGAACCCAGCCATTGCCTCTGCAGCTACCATGTTAGTCAGTCATTAGTTAGATAGACGGACGGACGGACGGACGGACGGACAGACAGACAGACGGACAGACAATATATGATGATTTAATATGTACACTGGCAAGACACACCCAATAAAGGAGTGGTTCTGCAGGTGGAGACCACAGACCACTTCTCAGTTCCGATGCTTTCTGGATGATGTTTTGGTCTGAATGCTGGCGGTGCTTTCCCTCTAGTGGTAGCATGAGACGGAGTCTACAACCCACACAAGTGGCTCAGGTGGTGCAGTGGGTCAGTAGTGGTGTGGGGTGGCATTTCATTATAGGGCTGCATGTGAAATTAATTGTCAATCAGTGTTGCTTCCTAAGTGGACAGTTCCATTTCACAGAAGTCTGGTTGACTTGGAGTTACATTATGTTGTTTAAGTTTTCCCTTTATTTTTTGGGCAGTTATGTATGTGCGTGTATATGTGTATACATGTGTATGTGTGTATTAGGACCCGACCGATATATCGCCGGCCGATATTATCGGCCGATATGGGGGTCCAGGGCGATATCGGCTATCGGTAAAAAATTGCAGAATTTTTATTGATTTATTTTTGTCATATATTTGTTTCTGCATCTCCATTCATGAGACTGCCCAGTTAAAAATGTAATTGGGCTGCTCATCCAGCAGATGACATGGGCGCCATCTGCTGGGTAAGTATCGGGGGCGGGGCCATCCTAACTCATGGCTGCCTACTGTGGACGCCGAGACAGAGCAAACCGGACGGTGAAACAGATAGACGCTGAGTCAAGTAAAGTCACGTCTGCTCACCAGCATTTTATATTTAGTCTCTGGTAAGTTGAAATGTTAAATAAACACAGTGATGTTTTCCCTCTTACATTCTCTACAGACTGGTCATTGCCTCGTGGCCGCGCTGCGTTTAAAGCTACGATAATTCTTACCTTGCTAAAAGTTAAGCATGCACAAATAAAATGTTGCTGTCTAAGTGCATAAAAGCATCATAACTGGTGTTTTTTTAGTGACATAAAGTTATTATGTTTCTTTCTCTCTCTTAAAATAAGTCTAGTCTTCATTAAACGGCTCTTTGCCATCGTAAAAAACATGTAGCAACCTGCTTTGTTAATACATCCATCCACACGCTGGCTTCTACTGTTACTGCAATAGTAGTGCAGTCCATCACACCATGCAACATTTTCAGGCCCAAGCGTGATTAATATTATATACAATCAGAAAGATATTGGTGTTTTGTGACGGACAGACAGACAGGACAGACTATGCTGAAGTTAAATAGCAATTATCGTCATCATCTCTAAAGATATAATCTGACAGCTATTTTTTCCAACTGTGTCTTTAAAAATGACGACTTTACATGTTATAGAGGCGCCCCCAAAACCCCCGTAGTCATGGACTACATGATTACTACTACATGTAGTCATTCATAGACTTTCCTGTAGGCAGGAAAGTCATCAGAGGGAGGAAAACCTGATGTTTTGCAGCGAGGAAAGCCGTGCTTAGCGTTTAGGCTGGTGAACGTGTGTGAAAGTTGGTGTCTGCGTGCCATTTACACAACTTCTGAACACTTATTATTATTAGTGGTGCAACGGATCATCATTGATCTGCGATCCGTTCGGATCAGTATCTACGGTTCGGCACACACGTGATCCGCGGACTGATATGAAAAAAAAAAAAGAAAGCTGCGTGCATAATCGTTCCACACAAGTGCAGCGTGGTCATGGCGAGCGGAGGAACTTGAACGCCCGGTTCATGTGTGGGAACACTTTGGTTTCCCTGTCAGATACGATGAAGAAGGAAAGAGGTCAGCTGATAAAACAGTGACGGTGTGTCGGCGCTGTGGAATAAGAAAACCGGATTTACATCTTTTAAATCAGTGAATAATTCAGATCGTTCATGGTGTCTAACAGGTAGACATGAGTTTAAGAATGAGCTGAGAATGGTTTAGCTTTGAGTCATATTTTTTAATTTTCTTCTGGTGGACGGATTTATCGGCCATTATATCGGCTATCGGCTCTAAAGTCTTTATATCGATATTGGTATCAAAAAATCCATATCGGTCGGGCCCTAGTATGTATGTGTATATGGGAGGATATCTATATGGACATATAACCCACCCGTCTTTCTATTATGGCTTCTCATCTAAATATCTTATGGGCGAATATGAGCATGCACAACACCCCATATCGCGCCTCCCACCCCCACCTCTTTTTTAAAATGATGTTTTATTGAATGTCTTAGGACTGTGTATGATATATGGTTTAAATATTTAGACCACTGTAAAGTCAAGTATGGCTTGTTGTCCCACCACATTAGTTTGCAAAAAAAAAATCTGAAACATTGTAACACACACCTAAAAACAGCTGTCTGCAAGTCTGTCAAGTTGTGTAACCTTGAAACTTGAGTTTTGAAATATTAAAATCTTCTGCAAACATAATTTTGTATGTGAGCTTTGCAGAGGTTCAAACCTCCAATTCAGCCTCACATTTTGTGTGCCAGTTATGTCCACGCCGCTGCGAGGTATTGATCATGTGATTTTTGCTAGCGGTCTCTTGATGATTTGGTTTGAAACTGTTTGAAACTCACACTGAAAAAAAAACCAAAATTTGTTCTTATGCTTGTTTTATTGGTGGTTAGAAATGTTCTTCATCTAATTGCCTTCAAGTTGGCGTTGCGTGGGAAAGTTAATTTCTTCCTGCTCTGTGGTGGAGGTGGTCTGACACTGGAACTGTTGCGCTCCACAGCTCCTCTCTGTTCAGGAGGTTTCATGTTGTCTACTTCCAGTAAACTCACATAAAACATATGGAGGGAAAAAGAGAAGCTGTTTTCTAGAAATGGAAGAAGCATAGAGTTTTACTGTAAAATGAAGTGTAATTGTACTGATCATCAGGGATTGATCATGCTCATATCAAACACTGCATGACATCTAACACTGCGCAACCATGTTTCTCTCTTTCAGATTGAAACGAGAAATGTCTCCAACTGATGGATCTAGTCATAGGCTTGGCAAGTATGTCTTTTTCTTATGTTCAATTACAGAATAAAATGAGGCCGGTCAGAAGGGTCTTATAGGAGATAAAAGCAGAGGAAGCACAGGATCAACATTTAATCTCATCATTGTTTTCTGTATTCAGACAGCTGGATGGCCCACTTCTGTGTCGCTTACTGAGCTGCACATAATCCTGTCTTATCCTTTCTGAATTAGGAAGTTCATAAGATTATTTCCATGAATTTCGCAGGATGACAGCAAGCAATATAGACAGGAATGATCTGTTAAAGCAGGAATAGAGTAAAAAAATTATGTGTTTTGGGTGTATTATTATTTATTATTGTTAATATAATTTATTATTTATTTTATTATTTCAGCTGAAATTTAACCCATCCAGCTAACGACATGATATCCCAGCCATGTTCACCTTGCTTTAGCATTTAGCATGCTAAGTTTACTAACTGGAACAAAATTGTGGTTTAACTCTTTCAGACACTGAATATTTACCTTTTACTTGGCAATAGAGTCAAAAGACTCTTTTAATGGTTTATTTTTTCACTTCTTTAGTCTCTAAAATAGAAGTTTTTTACTGCAAGACTGCAGCTTTATGTCTGCTTGACTCAAACACAGGAGCAATAGGGAGAATGTCTCTCTCTTTAATATTCTTCATGTGCCAACTCCAACATTAAAGCAGACCAGAATGTTACAGCAACTTTCTTCTAAATGCAAGCAGCCAGTAAAGCATGCAACACATTACTAGGATATGCATTTCTAAGCACATTGAATGGGTGTCGACATGAATGAATCACATTTTACTAATGGAAGCAGTTCAAGTTGCTTCTTTAATTCTCTTCAACAACAAAGTAAGTTGTTATGTGTCAGCAAACAAAGGAAGTGTGACTATATAAATTAGACAAACTACACAGTGTGTGCTTCACTAGCTTCCTCCGGGAGAGCGGAATCAGAATAGCAGTAGCTGCTGAGAGGCGTCAGTCTGAATAGGCCAATCAGATGTTTCATAGAATATAACCTGATTTTATTGTGCTTGGGGTTCATATCACATAGACATCACATGGAAAAGAACTAAATAAAGAAAGTGATTGAAAATCATCAATATACAGAAAGTAAGATAAGCTGAGGAGGAGGAGGACGGTGTTGTGCAATACTTACTTCTATCTACAAGTAACTAGAGCTACTTCTTTGTTTGCAACTTTGTACTTTTACTTCATGAGATTCTACAGGATAAAGTTACTTCGCACTGTTAAAAAAACTTAACAAATTAAGCCAAATTATGTTTTGGGTGTTATTTTTTTAATGTAATATATATATATATATATATATATATATATATATATATATATATATATATATATATATATATATATATATATATTATGGTAATATAATATTATTATAATATGATAATATTATAATAATATTAATCAATATTTCAAATGACACCAAAATGACGTTTCTTCAAAAGATGTAAAAAAGCTCTGGGACATACTTTGTAGGGCTGCTCGATTATGACAAAAATTATAATCACAATTATTTTGACTGAAATTGAGATCGATTATTTAACCCAATTATCCAGTATTTTTAAACAACGCTGCACCTTGTGGTGTTCTCGACTCCGTGTTGTGCATTATAACTGTCTAATGCTCGGTTCCGAGTTTTTTTAATACGCTTATATAGGAACTATTTTACGTTGGCCTGGATGTACGTTTTATACCAAACAACGGCTGTCAGGCTGCAGCGCGTTTCTCTTATTCACCTGTTAAAAGACAGCTGATCTGAACCAGCTGGTTAACACGTTGCTATGGTAACGCCCCGTAACGGAGGGATATTACAGTGTTTAACTGGCCGAACTATGTATAGGAAAATAATGCAGCCAGTTGTCACTGACAATGGTATAAACTATGTTTAGGTGAACTTCCACAACCTACTGCAGTTATTCTACATGGACCTGCAGCCGGAGCCGACTGAGACTGGCCGCCTGGGAGTGCTTTAGGACGGGAGAGGCTCCCGCTGCTCCTTCCTTACAGTAACTGCAGAACAATATGTGCCTTCAAGTCAGTCGCCAAAACACCAGAAAAGTCTCTAATAACTCCAGTAAAAGCTGCTAGATTTGTCGCTTTTAACAAAAAAAGTCTCCAGATTTAGCGAGAAAGTCTCCAAGTTGGCAACAGTGTCTGAATGAAAGCAAAGCGGCTGTGGGAGGAGTTTACAACACAGCGCTGCAACGCCAGAGACGCTCGATTAGCAGCTGAAGACAGCAGGAGAGGAAACTGCAGAGAGAAAAATAATCACACCCTTTTAGTTTTATCATCGTTGGAAACCCAGATCGTACTGAGATTACAGTCTGATTAATCGCCCAGAACTAATACTTTCCGCCACAAGGAAGCTAATATAAATTCTTCATACTTAAACATGAATTGTTCAATTTGAACCTGAACATGCCTGTTTGGATAACTGCTTTAAAAAGTTGAATTTGAATAACAATTTGAAATTGAATCTTTGTTTTTTTGTTTTATGCGTATTGTAGTAAAATTGAAAGTTTTATTTGAAACATTGGTTTCCCTAATTTATTTTTGTAATTTAGTTTCAGTTCTCTCCATTCACATTTAGATCTAAAATTCATGTTCAGATCTGAAATTCAAACTTTTGTGCCACACATCCAGTACTTGACATGAGACAAAACTGGTCGATCGCAGATGGTGTACCCTCAGTTTAACGCAATTATCCAATCAGGCATGTTCAGGTTTGAAACTGAACAATTCATATTCAAATATAAAGAATTCAGATTTGCTCCCTAGTAGCACAAAGTTTTTCCCTTAAAAAGGTCAAAATAAACTTGGATATCATGTTTTTCAATGATAAGGTAATCTTGATTATGTTTTCTTTTGTCTTGTTTCTGTTTTCTTGAAATAAGTCAAATTCAAGAGAAAAACACATAATTGCTACGTTTACGTGGGAGTTTTGATTCCTGTTTAATTTCGAAAAGTTAATTCCGCTTTAAACTGATAAAAAAAATTACCATGTAAATCTTAATTCCGAATGAAAATTTCTATTCAGAAATTAACTTTTCGATGTGAGTGCTGGTTTATTCGCATTTTAATTCCGAACTATTTAATTCCGCTGTCATGTAAACCTTCATTCCATTCTAAGTTCATTCCGGTTGTCCTGCGCATGCTCTTTACCTTGGTCCTGTCCCAATGGCGCGCGTTGTTTCACCTCCTGTGTTTGGTGGTCTATCTTTCTTCTCCTTCTCAGTTGCTTCAAAAAGTGAAGTAGTATGCTGGTGTTGAGCTGCTACTTCAAAATAACAATAAAATTAGCGGCAAAACTGGTACTTTTGTAGTTTTTACATGTTAAGAATGAAAAGATAAGGAGCAAACTTTATTTTCAGTATACGTCATACATCACACTGTCCAATTAGAACCCTTCCCAACTTGCTGCTCTAAAGAAGAATTAAGTGAGGACGTGTTTGATGTAAATCTCCATTTGTCATTGTTATTTTCATGTATCCTCGTAGGAGAATACGTTAATTCCGAATGATATAATTCCGAATGATTAATTCCGAATTAAAAAACGTCATGTAACTGTACCCAATGTCTCCATGGTGACCAGTTCTCATATCAATAACCCACCTTCCACCATAATTCTAGTGTCTATACATGTTCCAGACATAAAACAGTTTACCTGCAGTGACATTGCCAGCCGGTTTTCCTGGGGCTTCTGTCCCAACTGTTTCAAATCTAGCCCCAGTAGTCAAAACCAATTTAAGTCACTGTACACAGATGCTCCTAAACTAAACTGCCAGTCGCTCCCTGGTGGCTTGCTCTGTTTTTGTTTCCTCAGCCACAGGCTCGTTTTAAAAGAAAAACATGGTCAGCTGTGTCTGCTTTACCGCTCCTGGTTGAAAGTAAAGGGAATTTACCTTAAAGTGGAACTATTATGTGCATTTCAGGCTAATTTATTTTTTTATTTCTGAGACCAGAAGGGCTGGGATTGATCAAGTTATTGTCACAAATGGCTTTATTTACTTCAGAGCCTGAAAACGAAGTGGAAAACAGCAACCCACAGCAACGAATGCAGCAGGATGTCTCTCTTTGGTAAACTCACCAGCCATCGTTGGAAATAACTTTATCCCACGTTTTCCACCCGCCTGATGTATTTGTACATGCCCTTGTTAACCAGTAGAAGGTAACCAATCACCCAACCTTATCCCCCGGGACGTCACAAGGATTTCCACGTAGAAAAAACTCTCTAAAACCACGCGTTTTTCGTCGCCATGGAAATCGAATGGAGACAGTGCTGGAACTCAAACTCAAACATGCGTTTAGGTGATAAAAAACAGTGTCGTTCACATGTCTGATGAGGATTCAACACTGTAACACAGTAGAAAGCTCAGAAAACTCCAAATACCAGAATAGGACCCCTTTAAGGCTAGTTGCTGCTTCTCATCCACTCAACCTTCCAAACTGTCAGTGGCTAGGGCGTGTTAAAACAAAATAAATAAATTGTAGGGAGTTACTGTGAGGACACGGAAGTTCAGCCACACACAAAGGAGCTGTGAACAAAAAACAGCTTGAGGAAAGAAGGATGAAGCTAAGGAACAGAGGATCAGTCCAGGGACATGAGCAGCTTTGAGAGTTCAGGTTCTAGAGACAAGGTCAGGAGGGAGGCATGAGGTCAAGATAATATTGTAGATGAAGTACTTGACCAGGACGATAGGCAAGGCTCGAGGGTCCAGAGACAAGGCAAGGGTTGGTGTCCAGAAAATCCAAGAGGCGAGAGATGTGGGCAAGGTAAGGAATCCAGGGATGTGAAGAGGTGGGTCAGCAACAGGAGGTCCAGCTCCAGACGGATCACCACACCAGGCATGCCAGGATGGCGGAGGTGAAACTCCTGAACAAGAGACTCATCCATTATAAAACAAGCAGGAACCCAAGAACGCTCCTCCGGCCCATTCCGTTCCCAGTTAACCAGGTAGTGCAACCCACAGCCCTGCTGCCAGGAGCGGAGTAGATGTCAAACAGTGTAGACAGGCCCCCTATCAACAAACTGGGAGGGAGGAGGAGGCCTGGAGGAGGCCCGGAGGAGGCCCAGAGGAGGGCGCAAAATGGGAAATGGACACAGGCTTGATACAGCCTCTGATTTTAGCGCGCCTCTTCGTCTTGGCACCTAGAGTGGCAGGAGGAGCAACTTGTTCCGATAAGCTGGCCGAGCTGTTGCTTGAGCGAACATCTGCCGGGGTGCAGGAAGGGGAGGAGGTGGCACTTTTCTGGGCAGTCACAGCTGCAATGCTTTGCCTTCTCGCTTCTTCTCCTCACAGCATTTCTGCATGTGGCCACAGCCGAATTAATAAGCCTTTTAGATCCACAGGCAAGTCGAGCAGTTGAGTTTTCTCCTTTTTGAAACAGATAGGACAGATTTAACCACCTCGCTCTCTCTTGAGCGACCATCATGGCTGATCCAGAGGCCTGGATAGTGCACCTGTGAAGACCGTGTCACCATGCACAGCTCTTCCCATAGGTCTGTCGGTGTGGTCTACATTTCCTTCTGTAATTCAGCCTGGTATGCAAGGAGTAGTGACAATGCATTCAAAGCTTTCACCGACATTGCCACCGATTTATAGCCTTTTTCCATCATGGTTGACTGAAACAGTCGGCCTTAGAAGGCAGGATAGGGCCCGCTGTTGTCATGGTGGACTTGTGGGTGGGGTGAAGGTGGGATGCCAGGAGAGGTTCAACCAGAGGCAGATGGTAAAAACCTTTTTCCTTCATGTCAGCCCAGCCAAGTGCCTTGGACAAAAACCCTGTCCAAGTGCCTTGGTTTTTGGCAGAGAGAGGATGACTCCTTGACTGGGTTGCTTCTTCCAGGCATTCCAGGAAAACTGGCAGCAGCTGTCTGGTTGAAGACTTCGCTCTCGGGAGCCTTTTTCCTTCATAGCGAGATGTGGTGGTCTCTGTGAGGGTTTCAGGCCACTTAATGCCCAGATTTGAAGCTGCTCTTCTACAGGCATCATGCAGGTCCACCATTGCAGTTGGGGTTGGATAGCCGCTGCACGTTCCACTCGTAGTAGTATATATATATATATATATATATATATATATATATATATATATATATATATATATATATATATTTATATATATATATTTATATATATATATATGTGTGTGTGTGTGTATAATCAAACATCGAGCTGCGGCCCAGGGAATCCTGATGCCAGGTGTACATATGGACACTCTTATGTTGGAACATGGTGTTCATTATGGACAATCCATGACGAGCACAGAAGTCCAATAACAAAACACCATTTGGGTTCAGAGGGGGGGGACCATGCCTCCCAATCACTCCCCTCCAGGTCTCACTGTCATTGCCCACATGAGCATTGAAGTCCCCCAGCAGAACAATGGAGTCCCCAGAAGGAGCACCCTCCAGCACTCCCTCCAAGGACTCCAGAAAGGGTGGGTACTCTGAACTGCTGTTCGGTGCATAAGCACAGACAACAGTCAGGACCCGTCCCCCCACCCGGAGGCGGAGGGAAACTACCCTTTCATCCACCGGGGTAAACTCCAACGTGCAGGCACCAAGCTGGGGGCTGATGAGAATGCCCACACCTGCTCAGCGCCTCTCACCATGAGCAACTCCAGAGTGGAAGAAGGTCCAGCCCCTCTCGAGGGTTCTGGTTCCAGAGCCCAAGCCATGCGTCGAGGTGAGTCCAACTATATCTAGTCGGAACCGCTCAACCTCGCGCACAAGCTCAGGCTCCTTCCCCACCAGAGAGGTGACGTTCCACGTCCCTAGAGCCAGCTTCTGCAGCCGGGGATCGGGCCGCCAGGGTCCCCGCCCCTTGCTGCCCCCCAGCTCACACTGCACCCGACCCCTACGGCTCCTCCCGCAGATGGTGGTGAGCCCACAGAAGGTGGGGCCCATGTAACCCTTTCGGGCTGAGCCCGATCGGGCCCCATGGGCAAAGGCCCGGCCACCAGACGCTCGCTCTTGTGCCCCACCCCCAGGCATGGCTCCAGAGGGGGGTCCCGGTGACCTACGTCTGGGCAAGGGAACATTTATGCCCATGGTTGTAGTCATCATAGGGGTCAGTGAGCCATACTGCGTCTGGTCCCTCCCCTATTAAATCAAAGAATAATGAAAGAGGTTAAGATTGTAAACCCAAACTCTATTAAAACTGGGGTAGGTAATGTTGGGATATGAAGCAAAATGTGAAAGAAGCACCCTGTCTTGGCTCCTCCCTTTCTGGTTTTGCTCCTTGCGTGATCCAAGGCTTTTTTCTTACCTCCACCAAGGAGGTTATGTTTTTATCGACGTTTATCTGTTTGTGTTCAAAATGACGCAAAAAGTTATGGACGGATTTTAATTACATTTTCAGGAGTTGTTGGAAAAGTGAAAAAGAAGAACTGATTTAATTTTGGGGGTGATCCGGATCACTGTAATATCCAGGCCGTGGCGGAGGTTTGCGCTTTACCAGTGCTTTTTTATTCGCAGCTTTTTCCACCAACGATTTTCTCTTTCTCGGCTGTTTAGCAGGAGGAGGCAAATAAACCGATCCGGGTTGGGAAATCCTTACTGCATTTTCTCAGCCATGTTTGCCTTCTGAGTTTCTTCTTCACTACTTTGTATTTTCATCCTAACATGCTGTTTATATGCAGGGTGTGGCTATCAGGTATGCACTGCGGGAGGGGGAGGAGGGGAGCCGGGAGAAGCTTACAAAGTATAAGAAATGAACACCTTCAGTTCGGCCCAAATGTTTGGATTGGTCAGAGTTTTTACAGATTTACGGTAAACTGAGGGGTTTAACTATGTTTCTTATTGTTCCTGATTACAAAATGTAGAGACTACTATTAGGACGAGGAACCACTTCACCCAGAGTAACATGCAAGATTACCTACCCCAGCTTCAATGTCTGGAAAATGCATACAACTTTTTAAACAGTAAAAAAGAAATCCATGGCTAAAATTTCTGCTACCTGCTCACCCCCTGCTCTGATAATTCCTGCTACCTGCACCTCCTGCCATTTATAACCTGGAGATCTGGTCCGGGCTGAGCCCAGAGTGTCTTCAAATGCTCGAGATGCCCCTGCCTGTCAATGATGATGAAGATGAGATGTCATCTAAAGTTGATGTGACTGCTCTCTAGTTAAAGTTCGCTTTCAGTAAAATAAACCAAAATCATCACTTGTTGCAGATATTGCTTCAGGGCCCCTCCTGCTGCAGGAACCCTACTGCTGAACCCCTACTGCAGGGCTTCTGCTACAGGGCTCCTCCTCCTGTCTTGATGGATGGAGAGACTTCAGCCCATGAATGAAATTTTGACTTGTGTCTTTTAGCTCCATGTGGAAGCAATATCTGGATATCACTAAAGCACGGGGACTAAAGTCAGAGCAGCTGCTGAGGATAGATGACCACGACTTTACAATGCGACCAGGGTTTGGAGGTAAGGAAGTCCAGCTTTTCTAAGTTAATGGAGCTCTTTCACTGCCAGATTGGTATCTCTTTCCATGGATTTTCATATATAACCATGAAATAAGCTACATTACACACTCCTCAAGACTTCAGTGTGAATCTGAACACACATCAGTTTAAATACCATGTTGAGTGTCCAGCCTCGCAGAGATGATGTAACAGAGGAGGATTATGTCTGTGCCATCCTGCTTTGGGCCAATGATTAATTACCAGTCAGTCAGGAACTTTAGGTTTCAATAACTCCCCTTTTAATCGGCTGCATGAGCAGGTCTCAAAGCTTGAATTAGTCAACATTTAAACCGTCTAGCTTATATTTCATAAATACGTTCAAATTGTAGTCAGGCCCTTGGAAACCATTTAGCGTATGCTGGACTTCGCATTAGTCTGCTGCTGTTGAAAACATCTGGAAAGTTAAGCTACCCTGATTGAATACTGAACTCTAAGTACACATGCAAGTTTTGCAAAACAAAAATTCTGAACAGCTGAATCCAAACATCACTGGAAACCTCTCCTCTTAACGTGTTATTAATTAACTGATCTGTGTATATTTGGTAATATTTCTGTTTTTATTTGGTTTTACTTTGTTCATTGAGATTTAGAAAAATGCCATCAGTCAGAGAGACTCATGAGATAAATATTTTCCTCATAAAAATCAAACAAGAATAAATAGCACAGGATATATCACGCAGTTTCGAGTTTACCTGGTTTACCTGCTGCCTGTTACGTTGCGTGTGCATACGTACCCCTCGGTTTCGTGTCCCATTGGCAGTCCATTTTCATGTCTTTCACGTTGGCTGTTCCAGCTGTGTTGATTCTTTAAGGAGACTTGTGAAGCTTTGAGACTATGTCCCAATTGTTTAAAAAAAGATTTGATGCTTTAAACCTGCAATGTCAATTCACTAATAAAATGCTGCCCTTTGACTGCATGATATAGATTAATATGACAGGTTTGTCATATTCAAAGTTATAAAGTTAGAAAGTATTTCAGCATCATTGTTTTGGGTGTATGACCCTGATATTACACGCTATGATTTGACAGGCTATGATCTTAATGATTGGTGGACTAAACAGTAATATTTGCAAGTAACTACTTAAAACAATTAAACAATTTTAGAATATACCATTTATTAAATTTTTGCAACCATTTGACCTTTGGTTGCAGAGATATAAAGTAAAATGTTATATAACACTAACCTTTGTGGATGACACAAGGTCAAAATGTTAAAAGTCAGATGGAGGTCTGTTCTAAAAAAATAAATAAATAAAAAGAGAATTTGCTGGTGCAGACAAGATATCCAAATACATTATTCTTTTTAAAGGGTTCCTATTCTGGTATTTGGAGTTTTCTGAGCTTTCTACAGTGTTACAGTGTTGAATCCTCATCAGACATGTGAACGGCACTGTTTTTTATCACCTAATGTTTGAGTTTGAGTTTGAGTTCCAGCACTGTCTCCATTCGGTTTCCATGGCGACGAAAAAAGCGTGGTTTTAGAGAGTTTTTTCTACTTGGAAATCCTTGTGACGTCCCGGGGGATAAGGTTGGGTGATTGGTTACCTTCTACTGGTTAACAAGGGCATGTACAAATACATCAGGCGGGTGGAAAATGTGGGATAAAGTTATTTCCAACGATGGCTGGTGAGTTTACCAAAGAGAGACATCCTGCTGCATTCGTTGCTGTGGGTTGCTGTTTTCCACTTCGTTTTCAGGCTCTGATTCAGGTTCCAACATGTAGGGCTGGACGCTATGTGTTGACATTGTAGTTTGTTTTCTTATTGAGTTCATATGAGCCTAATCCTTCTGTTTATGAGACGTTACAATGACGGTGAAAGCAGGTGCGGTGCGCGCTCCCGATGTAGTGCAGTGGCGGGAGGCGGGGCTTAATGCGGAAGTGTCTCAATCCACTCGTTTTGCCCGCAGGCTGATCTGACAGCCTACGGAGAGGGTCGGTCTGAAGCAAATAAAGCCATTTGTGACAATAACTCCATCAATCCCAGCCCTTCTGGGCTCAGAAATAAAAATAAATTAGCCTGAAATGCACAGAATAGTTCCACTTTAAGAAAATAAAATTAAAGACACACAGCTCATGATTTTTTCCCAGTTGTCTCTTCTGAGCAGTTGACAGGACATGATGACATTACCATGTAGTTTCTGTTCCTTTTGCACTAACTCTGAAAAAATGGGTACCTCCTAAACACCCAATTAGTGCAACACAGCCACACAGCTTTTCTAGTTCCAGCATTGTCTAGTGTCTGCCTCACCACTGCTGGGTAAAGTGAGGGAAGCAAACTCTGAAGCGGGCTGCTGCTTGGCAAAGTAAAGTTTGTTGAACATGAAGCTAGCTGCTGGTAGATGGTACTGAAGACAGCTGGACCTGAAGCCTCGAGATGATGCTGGGTAAAGTGAAGGGAGCTAACCCTCAAGCTAGGTGCTGCTGGGTAAAGTGAAGAGAATAAACCAGGAAGTTATCTGCTGCTGGATGCTGCTGGTTGAAGTAAAGGGAACTAACCCTAAAGCTTAGCTGTCGCAGGGTAAAATAAACAGAGCTAACTCTGAATCTAGCTGCTGTTCGCTGATGCTGGGTAAAGCAAAGGGAGCTAACCCTCAAGCTAACTGCTGTTTTACCCAGGAGAATTGTCTCACCTTCTCATTAGTTTGGATGTGGAAAGTTTTTGTCAGTTTTCAGTGGTAGTGGAGCCAACAGACCAGGGGCCTCATTTAAAAAAAAATGTGTAGCAACGTACAGAAAACAGGAAATGCGGTTTTAAAAAAAAGACCACCCTAACAGAAATAACATTAAAAGAAAAATTTGTGAATAAGTAAAAATTCTCCACCTTTTTTGTTGCATCACTTCTAGACACTGTGTAAACCAGCAGTATTTGGTTTTGACATGAGGGGATGAGTTTGAGATTGGGAACAGCTTTTAGTATCTTGTAATAGACAATATTCCTCCATTATTTTGCACACCTTTGCAGGTGTGTAACAGGTTTCCTCCTGTGCATCAAGGCACCTCCGCCTGCACTTTATCAGTCTGATGGCCGCTACACCATGGCATGCCTGGCTGTGGTGCACATAGTTCTTTTACTTTGTGCTCTGGGTTAGGACTTTTCGACCGAGCTGGTTCCAGAGCTGGTTTGGAGCTAGAGCTACACTTAGCACTATTTCTGTGGTTTTCGACCGCCTAAGCGCTGGCTCTTGGTTCTCAAAACCGGTTCTATTCTGACACCACCTCTTTGCTGGGCCAGAGTTAAGAACTGTTTCAAGTTGTGTGCGTCAGCAGTTGGGGGCGGGGTTATCTGGCCAAAATAAGAGCGTCGAAACATGGACCAACATCTTCATACAAATGAAGAAATGGATACCAAAAAGCAGAATTGGTCCAAGGAGGAGATCCAGTGCTTTCTTGCTCTGTGGCCATCCGCAGAAGTACAGCAGAAACTGGAAGGCGCAAATCGGACAAAGCCTGTGTTCGAGATTTTGCAACGGGAGATGTCTGCCACTGGATATGAGCGTAGCATCGACCAACTGGTTAATACATTTAAAAAACTTAAAAAAGATTTCAGGGACCAGAAGAGGGAGCTGGGACGTAGCGGCAATGGGTGGCCCACAAAGAACCCACACTTCGATATCTTGAACTCCGTTCTTGGTGACCGGCCAGCGAATCAAACTCTGCCACAGTTAATTCAATTTCCCAGTCCATGGCAGATGAAACCCTGATGGCTAACAATACAACATTTACACAATCTGGTAAGTGTAGCCGTTTATGCACTTATGCAACAGGGGGATATCCTGCAGTATTAGATGTGGAGTGAATAGATTTTGAACCGTTTAAAACTGTTGTCTTTTGTTAGCTATGCTAACATGCTAACAAAGAAATTGGTCACGTGACTCACGTTCTCTGGTAATAAACGCGACTGTCTCTAGATATGCAAGCGTTATGGTAAGTGTAGCCGTTTCACACTGTTACACTTTTGCAACAGAGGGATATCTTATCACACGTATAGCATTACATGTGGAGGGAATCAATTTGGACCCATTTAAACCTGTTGTTTTTGTTAGCGAAACTAACATGCTAACAAACAAATGAGTCACGTTATTCACGTTCGCTGGTAATAAACGTGACTGTCCCTGGATAGGCATGCATTATCCTTATGGTGTGTAATGTGGCGTATCAAAACTGAATGCTTTTTTTCCCCTGTGTTTGCAACAGAACTGGCATCAGTGGAGTTGGAGCATACACCCTTGCCCACAGCGTGCAACTCACCTTTGCCAGAAATACTTTCTTCGCCATCCTCCACATCCACATAACGGTCTTGCAGACCAGGTAAACAAGTTAACTGCACAAATTTTTTCAACGGGTTAGTTTAAAGCACTTATGCACAGTTTGGGAATGTTTTGGTAACCCATTTTTTTGTCCAGTGAACAGGTAAACGAAAGCGGGACACTGATGCAGACCTGCTGGGTTACCTGGAAAGGTCGCAGGACAGAGTACAGCAGGACTGGGAGATGGATGAGCAATTTACTGTTGGCTTACTGGAAGGATGGAGGACCACAGCAGCGCCATGGTTGAACTGATGGGGCATATGGTATCTGTAATGGAAGGATTCTCTAAAAAATAAGCAACTTTTTAGATTGACATATATTTTTTGTCTCTTTTTATCCAATAAAACCTTTCATTGTTCAAGTGGTGTTTCTGTTTATATTAATTCTGTGAGTTTCATGCCATTACTGGGTTTTTTTTAATTTTTTTTATTTAGTAGTTATGTGGCCCTGCGATGGACTGGCGAGCTGTCCAGGGTGTACCCTGCCTGTCGCCCAAAGCCAGCTGGGATAGGCTCCAGCCTCCCCGTGACCCTGAATTGGATTAAGCGGTTCAGAAAATGAATGAATGAATGAGGATAGTAGTTATGTGATGTGCAGGAGCTTGTACCTTTAAACAATCTTTAAACTATTCAACAAAGTCTAACAGATAACGTAGGAGCAAGTAAGTCAAGTTCAGAGTGAGTGAATGCATTTTGTTTTTAGCTCACAAATGTGAAGGAGGTGTGAGATAATTGGATCAAATGTGAGGTCTAACGTGTACTGGATACTCATAAGTAAACAAGCCATGTTGAACAGTTCAGGCTAATTTTCATTGATCATTTGAGTTTTGCAACATGCAACCAATATATGGACATGCTCAACAGTTATTGTTCTTCACTGCTGAAATACTCCATTAAAGCTGACCTTATGTCAGACCCTTCAGTATTGGCGTTGTCTGGTATTGTTGGAACAGGTGGCTGGTTGTGATTGTGGATGTCTTGGATTGGCTCGAAGTAGTCATTCTGCTCCTCCCAAATATTGTGAGGCAGGTCAGCACCATCTTCTTGCACAGCTCCAGTTCACAGTAATTTCTTTTTACAAGCAACCTCCATTGCCCTTTCAACCAACCAAAAGCCATTTCAACAACTGACCGTGGACGGCTCAATTGGTAGTTGTAGGTTAGTTGCTCACGACTGAGTCTTCCGTTGTCTGAGAAGGGTTTCATCAACCACTTCTACATGGGGTAAGTAGGATCACCAATGAAGTAATGTCCCATTTCACAACCAGGTATTGAGACCTTGTGTGACTCCATGAACTGGCCATCGCTGAGAATTTCCCATAAAGCAGACTGATGCAGGACTCTGGCATCGTGCACACTGCCTGGAAAACCCACACACACATCCCAAAAGAGTCCAATCCCATCCACCACTGCTTGCAGAACAATTGAATGCCCTCCTTTGTGGTTGTAGTTGTCCCTGGGATAGTTCTCTGGTGCAATAATTGGGATATGACTCCCATCTATTGCACCAACACACTGCAGGGCCCTCCAGCTGTTATTAAAAAATGTGGCCAGATGCATTAATTTTAAGGCGTCCGGAGTGACAATGTGCACTGGAAGGAGCATTTATAAAGGCTATAATATAATAATATAATATAATATAATAAAGGCGTCACAAAAATCCTGAACCCAGTTATACACAGTGCTCAGACCTACCCCAAAGAGATGGCTTATTGTCCTGTATTCGCCACCGGTGGCAAGTTTCCAGATGGCAATTGCAACACGTTTTTGGGCAGGGATACTCAGTTGATAGTTGGTGTCCTCTTTTGAAAGACTGACTGGCTTTGGTTTGATTGCAGATGTACTGGAAAGATTCCCTTGATATATGGAAGTTTTGCACAAAACTGCTGTGCGGTAAAATTTGTAACAGTAGAGTCCCCACCAGTATGCTGACCATGGATGTGCCCAAAAGGCTGGAGGCCTCCTAATTCCGATCCATCTTAATATCATCTGAAAGCGAACATAATTGTCACTTGTTTGCTTAGTAAGTATGCCATCTAAATATGTACAGCACATGCTAAGCTGAGATACATGTTGTAACTAACAATGGCTACCAGTATAACAATAATTATACGGAATAATTACCCTTCTCCATAGACGTAGTTGCTGTTCTCTGCGTCTGATCGTTCAACGCGGACATACAGCCGTTAAGAGATTAGTAGCCCACCTACGATACCCGACACAAAACTGAAAGGCCAAGAGCAGAGCTTGCAGGATAACCACACACTCCTCCACTGTTTACTTTTTCTGCCAGAGCGCTTCTTCCTCGTTCTTCCTCTTTAGGGGGGCATATCCAAAATGTTTTAGATGACGCACAACAATGACGCAGCACCGGTCAGACTCATTCGGTCGAAACCAAAACTGGTTCTTTGATCGCGCCAGAGCTTAATCGGAGCTGAACCACCTAAGCACTGGCTCTAGCACCAGCACCGGTTCTTCGTTGGTCGAAAAGCCCAAGGTTAGGAAAAGGAGTGAGCAGCCTTGACTTATCGGTCAGTTAATTTTGGAAGGCGTTTGGCTCAAAAGGTGATTATCAGACATCAGATAGATAGATGGATAGATGGATAGATAGATGGATAGAGAGATAGAGAGATATTTTCTCCTCATTCTCTGCTCCACCACAGCTCTGACAGGGTCCAGACTTCTGCCGAGGACAGAACTAGCCTTCCGTACCAGTTTGTCCAGACGTTTGCAGTCCTTATTTGTAATGCTGCTCCCCCAGCAAACACCAATGAAATTCAGTCACTCCTGAGTCTTCCATGCACAATGCCCTCCAACAGGGACAGATAAGCCACTGTGTGTCTTTACATATTGGGGAGCATTTTATATCCATCACTTCATGTTCTGTATCTGGAGGTGGGGGAAACACTCTGATCATAGCCTAATGATGGTCAATTTTACACGGTGACCACACCATTGTAATTGTACTTATTCATTTAGAAATGTATTTATCAGACAGCTACTGTAAAACTTATTAATTGTGTGAACTCAACAAAACAGCATTTTGGTTCAAAGGGGGGGGGTCAGTGTCTCCCAATCACTCCCCTTCCGTTCACACTGTCATGTCATTGCCTGCATGAGCATTGAAGTCTTCTGCGGAAAAAGGAAGTCCCCAGAAGGAGCACCCTCCAACACTCCCACCAAGGACTCCAGAAAGGGTGGGTACTCTGAACTCCTGTTCGGTGCATAAGCACAGACAACAGTCAGGATCCGTCCCCCCACCTGAAGGCTGAAGTAAACTACCCTTTCATCCACTTGGACAAACCGCAATGTACAGGCACCAAGCCGGAAGCCAATGAGAATGCCCACACCTGCTCAGCACCTGTCACTGTGGACAACTCCAGAGTGGAAGAAGGTTGAGTCCTTCTCAAGGGTACTCATTCCAGAGCTCAAGCCATGCATCTAAGTGAGTCCAACTATATCTAGACGTAACTGCTCAACCCCTCGCACAAGTTCAGGTTACTTCCCCACCAGAGAGGTAATGTTACACATCCCTGCCAGTTTCCACAGCCAGCGTCCCCACCTCCTGCTGCCGCCCAGCTGACATTGCACCTGACCTCCAGGGCTCCTCCCGCAGATGATGAGCCCATGGGAGGTCAGGCCCATGTAACCCTTTTGGGCTTAGTCTGACTGGGCAATAGCCTAGCCACCACATGCTCGCTCTCATGCCCCACATCTAGGCCTGGCTCCAGAGGGGGGCCTCGTTGACCTATGTACGGGCAAGGGAACATTTCCGCCCATGGTCGTCGTCATCATAGGGGTCTTTGAGCCGCACTTATTCTCGTCCCTCCCCTAGACACCTGTTTGCCATGGGTGACCCTACCAGCAGCATAAAGCCCCCGACAAAATAGCTGCTAGGATCTTCAGGACACACAAACCCCTCCCCTATTCAGGGAGGAGAAACGTTTCTGCTGGAGCAAAAACCTCAATATCCACAGCTTGTAATTATTCCTCTGATTCTCTGAATCGGGACTAGTGAGGTCCAATAATTCACTTTTTATGGTCCATCCCTCCAATAAATTTTAAAAAAAATAATTGTTTGTCACTGAATTTACGGTCTGGACGTGACCGGACAAGACAAAAAGGAATTAAAAGACAACAGAAAATAAAAGAAAATAGAAAAAAAGGGAAACAGAAATACACTACATAGAAAACACTTCAATCCAACCACAGATTCTGAACCTATACAGAAACAGGACAAAGGACAGCTCACGCCAACCAGTCTTCTGACCCTTTTGGATACCTTTTGAATTACAATTACCAACAATGAACCACACATAGCTAATTATTTTACTTTTTTCAGTTTCTTAAAGGAACTGATAAAGATGTCAGATGATTTTAAAAGAAAATTTTCTGTCCATTACTTTATAGACCAGGGGTAAAAAAGTTAAACTGAAATTTTAAAAAAAAAATTACTGACAAAAAATGTAGTTGATTAGAATACTTTTCATTGATTAATTAGAATTAATTAGAGTATTTAACAGAAGCACTTTGAGTCACTATATGTCAGAGAAATATAGTTAGAGAAAACATGTTAGTGGCGTTAAATGTTGGGAAACACATGAAATACATTTACATCACAGAATCCAATATTCCTGAATAATTTACCATTTTCCTTCTAGAGATGTTTTCAGCCCGAAAAGAGAAATTTCTTGACTGATCATTGATTGGCAATATATTTCAAAACCTTTAATTACTGCTGGGTACTGGGTGAGATTATGCTGGTACCACAGGCAGGATCTTAAGCTGGGCTGTTAAAATCAGACCAGTGACATTAAAACAAACGATCGGGTTTGTCAACACAAACTGCTAATCACCTCATGAGAGACTTCACTTTTTCAATTTTCCAGGTGAATTGACAAAATACGTCACAACATTTTACTCTCTCTTATGTCCATAGACATTTACGTTGTTAAAGAGGAAAAGGAAGCATTAAGCGTAATGTGCTGGGATTAGAGACATTCCACACTGTGCCCTGTTTGGCGAGAAATCTGCCCACAGCAGCTTTTATGGGGATTTTAGAACAGACATTGGAGTTTGAATTGAAACAGTTGGCATGAAAAGGAGTCACGACCCACTGATGAAGACGAATAATCCCTGGAGTTTCACATGAGACAACGAGGAAAGATGCACATTGTTGAACGCCTTCTGCTTTTGCATTATGTTTCTGTATTGACTGCTTTTTACGCAAGCATTTTTATTTGGATAGGTTTTTGTATATGAAGCCCTTTTACGCCCGTTGGACAGCTAGTACATCTGTGATGTTATTGTGATATTCCTGTGATGCTTAAGGGATAAGTTAATTATTTTTCTGTGATATTTCTGTTATATTGATGCCATAGTGTAATTGTTACAATAATGCAACTTCATAAACAACTATTTGTTTTTTAGGACCTGCCGTCCCAGTTGGGGTGGATGTTCAAGTTGAAAGTCTAGATGCAATTTCTGAAGTTGATATGGTATGTTTTACAAACTGGAAGACCGTTATGTGGAAATAGTCAGTTAAAAAAAGTAAATAACTTTTTTTCTTTTTTAAGGACTTTACCATGACCCTCTATCTAAGACACTACTGGAAAGATGAGCGGTTGTCCTTCAGAAGCAACACCAACCAGAGCATGACTTTTGATGGCCGCCTGGTAAAGAAGATATGGGTACCTGACATGTTTTTTGTCCACTCTAAGAAGTCCTTCACACATGACACAACTACAGACAACGTAATGCTGCGAGTTTACCCGGATGGTAAAGTTCTCTACAGCCTTAGGTAAGTTTTTGTTGACTGAAGTAAAAGGTGACTTTCTTTTTGAACAAGGTTTTAGTAAATAACAGTCAGCAGCAGTGACTATGAATATTTTCCTGTCCAACACATCTGTAAAAGTAGTTCTAGGGTGATGTTTATCATTGTTATCATCCCTCTCTTCTGTTTGTAACTGTTTGTAAATGTCTGGGAAGTGAGCAGACCAGAAGCTGGAGTTTTAGGAAAGTAATGTTGTTCCATTCTGGTCTGATGTAGGAATCAAGCTGTTTTCTGGGGCCTCACTTATAAAGTTGGCAGAGGTACCAAACCAGGCAAACGCCAATTATAACATTTTGAGATTTAGGAAAAAAAAGACTGGGGCGCAGAATGTCTCTATGTCCATGGCAACTCTGACCTGCCGTACACACAAAATCTGAAGACATGGGAAACAACAACACCTATGGGAGAAGAATAAAATCAAAGAAATGTAAAATTTGAGACATTTGTACAAAATCAAATATTAATTTTCACATTAAATGTTATACCTTAAAATTATTTACAAAAAATGAAGAAAAAGCATGTTTGTTATTGACACTGGAAGAGCATTCATTCATTCATTCATTTTCTGAACCGCTTAATCCATTCAGGGACACGGGGAAGCTGGAGCCTATCCCAGCTGGCTTTGGACGAAAGGCAGGGTACACCCTGGACAGCTCGCCAGTCCACCGCAGGGCACAAACCAAAAAACAAAACAAAAAAAGCCCAGAACAAAGACCTTGAAAAAATTTACAATAAAAACATATTTTATTAATAAGAACATCATCCACTAAAATATGTTCTGTCATTGTGAAACAATCTAAATTTACATGTCAGCCAGTTCTCACAGCTAATCAATAAGGTGTACAAAATGGTGTCAGAGCTTGGTCCGCTTATACACACACACACACACACACACACACACACACACACACATATATATATATATATATATATATATATATATATATATATATATATATATATATATATATATCATAGGAAGTTAACAAACGATGTGCATTGTTGAAGTTCATTTTATTTGGGTAACTGATGCATGTTAAGTATGATCTAATTTACATATTGTATCTTAATTGTAAATTCAGGGGCACTTCTGAAATATTTTAGTGCAGCTCCACTGGCCAAGTATGTCTTATATGTCACAGGAGTGTCTCTTTGGACTTGCCATCATTGGCATCAATCTTACAACAGAAATCATATGATGATGTAAATGATGATTGTGCATCGAAGGTCAGATTACACTTGCTCTTTAAAGTGGTTAAGCACTGCCTGATGACTCAAACACCATGCAAGTTGTAAATTGTTGCAAACAACTTTTGCATTTAAAAATATATTTAATAAAATAACATAAATAATATAATATCCTTGTAGTGTGTGTGTGTGTGTGTGTGTGTGTGTGTGTGTGTATATGTGTGTGTGATGCGTGGTGCAAAACTAGCCAAGACCGCCTCTGATTGAGGACAATTAAAAGCATCTAGTCCGCTGATCTAAGAGCACACTGTTGGGCACGTACCACCCCAAAGCCTTTGGCTGCATAGCTCAGAAAACAAAGGGCCCTGAGTCCCCCTAGGTGTGAAAAGAAGGGTGTAAGACAATGGCACCTCTAATTGGCCGAGGGCCCACTTTTACTGCAGGGTCTCTCACCAACATCACTGAGACTTTAAAAGCCACAGTCACAAAGACTACCTGGTCTTTCCACTGCTTCTTGCATTAGAGCGACATTGCAACTGTTATCTGCCTTTCCTCGCTGGACGAGTCAAGACCCCATTAAATCCAACAAAGATTTGCTGTTTGTGTATCCAGCAATTCTTAACAAGGGTTAGCTATTTGTACCTTAAAGGGGTGCTATGATGGTATTTGGAGTTTTCTGAGCTTTCTACAGTGTTACAGTGTTGAATCCTCATCAGACATATGAACGGCACTGTTTTTTATCACCTAAACGCATGTTTGAGTTTGAGTTTGAGTTCCAGCACGCTCTCCGCTCGGTTTCCATGGCGACGAAAAACGCGTGGTTTTAGAGAGTTTTTTCTACGTGGAAATCCTTGTGACGTCCCGGGGGATAAGGTTGGGTGATTGGTTACCTTCTACTGGTTAACAAGGACATGTACAAATACATCAGGCGGGTGGAAAACGTGGGATAAAGTTATTTCCAACGATGGCTGGTGAGTTTACCAAAGAGAGACATCCTGCTGCATTCGTTGCTGTGGGTTGCTGTTTTCCACTTCGTTTTCAGGCTCTGATTCAGGTTCCAACCATAGACTGTATATAAAGAGATGGACGGAGTCTCCGTGACATCACCCATAGGTTTTTGAAGAGTTGAATTGAAGCTCGGTGGGCGGTTCCTACCGTTGCCATGTTGGCAGCGTCACGCACGTCGTCTCGCCCGGAAAATACAAATATGGGCAAAGATGTGGAGCTGAGAGGGGGGCTGTGAGCATCATGGCAGATGATTGACATCGAGCGAACTCCGAGCTTTCTGTAGCTAAAAGCTAACCGAGCTAACTCGGAGATAACAGGAGCTAACCAGCTAACGGAGGTAAGCGGGCTAAAGCTAAGTCACGTTGTTAACCGGATAAAAACCGCGGTTCTACGTTCTTCTGACTTGAAGCGGGAGATCGGGTACCTGTCAATCAAAGGGACACGTTCCTACATTTGCCGAACTTCGAGATTAAATTACTTTAAAATGGGCGAGTTAGAAAAAAATTCACTCCCCCCACAGTTGTCATGAAGGTAAACCTGACCTATAAACTGAAAATGGATTTTTGAACCAGGCTGTAAACATGTTTATTTCTGCTGTAAACATGTTTATTTCTGCCGTGAAGTTGGTTTTTTTTTAACATGGGAGTCTATGGGGATTTGCTCTGTTTTGGATCCCCTAGCGGATGAAAGGGGAACTGCAGTTTTTATGCACTTCACTTTCAACCACCGGAGGTTGCCGATTGGTTCCAACATGTAGGGCTGTACGCTATGTGTTGACATTGTATCTTGTTTTTAGACCCGAGCACCGAAGGCAGTGCGAAGGCCTATTGAAATACAAATACAAGTTTATTATTATCATTAGGGCGAGGACCCTATTGTTGTTGAAATGTTTATTCTTATCACCACAACTCGCCCCTTTTTGACCCTCTTAGACCCCGTGAAAAGTTGTGAAACTTGGCACACACCTCAAGCTCGGCGAAAATAGTGATATTCTGGGGTCCGCGTACACGCCAATGCAAAAATGCCTCGACAGCGCCCCCTAGAAACGCCAAAAATGGCCCCTAGAATGGGGTAAAAAAAGTTTAGTTTGACGTAGGACGACAAAATTCGGCACACATGTCTACCAGTTGAAGACGAGTAAAAAAAGTCAATGAAACACCTGTTGTCATGGCAACCGGCTGTCCGTCATCTTGGCGTTTGCAGCCATTTTTTTGCCCATTTTTGTCAATTTGAGCGCATCATACTTGAATGAACTAGTCTGAGGCGATTCATGCGATTGGCTCCACATTCGCCATGGAGCTTCGTGACAAGATGGGGACAAAAAGTTATTCAAATCTTTCTGATAGGAGAAAGCGTGTTACCGTGGCAACCCATGGAAAAAAGCGTTCTCGCCATGAAACACGGTTTGCTTATATCTCTGCAGAAATGCCTCCGATCAGAACCAAAATTAAAATAATTCATATTTGGTAGGTCCTTTGTAATATTACGCATTGTAATATGTATTGTAGAGGGTGGACATTTTGGGGGGGGGGCCCTAGGGGCCTGATAGTCTACTTTGAGCTAGGGCTACGAAATTTGGTACACATGTATAAGTAGCCAAGACGAGCAAATAACTCAATTAACCACCTGTTACCATGGCAACGGGGTGTCCGCCATCTTGGCATTTATGCCAAAAACAAAAAGTATGACAAAAAGTTATTCAAATCTTTCCAATAGGACAAAGTGTGTTACCGTGGCAACACATGGAAAAAAGCCATCTCGCCATGAAACACGGTTTACTCATATCTTCGCAGAAATACATCTGATCTGCACCAAAACTCTTAAGCTTTCATATTTGGTAGGTCCCTAACACATTGAAACATGTATTGTGGGGGGCCATTTTTTTTGGAAGGGGGGGGGGGCCCTAGGGGCCCGATCTTCTACTTTGACCTAGGGCTACGAAATTCGGTACACATGTGTAACAACCCAAGGCGAGTAAAAAAGTGCATTGACCACCTGTTACCATGGCAACGGGGTGCCCGCCATCTTGGCGTTTACGCCCATTTAGCACTGTATGTGCATTGTTTTTTAACAAACTAGTTTTGGATTCTTACTTGACATCCATCCGGAAGCTTTGTTGCGAGTTCGGGTGGAGGGTTCGGCATGAGGCGAGGACCCGATGGATACCGCTTGTTATTATTATTCTCCGAAACGAATTGCCTTTTTGGGGGACTGAACATGCCCCAAAACTCACCAAATTTTGCCAAACCCCCCCCACCCCCCCAATGGAATGTGAAAATCTACCTATTCTAGTGTGCTCAGGACAATTCGGGCGAAATTGAACGAGAGCGCCACCTATTTTTAGAGCCCCGCCACTGCATGTCATCAATTTTTAAGAAAATTGACCCACATTGTCTACATGACAGGGCGACCAAAAAATCCTCTTAATGTCATCATGAAAAGTCAACAGGAAGGCGGCCATTTTTGGTCAAAGTTGCCATTTTGGCGTTTTACTCACCTCGTATTTGAACAAACTCGTCCTAGGGCTTTCATCCAATTGACACCAAAATTGCTCAGCATGCTCAGGAGGCATGTGGGATTAAAAGTTGTGCTAATCGCTTACAGAATCCTGGGCATGTAGGAGGAGGGGCTTCAAAGTTTGATGTCTTGCCGTGAAAAACGAAATTGATATAACTCCCACATAAAAAGACTTATCGACACCAGATTTACTAGATCTGATGTTAGTCCCACCCTGAAAAGATCTACATGTCAATAATTGGATTATTGATTTGCCACACCCCCTGGTGGCCAGAAGTGTAGTGTTTTACTCAGACACCCATTTTTCTGGCTTTGTGTACACCACCAAGCTCAAATTGGCTCAGACAGCAGAAACCATGTTGGGGAAGATATCCGGTGAAGAGCGTTGCTCTACGCTCCACAGTGTGACCGTTGCGCCATGGCGAACTTCGATATGCCGCCATGACACCATAAACCACTGTAAACCCCTCAATTTTTATCTGATCATCTTAAAACTCATGGGGATTAATCAGGGCCCGGTCTTGAGCAGATTGATATGACCATATCCAGTCTAGGCCTAAGCCCCGCCACTTCCAACAGGAAGTGCTTTTTCACATTTAGTCGTCTATCTCCTCTGGAATAAACCTCAAAAACTTGAAACTGCTTCCCAACATGTTAAACCCTTTCAGGTTGCTACAGTAAAAAACTCAAGTTGTTCCGCCAAACATAACAATGGCAAATGATGCTCCAACGCCATGAAACAGGAAGTAGGTGTAACCAAGCCATAAAACCTTTGCTCGCTACCAAACTTATCAAGATCTAGGACAGTCATAGTGTCAACTCAGCCATGTAGAAATATGCTGAAAAAGTCCCAATGTGTTTGAATAGCGCCACCTAGAAAATTTCAATTGACTAGCCCCACCCACTCGATTGACTGAAATACATGAAATTTGGTACACATGTGCTCCACGTGAACCCCTACAAAAAAACCCTCTTGGACCTCATGGCTGAATTCAACAGGAAGGCGGCCATTTTGAAAAAGGGTCATTTTGGCCTGTTTATTTGTCATGCATTTTATCGAACTTGTCCAAGGGATTTTATCCAACAGACGCCAAAATTGGTCAGGATACTCAGGAGGCATGTGTGATTAAAAGTTGTGCTAATTGTTTACAGAATCCAAGGGCGGGGTCTCAAAGTTTGATGTCTTGCCATCAACAACAAACTGTTATAACCCCCACAAAAATAAACTTATTTTCACTTAAATTGATATATGTGGTGCCAGTCCCATCCTGAACACAACTGCATGTCAACAATTGGTTTACAAATAAGCCATAGTGGCTTGGCATGGTTGCATTTTATCTCTGATGTACAACACCAGATCAGACCCAAACAGACCTTGGGTCAGTAAACTGCAATGGTGTGTCTATATGACATCACCTCCATGGCCACGCCCCCTGGAGACAGAAAGACCCTTCTTTTAACGCCTAAATAAGCTGATCTGCAGTCTGGCTGCAGGTGAGGGTGAGAAAAGCTCAGGGGGGAGTTCGCCAGGGGAGGCGGTGGCAATAGGCCGAATGGCGCCGTAGGTGCGAGGGCCTATATCACCGCTTGTTTTTTATTGAGTTCATATTAGCCTAATTCTTCTGTTAATGAGATGTTACAATAATGATGAAAGCAGTTGCGGTGCGCGCTCCCGATGTAGTGCAGTGGCAGCTGATCAATCAGTGGCAACTTATATCTGGCGGCAGGCGGGGCTTAATGAGGAAGAGTCTCAATCCACTCGTTTTGCCCACATGCTGATGTGACAGCCTACGGAGAGGGTCGGTCTGAAATAAATAAAGCGATTTGTGACAATAACTTGATCAATCCCAGCCTTTCTGGCCTCAGAAATACAAATAAATTAGCCTGAAATGCTCATAATAGTTCCACTTTAAAGGCAACCCTTTAAGGTACCTGAAACCGTTGACGTAACTGGTTCTGCCAGAGGGATCATTTCTGCAGAACCATATTTGCTAATGGTCTAGCTAATGCTATCTCCCATTAATTTGTGTTGTTTTGATGCTTCTGCTTTAGTTATTTTTTTTATATTTGTTTCTGAGTTCATGTCCATTTATCTCAGTTTTTGAAGCGAATATTAAGCTCATTGTTTTGCAAACCTGTTGACATCAACTGTTTGGCGATCTGTGTTACCATTCTAAATTCCAGCCACTACCTCGTAAGTTGATCTCAAGTTTGTGCCTGAGAGAGGACCCCAGACCTGAGTCTTAAAACTACGTGTCTATCTGCCATTTTGTCCTCCTTCTTGTCAGCCATTTTGTAATCTGATAAATTAGCATTAGCACTGGCTAAGTTAACATTAGCATAAAATGGCTAACACTACCTGAAGCTTGAGCTTCTTCTTTCCTGTTGAGTGTCCACCATTTTGCAGTCTACTAAATTAGCATTAGCATAAGCTTAGCTAACATTAGCATTACACAATCTAATGCTTGCTAAAGTTCAAGGTTCAATTCTCTCCCTCAAAATTGCCCATTATCTAGGCCTTTAGGTCATCTTGTATCTTGCTAAGCTAGTGCTAGCATCAGCCTCAGAGCTAACACCTTTAACTAACTAACCACCCACTAAGCCATAGCAACCTCAAAAGAAGTGCTTTACAGCCACTCACTGCCAACCCACAGATATATATGAAAGATGGACCGAGCCTCCGGCGGTTAAAAGTGAAGCCTATGCGGAAGTGCATAAAACTGCAGTTCCCCCTTCATCCACTAGGGGCTGCAAAACAGAGCGAATCCCCATAGACTCCCATGTTAAAAAGGCCAACTTCACGGCAGAAATAAACATTTTTACAGCCTGGTACAAAAATCCATTTTTAGTTTAACAGTTTAGGTTTACCTTCATGACAACTGTGGGGTAAGTGATTTTTTTTTCTAACTCACTTGTTTAAAAGTAATTTAACCTCGAAATTTGGCACAATATCCCGCTTCAAGTAAGAAGAACGTAGAACAACCGTGGTTTTTAGCTGGTTAACAACGTGACTTATTTTTAGCCCACTTACCCCCGTTAGCTGGTTAGCTCCTGTTATCTCCATGTTAGCTCGGTAAGCTCTTAGCTACAGGCAGCTCGGAGTTTGCTACATGTCCATCATCCACCATGACGCTCACAGCCCCCCCTCTCAGCTCCACCTCTCCATATTTGTATTTTCTGAGCAAGACGACACGCATACCCCTGCCAAGATGGCGATGTTTTAGGAACCACCCACCGAGCTTCAATTCAGGTCTTCAGAAACCTATGGATGATGTCACAAAGGCTCCGATTTTTATATACAGTCTATGAGCCAACTCCATTCTTTACTAACCTAGCCTGTACTCAGCAGCTAGCACCATTAACGGCTATGCTAGTTTGTAACCTACAGCTAGCCTCATACATCAAAGCTCACTACCAAAGTGATTCCCACTTTAGCCCCTCTTTTCTTTCATTCCTTTTCCTTGCACACACACACACACACACAAAAACACACACACACACACACACACACACACGCACGCACGCACTCACGCACGCACACACACACACACATACACACAAATCCATATCACCAAGCTTCATTTAATGTCTCATTGTCTTAACCATTTTATTCATATAATTTTGTAGTTAGATTGACAATATTTTAGAATAGGAATTTTGAGTGCATCACATCACATTCTGGTGTATCCTAAACAGAAGTTGTCTGTGTTTATTTTGCATTTGTCTGTATCAGATTGCCGGCGACAAAGCCAGTGATTGATCTCAGCCTTCACTTATGACTCTTGAGACTGAGGCATTGTTTAGTATCTTTGTTCCTGACTTGTCAGAAACCAAACTTTGGTTTCCTTGGTAAATCTAACATACATCTTCAACACTTGTCAATGGACATCTGTTGATGATAGAGTCAAATACTGAACAACCCCTCTAGCCCCAACAATGCTGTGGGGTGTAGGAATGAAGCAGGTTGGCCAGATAAGGAGGGGCAAGGCAGTTAAGACACTTAAAAACAAATAAGAGAATCTTAAAATTGATCCTAACTGAACAGGAAGCCAGTGAAGCGATGCTAAAACTGGAAATATGTGCTCGCGTTTTCTTGTGCCAATTAAAAATCTTGCAGCATTATTCTGTACCAGCTGCAGGCGAGAAAGTGCTGATTCCAATAAAAACTGATCCAGTCTTGAGGTAATAAAAGCATGTATCACTGTCTCCAGATGGCATCTCAATAAAAAGGGCATCTAGACAGCCGCCTCAACTAAAAAAGCAGGACTTCACCACAGTATTTATGTGTGACCTCAGCTTTAAACAGGGGTCCATTTTCATGTAATGTTAGCCTTTTCATATGATGCCAGTCAGGACAGGTCCAAAGAGGTGGTGCAAATAGGGGCAGTGGGATTCAAAAGCATGGCCTCTGTCTTTTTTCATTAAAATTCAGGAAGTTGAGAGCCATCCTACTTCTGATGTCACTGAGACAATCCAAGAGAGGCTGAAGGGAGCCATTTTGTTTTAAGGGGAAGTAGACCTGACAGTCATCGGCGTACAAGTGAAATGGCATTCCACGCTTTCTAAAACTAGCACCAACTGGCAGCAAATATAGGGAGAAGAGGAGAAGGTCCAGAATTGACCCTGTGGGACCCCCCAAGGAAGAGCAGTTGAGGCGGATGTGAAGTCATCTATCACAACATTACAACTCCTGTCAGAAAAATATAATCTGAACCACTGCAAGGATGGGGCAATGATGCCAAGACACTGCTCCAGTCTGGACAGGAGAATGTCATCCACTGTGTCAAAAGCAGCAGTTAAATCTAAAAGCACAAGTACAACACAGTTCTCAGAATCAATTTCTAAAAATATGTCATTAAAAACTCTCAGAAGTGCCGATTCAGTGCTGTGACTCATTTTAACCCCGACTGAAACACCTCTGTAATATTATATGCATCCAGGAAGGCCTTCAACTGGACTACTTTCTCTAGGATTTTTTGACAAAAATGGCAGCTTTGAAATTGTCCTAAAACTGGGAAAGGCCAAGGGATCAAGACCTGGTTTTTTCAACAAAGGTTGCACCACAGCATGTTTAAAGTCTCTTGGCACAATAGAAGTCAAACTACCATTGATAACATTAAGTGGGCCAACACTTGAGGTCTTCTTAAGAAGAAAATGAGGGAATAATGTCTAGAGGAGAACCAGCTGGCTTCATGGCAGAAATGAGTTTCTATAGAAAGGACAAAGGCTCTTGCACATTTCACACTTCTTTGATAGGAGTACCAGCTCTCCTTTAACATCATAAAAGAAACTGTCATTTTGTCATTTTCCCACTTTCTCTCGTATTTCCTGCACTCCTGTCTAATGGCACCGTTATAATCATGTAATTGGGGGTCAGGTCTGGGCTTTAATTGACCGGTGTCATCATATTTAGTGCGGTAAGGCACAACTGATTGAAACTGGCAAGGACACCCTCAGTCACACACTCAGGATACAGAAAGCTGCAAATCTGCATCAGTAAAAATGATGGAGAAAAGAGCAGCAGTGGAGAAGTTAAAAACGTGGCCGGGCCGGGCATGGGCAGAGTTTTAAATGATTGAGCAGAGGGAATAAAATCAAGTAAAATAAGCATGTGATCTGAAAACACTGCATAGCCAATTTCTACATTACAGATGTATAGGCCACATGTTAAGACAAGGTCCAGTGTGTGACTATGTTCATGAGTGGGTCTTTTCAACGACTAAGTAAGTCCAAAGGCATCTATTAAGTCTAATAAGTCCTTCACCAGAGGCTTCTGCAAGCAGCACACGTGAACATTAAAATCCACAGCTAATAAAACTTGATCATACTTTGATAAAATTTCTTCCAAGAAGTCAGAAAAGTCTCTTCAAAAGGCTGAAGGGCCAACTGATCACAATTTAATCTGCATCAGGCTTGACTGGTGCATGTTTATTCCGTCATTTGTCTGCTGTAGCTCACTCACTCACACCTGGATGGTGGTGGAAGCATTGCAAGAATCAAATTCTTTGATTTCTTCAGGGCCTTCAACACTGTTCAGCCTTCATCACTGGGTGAGAAGCTGCCAGGAGATGGGTGTCGACAGGTCCTCTGTCTCCTGTATCAGATTACCTGACAGGCCGTAGTTTGTCCGGCTGGGCAGTCTTCTGTGTGATGTGCTGAGGAGTGATGCTGGAGCCCCACAGGACACCGTGCTCTCTCCATTCCTGTTTATCGTATACACCTCTGACTTCCAGCACATCTTCAGAAATTTCCTGATGACTGCAGAAGGGAATCACCTACTGCTTAATGTGAACAAGACTAAAGAGTTGGTGATCAACTTTAAGAAGCAGAGATCAGCCGTGGATGTGCAGGAGGAACGTAAATATTTGGGTGGGATGATCGGCAGTGGACTGAGCTGGAAAACCAACAGCACAGCTGTGTACAAGAAGGCCTGCAGCAGACTCTACTTCCTGAGGAAGCTGAGGTCGTTCAATGTGGGCTAACGTGTGCCAGAGTCCTGTTTTCCTCTGTGATCATCTGCCTTTGGCTGTAAACAACACCCCATCCCATCAGAGATAAGACTGATAACAAGCTTGATGCACCCTTTTCCTCTTTAGATTGCAGAATTTCACATTTAATTCAGGTTTCCACTTTGGCTCAGAACCAATGGCGTAGTTTGGGGATTGGGGGGGTTCACATCCAAAATCACATCCAGTCAATACAACGCCCCCAAAAAATAACATGATTCTATCGGCGCCCATAGAAAATGACACCCGTGAACAGATTCTGAAAACTGATAAATGTAGCTTTCTTTTGATATATGACGTTATGGTTTTCGCGGGGTGTAATGAAACACTTTTATTTATTTTGCAGGATCGTAGGAAGTCGGCAAATAATGAACACACAAACTCTCTGCCCAATGATTAACTCAGCGTTTTATTAACCTTGCAGCACAAGAGTAAGCAGCACATCAGTTAAGGCACTTTTCAGTTCCCAGCTCTTACCGTAACGCAATAGGTTGGGGAGCCCACAACCCCGGTAGAGAGTGCCAAAACCAGCTGGGCGTCCTGATCAGATAGACCCGCAGCAGACTCCACCGAAGTCTGGGGCTTCCCTGCTTTAATACCCCTCATTCTGCAACATAACGTGGGAGCGCTAGGGAGGTGGCCAACCATCCCCACACACACACACACACACCATGAGACCATAACTTTTGTTGTTTCACACACTCAGTTTACCTTCTTCAGTGATATAAGCGAGCAGCTCTGCAAAACAGGATTCTCTTCCCACAACACCATTGAATGAGGGCACACAACATCACCATTGAAGTTTATACTTCACGGGGGTACGCACGAGAGGGCGAGGTAAAGTGAGCAGCCGCGGGAAGCAGCCAGGGGTAGTTGGACTGTAGGTGAGCGGAGACTAAGCCAACATCTGCAGCATCGTAGCGGTGATTTAGAGAATATTAGCGGGTTCTTTGCTGTGTTTTTGTCCAGATACCTCCTGTAAATAATATTTTGTGATAATAAATAATTGGATTAGTATAGATTTTGATAGTTTTTAGGGTTTTTTCTGTGTTTTTGTTCTAATTCATCTTTTTTCTTCATCATTCTATTTCTTGCTAACTTTCATCTTTTTGCCATAGTTTCTGTTTTTATACAGACCTAATCATTAGTAATCACAGTGACATTTTATAAATAATTTTGTAAATAATGGAGATAATCTGAGAAGACCTGAAAGTCCCGGTGAGATTTCTGGAGGATGGACAGGAGGAGTCAGGTGCAGCATCTCAACCAAATAATACAGTTTGTATAACACTGAATATTCCAGGTTCATTACAGCAATGTGTCTTCATTGTCTAGTCCATGTTTTTATTGGCTTTGTCTGAAATGTCTTCATCTTTACTTGATAAGTTTTTCCCTATTCTGTCTATTCATGAAGGCCTTCATTTTTCTCTAGAAGATTTTTTATTTTTATTTTTTTTCTAATATCACAGTATGTTCATATTTTTTAGATATTACTCTGATGAACGTCCATTCAGTAATGGTGACAAAAGGCTGAAGGAGCAGAGGTGATGATGATGCCCATCGTAGCAGGTCACCACATCATCATCAGAACTGGAAAACTGAGGCAGACCATGACACTGCCAACCCTCACCCACCCAGATTTAGCCCTAAACGTACCACTGGTGTCCAACCCCCTCTGACCACTGGCACACATGCACCAGATGATATTTTTCCCTCTTTTTTGACTCTGCGGTGCCCAGGCTGTTGTGTGCAAACACAAACAAAAATGTCCAGAAAAATTTGGCGAGAGGGAAGAAATTTGTGTGGGCTGACCTAACCCAATGGGAGCTCTCAAAATACCTGGTCATGATGCTGTTTATTTCTGTCTGCAACCCCCCAAAATTTCTGACTATTGGAGGACACAAACTATTTTTCATGTGGCTTTTCCTGCTTCACTCATCTTAAGAGACAGGTTTCAAGCAATCACCTCTAACTTGCACATAAGTGATCCAGAAAAGGACGGCATCAACGAACTGAAGAAGGGTACAGAGGAATATGACACCCTGCAAAAGGTCAGGCCTCTCATGGAAATGATCAGAAAACGATGTAAGAGTGTATACCATCCAAAGCAGCACAGCTAGGTTGATGAAAGGATGACTGCTACAAAAGCAAGGCTCAAACTGAAGTAATACATGAAAGACAAACCAACAAAATGGGGAATTAAAGTTTTTGTGTTAGCTGGATACACAGTTGACTTCAAGCTGTACCCAGGGAAAAATCCGGATGCTTCAGGTAATGGGCCTTCTTTTGGTGTGGTGACAGAGCTGGTGAATAAGGAGAACCTGGGGAGTGGCTACATTGTTTACTGTGACAAGCCCTCTCCTGTTCCGTCATCTCAGCCGGCAGGGGTTTGGGGCTGTGGAAGCTACAGGCAGGGTAGAGCTGGAGTACCAACAACTCAGTCTTAACTCAGTCTAATTTAAGTCTTAATTAGACTTAAAAAAGAAACACCCATGTTTCAGAGGCATTATTGTATTTTCACCATATACTGTTGCCTAAGAATGCCGTTACTCCGTGTAATATTTAGGATAAAGATTCCTTGCTAAAAAGCTGAATGTTACTGATTAGGCAACGTAGCAGGATACATAGCGTCTGAACGTTTGTTTTGAGGGGTGGGGGCTCTCCTCTTGTCTTAGTATATTGAGTTCAGCTCTTGTTGAATTAACAGCGAGGATCACTGCTGTGGATGGATGACTTTCAATCTCTTAGGAACATTTTCAGAACTTTTAGATGCAGTTTGTTTTAGACTGGCGACGCTCTGTCCATCTTTCCTTTGAGAGTCATGTTACTGACCTGTTCCCAGTTAAACCAGCCATAATACTGACCTGTTCCCAGTTAAACCAGCCATAATACTGACCTGTTCCCAGTTAAACCAGCCATAATACTGACCTGTTCCCAGTTAAACCAGCCATAATACTGACCTGTTCCCAGTTAAACCAGTCATGTTACTGACCTGTTCCCAGTTAAACCAGCCATAATACTGACCTGTTCCCAGTTAAACCAGCCATAATACTGACCTGTTCCCAGTTAAACCAGCCATAATACTGACCTGTTCCCAGTTAAACCAGCCATAATACTGACCTGTTCCCAGTTAAACCAGCCATAATACTGACCTGTTCCCAGTTAAACCAGTCATGTTACTGACCTGTTCCCAGTTAAACCAGCCATAATACTGACCTGTTCCCAGTTAAACCAGCCATAATACTGACCTGTTCCCAGTTAAACCAGCCATAATACTGACCTGTTCCCAGTTAAACCAGTCATGTTACTGACCTGTTCCCAGTTAAACCAGCCATAATACTGACCTGTTCCCAGTTAAACCAGCCATAATACTGACCTGTTCCCAGTTAAACCAGCCATAATACTGACCTGTTCCCAGTTAAACCAGCCATAATACTGACCTGTTCCCAGTTAAACCAGTCATGTTACTGACCTGTTCCCAGTTAAACCAGCCATAATACTGACCTGTTCCCAGTTAAACCAGCCATAATACTGACCTGTTCCCAGTTAAACCAGCCATAATACTGACCTGTTCCCAGTTAAACCAGCCATAATACTGACCTGTTCCCAGTTAAACCAGTCATGTTACCGACCTGTTCCCAGTTAAACCAGCCATAATACTGACCTGTTCCCAGTTAAACCAGTCATAATACTGACCTGTTCCCAGTTAAACCAGTCATGTTACTGACCTGTTCCCAGTTAAACCAGTCATAATACTGACCTGTTCCCAGTTAAACCAGCCATAATACTGACCTGTTCCCAGTTAAACCAGCCATAATACCGACCTGTTCCCAGTTAAACCAGTCATGTTACTGACCTGTTCCCAGTTAAACCAGCCATAATACTGACCTGTTCCCAGTTAAACCAGTCATGTTACTGACCTGTTCCCAGTTAAACCAGTCATATTACTGACCTGTTCCCAGTTAAACCAGTCATGTTACTGACCTGTTCCCAGTTAAACCAGCCATAATACTGACCTGTTCCCAGTTAAACCAGCCATGATACTGACCTGTTCCCAGTTAAACCAGTCATGTTACTGACCTGTTCCCAGTTAAACCAGCCATAATACTGACCTGTTCCCAGTTAAACCAGCCATAATACTGACCTGTTCCCAGTTAAACCAGTCATGTTACTGACCTGTTCCCAGTTAAACCAGCCATAATACTGACCTGTTCCCAGTTAAACCAGTCATGTTACTGACCTGTTCCCAGTTAAACCAGTCATGTTACTGACCTGTTCCCTGTTAAACCAGTCATGTTACAGACCTGTTCCCAGTTAAACCAGTCATATTACTGACCTGTTCCCAGTTAAACCAGTCATGTTACTGGCCTGTTCCCTGTTAAACCAGTCATGTTACAGACCTGTTCCCAGTTAAACCAGTCATATTACTGACCTGTTCCCAGTTAAACCAGTCATATTACTGACCTGTTCCCAGTTAAACCAGCCATAATACTGACCTGTTCCCAGTTAAACCAGTCATGTTACTGACCTGTTCCCAGTTAAACCAGTCATGTTACTGACCTGTTCCCAGTTAAACCAGTCATGTTACTGACCTGTTCCCAGTTAAACCAGTCATATTACTGACCTGTTCCCAGTTAAACCAGTCATAATACTGACCTGTTCCCAGTTAAACCAGTCATATTACTGACCTGTTCCCAGTTAAACCAGCCATAATACTGACCTGTTCCCAGTTAAACCAGTCATGTTACTGACCTGTTCCCAGTTAAACCAGCCATAATACTGACCTGTTCCCAGTTAAACCAGCCATAATACTGACCTGTTCCCAGTTAAACCAGCCATAATACTGACCTGTTCCCAGTTAAACCAGCCATAATACTGACCTGTTCCCAGTTAAACCAGCCATAATACTGACCTGTTCCCAGTTAAACCAGCCATGATACTGACCTGTTCCCAGTTAAACCAGTCATGTTACTGACCTGTTCCCAGTTAAACCAGCCATAATACTGACCTGTTCCCAGTTAAACCAGCCATAATACTGACCTGTTCCCAGTTAAACCAGTCATGTTACTGACCTGTTCCCAGTTAAACCAGCCATAATACTGACCTGTTCCCAGTTAAACCAGTCATGTTACTGACCTGTTCCCAGTTAAACCAGTCATGTTACTGACCTGTTCCCTGTTAAACCAGTCATGTTACAGACCTGTTCCCAGTTAAACCAGTCATATTACTGACCTGTTCCCAGTTAAACCAGTCATGTTACTGGCCTGTTCCCTGTTAAACCAGTCATGTTACAGACCTGTTCCCAGTTAAACCAGTCATATTACTGACCTGTTCCCAGTTAAACCAGTCATATTACTGACCTGTTCCCAGTTAAACCAGCCATAATACTGACCTGTTCCCAGTTAAACCAGTCATGTTACTGACCTGTTCCCAGTTAAACCAGTCATGTTACTGACCTGTTCCCAGTTAAACCAGTCATGTTACTGACCTGTTCCCAGTTAAACCAGTCATATTACTGACCTGTTCCCAGTTAAACCAGTCATAATACTGACCTGTTCCCAGTTAAACCAGTCATATTACTGACCTGTTCCCAGTTAAACCAGCCATAATACTGACCTGTTCCCAGTTAAACCAGTCATGTTACTGACCTGTTCCCAGTTAAACCAGCCATAATACTGACCTGTTCCCAGTTAAACCAGTCATGTTACTGACCTGTTCCCAGTTAAACCAGCCATAATACTGACCTGTTCCCAGTTAAACCAGCCATAATACTGACCTGTTCCCAGTTAAACCAGTCATGTTACTGACCTGTTCCCAGTTAAACCAGCCATAATACTGACCTGTTCCCAGTTAAACCAGTCATGTTACTGACCTGTTCCCAGTTAAACCAGCCATAATACTGACCTGTTCCCAGTTAAACCAGCCATAATACTGACCTGTTCCCAGTTAAACCAGCCATAATACTGACCTGTTCCCAGTTAAACCAGCCATAATACTGACCTGTTCCCAGTTAAACCAGCCATAATACTGACCTGTTCCCAGTTAAACCAGCCATAATACTGACCTGTTCCCAGTTAAACCAGCCATAATACTGACCTGTTCCCAGTTAAACCAGTCATGTTACTGACCTGTTCCCAGTTAAACCAGCCATAATACTGACCTGTTCCCAGTTAAACCAGTCATGTTACTGACCTGTTCCCAGTTAAACCAGCCATAATACTGACCTGTTCCCAGTTAAACCAGCCATGATACTGACCTGTTCCCAGTTAAACCAGCCATAATACTGACCTGTTCCCAGTTAAACCAGTCATGTTACTGACCTGTTCCCAGTTAAACCAGTCATAATACTGACCTGTTCCCAGTTAAACCAGTCATGTTACTGACCTGTTCCCAGTTAAACCAGCCATAATACTGACCTGTTCCCAGTTAAACCAGTCATAATACTGACCTGTTCCCAGTTAAACCAGCCATAATACTGACCTGTTCCCAGTTAAACCAGTCATGTTACTGACCTGTTCCCAGTTAAACCAGTAGAAGCTCTTTCACATTGCTGCAACAGATAAACATTTCCCATTACATGTTAAGATGATTCCGTTTCATCATCTGACGTCATGTTTATCTTCTGCTGGGAAGAAAAGATGACCTGATAAGATCTGTTAATAATTTTAATTTTTTTATTTTATTTTATTTTTTTTATTTTCACAGCATCAGAAAGGTTGAGGGAACTGGGGTTGTACATAGTATATATGTAACAATGCAGAAAATGATGGGCCAACTCATCTCCCGTGCAACATATTTATTTTTGCAAATCTGCAAAATAGAGAATGAACAAGGTTTAGAGGAGCGGACTGGATGTGTGGTCTGTACACGGTCTCATTACGTCCTGACTAAACTTCTTCTGCCCAGTACTACAACAACTGAGATACAACACACTAGCATTTTCAACCACACTATGACATTAGCACTGAAAGTTTCTTTTAGACTAATGTTGCATCTGTTTTTATAAAGTTTTCTCACCACATGCCTCACAATAATCAACAAAAATGAAAACATACATTTTAGCAGTAAACAAATACCTTCCTTAACTCTGATTAATTTTATTCTGCTTCTTAACCGTTGTTTTAATCACTGTTTCAACATCTTATTCATTAATCATGAACTGAAGTTATTAAGTAACTAAATTACTTGAAAATCAATTATCTGAATTATATAAACTACTTTTGCATTGAACATAAAGCATTTTACACTCTTCCTGGTCACAGAAAAAACACAGTGTAGCTTGAACCCAGATTACAGGTGTGCAGAACACAGAATTTACAGTGTCTCACTGACGGCAGTAGGAGCACGTGCGCTCTAGCTTAGCCATTCACTTAGCCTAGTAGCTCCGTTCACACAGCTTTATGACATGACGCCATCTCTGCTAACCATACGGTTTGGCCATTACTTGTGTTTTCAGACAGTATGCTCGTTTTACAAAACTATTCTTGTCTATTAGTTATTTATATTTTACACCCAGCTTACCTGCGAAATAGAGAATGAACAGAATTTAGAGGAGCGGACTGGATGTGTGGTGTGTACACGGTCTCATCACGTCCTGACTAAACTTCTTCTGCTGGCCTCAGCTACTGATGCAGAAGACACCGAGCGCCCTCTGCTGGCAAAACCTATACTAACGCTTTTTATAGCAAAAGAGACCTTACCCATGACTTTCTCAATAAAAATGAATGGGGGGCGACTATTTCCATGTATTTATCTGTGACATAGTGCCACCTATACCTACAGTATATTGAATATACTTTACTCTGAAAGAGTTGCATTCCAGTTGTTTATCTTGTCTGAATGCCATACTGACGAGACCTGAGCCATCATAACAGTTATAAAATGTCTTAGATCAAAATTGCTTGTGTTTGGTGGTAGTGTTCTCAAGAAAAAACAAAACATCATAATTTCATATAAATTATTAATTGAAGCGCCCTGCGATGGACTGGCGAGCTGTCCAAGGTGTACCCTGTCTTTTGCCCAAAGACTGCTGGGATAGGCTCCAGCTTCCGACAACCCTTCATCGGACTGAGCGGTTAGGATAATGAATGAATGAATGAATTTTAATTGAAGCAGGAAACTTGCACAACATGCCCCATCATGAGAAAAGATACCAGCTGTCAGACTTTAGGTCGATTGTTATTTTTCTGAATACAGCCACTGTGATGAATCTGTTTGGTGGATTTTTTTATTTTTTAAAATGGGAAAAAAAAGAAAAACTATTGGACTTTAGCATGACATTGTAATCTTGGTAAGTAATGGGAAACTCCGAGCCAAGATGGCTGTTTCTGTAATCCACTCTGGCAAAGTAACAGCTGGTCATCTGCCCTCTGATGCGACCACTCAAGCACAGCACCGATGTCCTGACAGATGAGTGCAGTTTAAATTTAGATTATGACTTTGTCATCCTCCAATTTACAAATCCATTCACCAACATTGGGTGTTGGATGTACAATGTCTAAATGTTAGAACTGGCTGATCTTATAAATAATACCACCCCAAAGAGAGAGGATAGTTTGTATCAGAGACCTTGCTTTTCTGTGATAGTATGATTGTATACTGTACTCTGTATGCATGGACATAAACATCATATGGGCTGGTTTAATCTGCATCAGGCCTGCACTGGTGCTGGTTGGACGTTTTCCAGATGTAGGCAGATTGGAAAGTGGGGATGACAGTTTGTTGACTGTAACTGCAAACCATATAGCCCCTCTCATCCTGCGAGCTGGATTATGTATTTTCATTTAGAAACTCTGTGCTGGAAACCAAATCTGCCCTGAAACCCCTGCTGCACTCAGTATTTGTCGGTGAAACTGGAGAGGTTAACACTACTGAGAATTAAACATACATCAAATACTTTAAATGAAAAATCAATGTTTCTTAGTGATCCACCAGGCAGATTTTGATATTATTTGATACTTTTCGTTGACAGCCTTTGTTTCTGTGTAACTTTTTGTTTACATGATCTATTTTTACTTTCTCCTATTTGAATGAGAAAACCAAAATACAGTAGATTTTCATAACTACAAGGGCTGAATGTACGTATAAATACGTACAAACGTATAAATGATATGTGTTGATAAAGACAAATATGATGGCTTATTTGAGATATATAAACAATTATAACATTAAGTGGATGTGGCCTGGTCAATTTTCCACAATTCATTGGAAATGGGTTCGTAATATGACACTTTTTCTTCATATTTCAAATATAAGTGACAGTTGAACTAGTATTTATTAAGTAACGAAATGATCTGTGACGTGAAACAGAAAATATGTGCCTGAAATAAAGATACTGTAGCCTAACCATCCATAAAAATACAGCTTTAGCGGGAAGGAAATGACTGACACCCAGTGCAGCCAATAGGAAGGGGAGAAAGTAAGAACAAAAAACCCCCATGAGGAGCATTAAACACGTTGAAGTCTGAGTAAAATGCATCGTGTCTCACTGATTATGACTGTAAAGCTTTTAAGCTCTTCAGTATCGGCTGCATTGCTAGATGTTTAAAATAAAACAAACTGTAAAGTATTGTTTAACAGCACAACTTGGTATGAACGTATAAAGTACACTACTGTCCGCACCACATGACCACTGCAGTCCAATCACGGCTGTCTTATGGGGCCAGTTTTCCAAATCTGGGAGAAAATCAGACCTTTTTCTCTTTATCTTAATTACAAATTGGATCTGCTCATTTTGCCCAAGTAAAAGACAAATGTGGATGCTTTCAGCTTGGATTCAGGTTCTGAATTCCAATATTGATCATATACTATATCGATAATGTCACTCAACACAGACAGCATCCATTTATGTTTAAAGACAAATATTCATGTATCTTTATCCCATACGACGGATTAAATGTAATTAATTAAAACTGGCCCCATAAGACAGCCGTGATTGGACTGCAGTGGTCATGTGGTGCAGACAGCAGTGTACTTTATACGTTCATATCAAGTTGTGCTGTTAAACAATACTTTACAGTTTGTTTTATTTTAAACATCTAGCAATGCAGCCGATACTGAAGAGCTTAAAAGCTTTACAGTCATAATCAGTGAGACACGATGCATTTTACTCAGACTTCAACGTGTTTAATGCTCCTCGTGGGGACAGAACCATCGACTGAAACGTCACGTGATGAAAGCGCCTGCTCAGGATTACGTTGGAAATGTACGAATGTCCATGTGCTACTTTTCATATGAGATTATACGAATGATTTGTGAGAGCAGCCTGCACCTCTATAACATGTAAAGTCGTCATTTTTAAAGACACAGTTGGAAAAAATAGCTGTCAGATTATATCTTTAGAGATGATGACGATAATTGCTATTTAACTTCAGCATAGTCAGTCCTGTCTGTCTGTCCGTCACAAAACACCAATATCTTTCTGATTGTATATAATATTAATCACGCTTGGGCCTGAAAATGTTGCATGGTGTGATGGACTGCACTACTATTGCAGTAACAGTAGAAGCCAGCGTGTGGATGGATGTATTAACAAAGCAGGTTGCTACATGTTTTTTACGATGGCAAAGAGCCGTTTAATGAAGACTAGACTTATTTTAAGAGAGAGAAAGAAACATAATAACTTTATGTCACTAAAAAAACACCAGTTATGATGCTTTTATGCACTTAGACAGCAACATTTTATTTGTGCATGCTTAACTTTTAGCAAGGTAAGAATTATCGTAGCTTTAAACGCAGCGCGGCCACGAGGCAATGACCAGTCTGTAGAGAATGTAAGAGGGAAAACATCACTGTGTTTATTTAACATTTCAACTTACCAGAGACTAAATATAAAATGCTGGTGAGCAGACGTGACTTTACTTGACTCAGCGTCTATCTGTTTCACCGTCCGGTTTGCTCTGTCTCGGCGTCCACAGTAGGCAGCCATGAGTTAGGATGGCCCCGCCCCCGATACTTACCCAGCAGATGGCGCCCATGTCATCTGCTGGATGAGCAGCCCAATTACATTTTTAACTGGGCAGTCTCATGAATGGAGATGCAGAAACAAATATATGACAAAAATAAATCAATAAAAACATATATTAGAAGAAATCTGCAATTTTTTACCGATACCCAATATCACCCTGGACCCCCATATCGGCTGATAATATCGGCCGGCGATATATCGGTCGGGTCCTAGTCTTGACTACTTGTGCCTGTTTTGTGCTGGATCAAGCTGCAGAAATGATTGTTTTTGATGGCAGTGGGGGGGCTGCGTGATTTCAGACGGATATTGAAATAATTGAAATTCAAACAGGTGACATATTTTACTTACACCAGCTGCTGGAACACAAATGTTCCCATATTCATCTTCCAGCTTTTTTTTAAAAAACTGTTTTGTTTTTGTCTGATTTTCAGCTAAGGCGCCTTTATTTTATGATGTGTGCTCACTGTAGATGTGCACAGGTATCATATGTGTGGCATCAAGGTGGAACTCAGAAAGCGACATAAAAAACTGCTATGACATGATATCAATAGTGTTCCCTTTCCATTAAATTTTTTCGAAAAGTAAAAGCAATATTTATAGGCTTTGACAAAAATGCAAGTTGCAGGTGTTTCACAGTGTTGAACAGTGTTTTATGCATAAGTCTCAGTTCTTGTAAAATCTCATCCAGATGGCAAGATTGTTTGAGGATTGCATATTTTTGAGGATAGCGTTACATTAATTTGGGGTTTTCTACTTGCTGCAGAGAATTTGGTACAGTTTTCTAGTGCTTTTCTCCCTCATTTTCTTTTTCTAAGACTCTGAAATTAACTGTAGTTTGTTCCAAACCATGCCATTTTTAGCTGAAACAAACTGGTCACAACCCTGCACGTCATGTCCAAATGCATAAAAAGTGTTTCCATTACACTTTAGTGATATATTTCCCTATCAAAACGTATGAAAAACCATCTCATGAGAGCATACAAACTTTTCAGCTTTTTTTTTTTTTTTTAATTTAGTTGTTGTGCAATTCTAGGTGTAATGGAAACACACCTAGGAGCAGAGCAGAGCAGCACTTAAGTCGACACAGTTCGACCACCAGCCAGCAGTCCCCGGATCTACCACCAGACCGGCCCAGGATCAATTATCTTAATCATGTCAACAATTAAACTGGAACTATTCTGTACATTTCAGGCTGATTTATTTTTATTTCTGAGCCCAGAAGGGCTGGGATTGATGGAGTTATTGTCACAAATGGCTTTATTTACTTCAGACCGACCCTCTCCGTAGGCTGTCAGATCAGCCTGCGGGCAAAACGAGTGGATTGAGACTCTTCCGCATTAAGCCCCGCCTCCCGCCACTGCACTACATCGGGAGCGCGCACCGCACCTGCTTTCACCGTCATTGTAACATCTCATAAACAGAAGGATTAGGCTCATATGAACTCAATAAGAAAACAAACTACAATGTCAACACATAGCGTCCAGCCCTACATGTTGGAACCTGAATCAGAGCCTGAAAACGAAGTGGAAAACAGCAACCCACAGCAACGAATGCAGCAGGATGTCTCTCTTTGGTAAACTCACCAGCCATCGTTGGAAATAACTTTATCCCACGTTTTCCACCCGCCTGATGTATTTGTACATGCCCTTGTTAACCAGTAGAAGGTAACCAATCACCGAACCTTATCCCCCGGGACGTCACAAGGATTTCCACGTAGAAAAAACTCTCTAAAACCACGCGTTTTTCGTCGCCATGGAAACCAAATGGAGAACATGCTGGAACTCAAACTCAAACTCAAACATGCGTTTAGGTGATAAAAAACAGTGCCGTTCACATGTCTGATGAGGATTCAACACTGTAACACTGTAGAAAGCTCAGAAAACTCCATCATGTATAAAAACGTTTAATTTAGAGAGATTGGGAGGGAACATGATATTCAAATTGCCTTGGTGAGCAGCACCAGGAAAAATTTTTCTGTGTTTGCCTGTGGGGTTAAAGGCAGTATCCAAATGTCCAAGGGAGCTGGAGCTGTACAGAAATAGTATAGAATGAAGACATATTACATACACTTAGTATGCTATTGCTGCTATTGTTTTTTTATCAATATTATTACTGGTATTATTACTGCATTGTTCCAACACTGTAACTGTAACTGTATTGTATTTATATACATTATAACAGAAAAAGGATATTATTATTATACAGGTATTACTAATATACTGGGTTGCTACCTTCGTATTGCTATTGGGTTACTATTGTTGTTATTGATACTGTATTGCTCATCACTGGGTGGGATTAACTCCCTGAGCCGTCACCTTATGGTGGTGGAGGGGTTTGTGCGTCCCGAAGATCCTAGCAGCTATGTTGTCGGGGGCTTTATGCCCCTGGTAGGGTCACCCATGGCAAACAGGTGTCTAGGGGAGGGACCAGACCAAGCACAGCTCATCAACCCCTATGATGACTACCAACCTGGGCATAAATGTTCCCTTGCCCGGACGCGGGTTACCAGGACCCCCCTCTGGAGCCAGGCCTGGAGGCGGGGTACGAGAGCGAGCGTCTGGTGGCCGGGCCTTCGCCCATGGGGCCCGGTCGGGCTCAGCCCGAAAGGGTTACATGGGCCCCACCTCCCGTGGGCTCACCATCTGCGGGAGGAGCCGTAGGGGTCGGGTGCAATGTGAGCTGGGTGGCAGCAAGAGGGGGACCCTGGCGGTCCGATCCCCGGCTGCAGAAGCTGGCTCTAGGGACGTGGAACGTCACCTCTCTGGTGGGGAAGGAGCCTGAGGTTGTGTGCGAGGTTGAGCGGTTCCGACTAGATATAGTTGGACTCACCTCGACGCATGGCTTGGGCTCTGGAACCAGAACCCTCGAGAGGGGCTGGACCTTCTTCCACTCTGGAGTTGCTCATGGTGAGAGGCATCGAGCAGGTGTGGGCATTCTCATCAGCCCCCAGCTTGGTGCCTGCACGTTGGGGTTTACCCCGGTGGATGAAAGGGTAGTTTCCCTCCGCCTCCGGGTGGGGGGACGGGTCCTGACTGTTGTCTGTGCTTATGCACCGAACAGCAGTTCAGAGTACCCACCCTTTCTGGAGTCCTTGGAGGGAGTGCTGGAGGGTGCTCCTTCTGGGGACTCCATTGTTCTGCTGAGGGACTTCAATGCTCACGTGGGCAATGACAGTGAGACCTGGAGGGGAGTGATTGGGAGGCATGGTCCCCCCCCTCTGAACCCAAATGGTGTTTTGTTATTGGACTTCTGTGCTCGTCATGGATTGTCCATAACGAACACCATGTTCCAACATAAGAGTGTCCATATGTACACCTGGCATCAGGATTCCCTGGGCCGCAGTTCAATGATCGACTTTGTAGTCGTATCATCGGACCTGCGGCCACATGCCTTGGACACTCGGGTGAAGAGGGGGGCGGAGCTTCAACTGATCACCACCTGGTGGTGAGTTGGCTCAGATGGTGGGGGAGGAAGCCAGTCAGATCTGGCAGACCCAAACGTGTTGTGAGGGTCTGCTGGGAACGTCTGGCTGAGTCCCCCGTCAGAGCGAACTTCAACTCCCACCTTCAGCAGAGTTTCAACCATGTCCCGAGTGAGGCGGGGGACATTGAGTCCGAATGGGCTGTGTTCCATGCCTCTATTGCTGAGGCGGCCAGCCGGAGCTGTGGCTGCAAGGTCGTTGGTGCCTGTCGTGGCGGTAACCCCAGGACTCGTTGGTGGACACCAACAGTGAGGGATGCCGTCAAGCTGAAGAAGGAGTCCTATCGGGCCTTCTTGGCCTGTGGGACTCTGGAGGCAGCTGATGGGTACCGACGGGCGAAGCGGCATGCGGCTTCGGCTGTTGCCGAGGCAAAAACTCGGGCATGGGAGGAGTTCGGCGAGGCCATGGAGAAAGACTTCCGGGTTGAGGGGATCCGACTTGGTGGCCTCAGGATTGGGTCCCTGCTTTTTGCGGATGACGTGGTCCTGTTGGCTTCGTCTGGTCGTGATCTCCAGCTCTCGCTTGAGCGATTTGCGGCCGAGTGTGAAGCGGCTGGGATGAGAATCAGCACCTCAAAATCTGAGACCATGGTCCTCAGCCGGAATAGGATGGATTGTCCTCTCCGGGTCGGGAGTCAGGTCCTGCCTCAAGTGGAGGAGTTTAAATATCTCGGGGTCTTGTTCACGAGTGAGGGAAGGATGGAGCGTGAGATCGACAGACAGATCAGTGCGGCGTCTGCAGTAATGTGGACTCTGCGCCGGTCTGTCGTGGTGAAGAAGGAGCTGAGCCAGAAGGCAAAGCTCTCGATTTACCAGTCGATCTACGTTCCTACCCTCACCTATGGTCATGAGCTGTGGGTCGTGACCAAAAGAAGGAGATCTCGTATACAGGCGGCTGAAATGAGTTTCCTCCGCAGGGTGGCCGGGCTCTCCCTTAGAGATAGGGTGAGGAGCTCGGTCATCCGGGAGGAGATCAGAGTAGAGCCGCTGCTCCTCCGCATCGAGAGGAACCAGTTGAGGTGGCTCGGGCATCTGGTCAGGATGCCTCCTGGACCTCCCTGGTGAGGTGTTCCAGGCACGTCCCTCTGGGAGGAGACCCCGGGGAAGACCCAGGACACGCTGGAGGGATTATATCTCTCGGCTGGCCTGGGAACGCCTCGGGATCCCCCCGCAGAGTTGGCAAATGTGGCTGGGGAGAGGGAAGTCTGGGCTTCCCTGCTTAGGCTGCTGCCCCCGCGGCCCGACCCCGGATAAGCGGCTGAAGATGGATGGATGGATGGATGGATGGATGGATGGGTGGGATTAAATGGTAAATGGACTTGTACTTCTACAGCGCTTTTCTAGTCATACAGACCACTCAAAGCGCTTTACACTACTTGTCACATTCACCCATTCACACACACACTCACTCAACACACTCATACCCCGATAGGCACATCGGGGGCAGCTTGGGGTTCAGTGTCTTGCCCAAGGACACTTCGGCATTTTAGTCAGAGGAAGCCTGGAATCGATTGTGCTGGAAAATCTTTGTGGATGAGAAACAACGATGCTGAGTCAAACTGCCTTTGTTAGTTTATTCACACAAATGATACATGTAAGTCATACATGGCGAGATGTCTGAGAAGTAAAGAAAGTCGCCAGCTTATATAGTTTCGGAACTCCTCCTAGTTGCTGGGCAGACCACAGAAAACAATCATTCTCTTCCTGACCTTTAACCTTAAGCAACTGGTCAGCAGGCAGTTGACAAAGAGCAGATATGCTGCAGGAAACGCTTCCTGCACATTCCACTGAACAGTCATATTTGAGTTAAAGGAAGCAGTTCACAAATGAGTATAATGTCTAAACTTTGTCTACATGGACTACAAATCAATGTATATATGTCTAATATCTAATACAAACCAAACTCATAACAATTTTCCTATACACGATCTCCCAACTTACCAGGACAACTGCTCTTCCTCCTGAGCTACAGCTGCATATACACTTATGCTTCTACCCACTCCTTTTTAACTTCTTTTCTATTTTTTCCTCATTTTTGATTTTTAGATTTCATTATGTTCAAATAAGCTTTCTAAACTAACCTATTGTCTTGAACATAACACCATGACATTTAAAAAAAAACTGCTACACAAGACTCAAATATAAGATGCAAGTCACGTTGTGTATAAGAAACTGCTTTGCTTTCCTTTTGTTATGCTGTTTTCTTCATCAGGTCCAGAATTCAACACCCATTCTTCCTCTGTATCAAGATGTTGTCAGATCTATGATGACGACTAGTTTGATGCTTATTCTGCATCTGTCAAAGCTGATGCAGAATAAGCATCATGGCAAATGCTGCATTAATTCAACTGTGAACCTCCTGCTCTGTTTCTGCTCTGTCACGAACAAGACTCAGAGTCACTTCAAGTCCTACACTGGAATTAGGACCACATCCCAAACCCAGAGGAAGTATTCCAACCTTCTCCTGCAAACGACCATGCTCTTAGCTTTGGAACTAATTCCCATCTCAGCAGCTTCACATCTGAGAGCTGAAGGTCACGGCAAAGATTTCCAAAAAGCAAAGTTATGATGCTGAGGTCACAAAATCTCCCCCCTCAACTCACTTACCACCTCTTGTAAATAACTGTAATGAACTAAAAAGGTGACAAATGTGGATGAAGTCAGTGGGGTGTGCAGCAGATTAAACATATGGAGTTTGTTTGGTGATCATGGACTTTGGTCTCTGAGGTTTTTGTTATGTATGTACTGTATATACACTGTTGCTGCTGTTAGATCGGTTTATTTTTTGTTAGATCGACGTAAATTCTAATAAACTTTGCAATAAACTAAATGTTCATTTGCAATCACATCCAACTGTACAGTTATTTAGATTATTTGAAGGTATTGAATTATTGAAGAAAAGCATTTAAATGACTGACTGTCTGTGTTAGTTTAATTAAGTCAAACATTAGCTGAATATATTCAGAGATATTTACAACATTATAATTAACCTAGCAACTATGGCAAGCTTATCACAGAGCTTAGTCTGACTTTACTAGCACCGTTCAATCCTTTTATGTCATTTTACATCTACTACTTCCAATCCAGTCCACTTTTTTCATAAAACACTTTTTAAAAACAGAACATCTCCAAAGTGCTGCTTAGAGTCATTCATTGATTATCTGAAGCGCTTAGTATGATTAAGGGTCGCGGGGAAGCAGTAGCTTATCCTTTGGGCAAGTACACCCTCGCCAGGCAATCACAGTGCTCAGTCAAATATCACTAAATGAAAATAAAATAATATTAATGAAATAACTAAAAAGAACAAATAAAATAAATAAACAACATGGAGGGACCACACAACTCATACAGTGTTAAAAGCCACAGAATATAAGTGGGCCTTTTGATGAGACTTAAATCACTGTTGAGGCAATCCAGATGTAGAGGGGCAGAGTATTCCAGAGTTTAGGACTAACTCCTGTCCCATCTAATTTTAAGTCTGGTCGTATATAGGTACCACAAGCTGGGATTGGCCTTCAGACCTTAAAGCACATAAGGTCTGTGAATTTGGAGGCCATCATATATATCATATAAAGCTTTAAAAACAAACAGTAAGATCTTAAAATCAATTCTACAACATACAGGTCGCTTGCAAACAAGCTAAAATTGTTGGGATTTGTTTTCTTGTCCCATTTAGAAGTCGAGCCGCGGAGTTCTGGACTAACTTCAAGTGTGAAAGTGTGTTTCGGCTAATGCCTGCATAAAGACCGTTGCAGCAGTCCAATCAAATTATAAATAAATTAGAAAAATTAGAAATAAAAGCATGCACAACTTGTTCCATAAGATGAAAAGTTTAAAAGGATTTCACTTTTGACAAAAGACGAAGGTGATGAAAATGTTATATTAAAACAACATTTGACCTCTTAATCAAGCTTAAAACACATTTTCACACATTTTCCTTTTTATATGCAGCTCTGTTTAGAAGAGACATAAACATTTCTTACAGATAGACATCATTATACCTGTAGTATGTAACATCACTCATGGGCGAAATAAATTATTTAAAAAAAACTACAACACAGATTTAAACCACTGTTACAGCACATTTATGAATATTGTGATTTACAAGAATTGTTTTACATGATGAAAGTCTCAAACTGAAACGTCTCTAATAAATGTTTTGTGCAAGTCAGATCAGTGAGAGGCAGTATTTACTGCTGCCTTATGTTCATTTACCCCTCTTCAAACACCTGTTTCTTTTCATAACAATGCAACCTACATTCTGTGTTTAATGTTGTTACAGGGTGACAGTCACAGCCATGTGCAGCATGGATCTGAGTCGATTTCCTCTTGATACACAAACATGCTCTCTGGAGATCGAGAGCTGTAAGTAACTGATGTGATGAAGATTTTTGTCTTTTCCTTTGTAGGTATAAACGTGTGTTAATGCTGCTTTCTTTTGCATTATATAATTCTTTTCCTTTAACTTTTTTTTTTTTATTTGCTGTTTAATAGACTGGCTCAAGAAGTCAGCGTGTCTTTACTTCTGTCATTGTTTTAACAGACCAGGATATGACAAGATTTTTATTACTTGTTTTGATTTTAAACATAGTTTAATCTAGTCTTTACATTTTGTTAAGTTGACTTTATTTTAATCAAGAGGATTATTTGATGCTTTTCCAAACCACATCTTCTGTCCTTCCAGATGCGTACACTGATGATGACTTGATGCTGTACTGGAAAAAAGGGAATAGGTCACTAAACACAGATGAGAGAATTTCTCTCTCCCAATTTCTCATTCAGGAGTTCCATACAACCACCAAGCTTGCCTTCTACAGCAGTACAGGTACTACAAGAACAGGAAAAACTGTCTCTTTGTTTAGATCTTTTAATTGTAAAGGTTCATTTTCTGTTTCGTCTCCAGGCTGGTACAACCGTCTGTACATCAACTTCACTCTGCGGCGTCACATCTTCTTTTTCCTGCTGCAGACATACTTCCCCGCCACTCTGATGGTAATGCTGTCCTGGGTGTCCTTCTGGATCGACCGCAGGGCCGTCCCTGCCAGGGTCCCACTCGGTGAGACTGCTCAGCCTTTTGCTGCTAGCTGGTGTTTGATTGTCTGGGCCACTGCTTTGTGGGCCTACCCAAGCATATTGGATATGAAGACAACTGTCCATTGAAAAAATTGGAATGCTTTTAATGGGCAGCCGAGAGGATTTGTGCTTGGATAGGCTTGGGGATGTCTGTGTTTCTTTGTGCAATGAACCCGGTTATTTCATGCAACAGGGTCTGTGTTTTTAAATGCAACACGTTGAAAAACTTTTCAGACTTTCTCATCATTTCATCAGCTGTTTTCTTAAACAATCTGTTTAACTTGCATCAGCAAAACAATCTTTTTCGTGTTAACCACCACACAGAATCACACAATACTTCCCCAATCATGTCGCATTCCATTCTAGACTGCACCGTCTGTTGGCAGCAAATTGTCGTAGTTCTGACTTGCTATCTTGATTTTTTTTTTTTTTTTAAGTACAAACTATTCTCATTTAGATTTTAGCTCAAATTAGGTCTATTTTTTCTGAGGATTTCATGCCGGTTCGGAGGGTGTGCTGCAAGGAAGATTTTTCTGCATATTTTTGCTCTTTCAAGGCTTGTTATGATGAGTCTCCATGGCAACAAAAGACTTGTTTACAATCAGGATCAACTGATTAACCTCTCCCAAATCAGGATTATTAGAGAAAACAACACATCAAATCCCGATGGAGTTTAAAAGAAAAAGAAGAGGATGGAGAGCGGGAGTGAGGCAGAAAAGAAAACCATGGAGATTTAAACCAGTTCTTCCAACTGTTAACGGGTAACGTGAGATCGCTAGCTAACAAAACGGATGAGCTTGAGATGCTAACAAGGTCTCAGAAAGAATACAGAGAGTGCAGTATTATGTGCTTCAGCGAGACATGGCTGCATGAACACATCCCTGACTGTAATGTGTCTGTACCGGGCTTTAAAACGGTCCGTGCAGACCGCAGTAGACAACACAGCGGAAAGCTAAAGGGTGGTGGAATTGCAGTGCTGGTTAACCAGCGTTGGTGTCATCCTGGACATGTTACTGTCAAGAAGAAGATATGCACAAGGGACATGGAACTGTTAGCTGTGAGCTTCCGTCCATATTATTTACCCAGAGAGTTTACCTGTGTTATTCTGGTAGCGGTTTATATAATACCTGGTACCGCACCAGACACAGCCTGTGACGTCATCAGCTCCGTCGTTGCTCGGCTACAAACACAGCATCCAAACTCATTCATGGCGATCTCCGGAGACTTCAACAACGTCTCCCTCTCTGCAACTCTACCAACATTCCAGCAGTTTGTCAGCTGCTCCACCAGAGAAAATAAGATGTTGGACTTATTTTATGCAAATATGAATAATGGATACAGTTGTTCTGCCCTGCCTCCTTTAGGAAGATCTGACCATAATCTGGTTCTTCTCACCTCCACCTACAAGCCCATCGTTCAGCAGCAACCAGTCATCACAAAGACTATCAAAATCTGGTCTGCTGAAGCTGAAGATGCTCTTAGAGGATTAGAATTTCACTTTGGGTATTAATAAAGTATTTTTCATTTCATTTCATAAAAACAAAATGACGTAATTTTGTTCATGCAGCTTTGAGAATAAGAAAAAACTTATCTGTTCTCATGGAGGATGTAACAGGCTTAGATCGTTGCTACTTACTCTCAGTTTAACTTACTACCCTCTAAATTCATTACAGACAAAAATGTCCACTTCTGAAGAACTGATATAAAGTTAAATGTTTTTTCTGCTGTTTTCTGGATACATGTCTTAGAAAAACTCCAGCCCAGCACAAAACTATCCTACGGCTATTAGGATTTTAACCCTTTAATGATTTGTCAGTTTTGTTATTTGATGTCACTGTTATCCTCACTTATTAGGACAAATGTCCATCTGGTCATATCAAACCCACATTTTTTAAATCTCATGCCCAGTTAAAAACTTAACTACAAGATTCGTAGTTTGAACTTTGAACGGCAATAAAATATTAAAGAATAATCAGTTCAGCACTTTTTAATTTTTCTTAATGAAATGATTCTCTTGTAATATCAATTAAAATTTAATACCATTTGATGCCAGTTTTGATCATAATCTATTTGAAGCTTTTATTAAAAATACACTACATTTCAATATATTGTGTACTTTTGGGATACCTGTAAGGACAGTGTTACAGTTGTCTAGTCTACTAAAGATAAACGTATTGACAAATTTTTATTAACTTTTATATTTTATATATGCTGTCATCATTCCTTTAAAGGGGTGCTATTCTGGTATTTGGAGTTTTCTGAGCTTTCTCCAGTGTTACAGTGTTGAATCCTCATCAGACATGTGAACGACACAGTTTTTTATCACCTAAACGCATGTTTGAGTTTGAGTTTGAGTTCCAGCATGTTCTCCTTCGGTTTCCATGGCGACGAAAAAAGCGTCGTTTTAGAGAGTTTTTTTCTACGTGGAAATCCTTGTGACGTCCCGGGGGATAAGGTTGGGTGATTGGTTACCTTCTACTGGTTAACAAGGGCATGTAAATACATCAGGCGGGTGGAAAACGTGGGATAAAGTTATTTCCAACGATGGCTGGTGAGTTTACCAAAGAGAGACATCCTGCTGCATTCGTTGCTGTGGGTTGCTGTTTTCCACTTCGTTTTCAGGCTCTGATTCAGGTTCCAACATGTAGGGCTGGATGCTATGTGTTGACATTGTAGTTTGTTTTCTTATTGAGTTCATATGAGCCTAATCCTTCTGTTTATGAGATGTTACAATGACGGTGAAAGCAGGTGCGGTGCGCGCTCCCGATGTAGTGCAGTGGCGGGAGGCGGGGCTTAATGCGGAAGAGTCTCAATCCACTCGTTTTGCCCGCAGGCTGATCTGACAGCCTACGGAGAGGGTCGGTCTGAAGTAAATAAAGCCATTTGTGACAATAACTCCATCAATCCCAGCCCTTCTGGGCTCAGAAATAAAAATAAATCAGCCTGAAATGCACAGAATAATTCCACTTTAAACCTCATTTGCTACGTTTACATGAAAGTTTTAATTCCTGTTTAATTCCAAATAAAAGTTCCACTTTAAAGTTATGAAAAATGACCATGTACACTTAATTCCTAATGCAAATTTCTCTTCACTTAAACTTAATTCCGATGTAAGCGGCTGGTTTATTCGCATTTTAACTCCGAACTATTTAATTCCTCTGTCATGTAAACCTTCATTCTGCTCAAAGTTAATTCCGGTCGTTCTGTGCATGCTCGTTACCTTGTCCTGTCCCGTTGATGCATGTTGTTTTGCCTCCCGTGTTCGTTGGTCTGTCTTTCTTCTCCTTCTCAGTTGCTGCAGAAAGTGAAGTAGTATGCTTGTGTTGAGCTGCTACTTCACATTTACAATAAAAATAGCAGTGAAACTGCTACTTACTATGTAGTTTTTACAATTTACGACTGAAGAGATGAAAAGCAGGGAGCGAACTTTGTATTTTTCATACGTCACGTATTTATCCAAACAGAACCTTTCCCAATCCACCGCTCTAAAGAGGAATTAAGGACATGTTTCATGTAAACCTGCATTCAAAATTATTATTTTCATGTAAACTTGTAGGAGAATATGTTAATTCCGAATTATATAATTCCGAATTATTAATTCCGAATTTAAAGAAAACATTATGTAAACGTACCCAATATGTTCTTTAGTTGATAAAAAGTGACTTCACAACTGTCTTAATGTGATGGTGAAGTTTGGGTCTGAGTCTGTCATAAGTTTTTAGCATTCTATTCTATTCTATTCTACAGTCATTTAGCAGACGCTTTTATCCAAAGCGACTTACATACGAGAGAAAACAACACAAGCACAAAATCAAACAGTAGAGAACATCGTAGGAAGGTGCTAGTGGACTGTCCAGTTGGACGCAGGTTCTTCCTACAGGCCTGATGTCACCACTGCTTGTGTCTCTTCTTCTGTCTGTTCTTGGTCTGTGTTTTCTAATGTGACACATGTAGACATTTTGGCATTGCTGGGGAAAATGAAACCTTCTTCTTGTCCTTTTGATGTCATTCCAACATCTTTGTTTTATAAGGTAACTGACCTTGTTGTCCCACATGTTGTTGAACTGATCAATATTTCACTTTCCACTGGGTCTGTTCCAAACTTTTTTAAACAGGCAGTGATAAGTCCCATTTTAAAAAAGCACAACTTGGACCCTGCAGAGCCTGGTAATTTTAGGCCCATATCTAAATTACCCTTCCTTTCAAAAGTTGTGGAGAAGGTGGTGGCTGAGCAGCTGACCACTTTTCTATACACCAATGACATGTTGGACAAATTTCAATCTGGCTTTCGTAAGATGCACTCTACTGAGACTGCCCTACTTAAAGTGTCCAGTGACATCCGAATGGCTGCAGACTCTGGTGAATATTCTATTTTGATTCTTTTAGATTTGTCTGCAGCATTCGATACTGTAGATCACATCTTGTTGCTTCAGAGACTGAACAAAGAGTTTGGCATCTCTGGAACTGTCCTTAAGTGGCTGTCCTCCTATTTGACTGATAGGACATTCTCTGTGTGTTTGAATAACTTTATGTCTGAAGCTACTCCTTTGCTGTATGGTGTTCCTCAGGGGTCGGTTTTAGGCCCAATTTTGTTTCTGTTGTACATCAGCCCTCTGAAGAAAATCATCAGCCTTTTTAAAAATGTGTCCTATCATCTTTATGCTGATGATATCCAATTGTACTTTTCATTCAAGGAATCAGAGTTGCATACACTTTCAGAGTTGATGGATTGTCTGTCAAGTGTAAAGATGTGGCTGACGGAAAATTGTCTTCAGCTAAATCCTCAAAAGACTGAAACTTTAATCATTGCCCCAGAGCAGAAAATTCCTTTAATTGCTGGCCATCTTGGTTCTCTTGCTTCATCAGTTCAGCCAAGCATAAGAAATCTTGGAGTTTGGTTTGATCAATCATTGTCCCTTGACAGCCATTCCAGACTCTTGGTAAAAAACTGTTTTTATCATTTGAGAAACATCGCAAAGCTGAGGCCAATTTTATCAAGGTCTGATGTTGAATTGGTGATTCATGCTTTTATTTCGTCACGCTTGGACTATTGTAATTCCCTTTTTACTTGTTTTAACAAATCTGCTTTAAATCGTCTTCAGTTGGTTCTAAATGCTGCTGCGAGGCTTTTAACAGGATCTTGTAGGCGCGCACACATTACTCCAATTTTACACTCTCTGCACTGGCTCCCCATTAAATTCCGAATTGATTTTAAAATTTTGGTCTTGACGTTCAGAGCTTTGCATCGCCAGGCCCCCTCGTACATCTCTGAGTTGCTGAACCCTACAGCTCCAGTCGGTCCCTTCGGTCCTCGGGCCAAAACCTCCTCATGGTCCCAAAGACCCGCTTTAAAACCAGAGGTGATTTGTCCTTTCAGGCAGTTGCTCCAAAACTGTGGAATGCCCTGCCTTTTTCCCTCCGTGAAATTGAAACTGTAGATTCTTTCAAAAAGCAGCTGAAGACGTATTTATTTAGACAAGCTTTTAGTTGACTGTCTTCTGATACAGATTTTTCAAATGTACATTTGTTTATTTTTGTGTTGTTGCTGTTCCCCTTTGCACTCTGTGAAGCACTTTGTGATTTTATTTCTGTGAAAGGTGCTATATAAATAAAATTTCTTCTTCTTCTTCTTTTGTTGTTTTTTTGGGGTTTTTTTTTTTTTTTGTTTACTCCCTTCCCACCCCATAATACCACCTATGTTATAATACAAAGAATTAATACCATAAAGTTTGTTGCAAAGAACTGGGCTGAGTTCTCCAACTTTCCAACAAATACAGCTAAACTAAGTGTCGAAGTTCTCCTTGAAGAGCTGAGTCTTCAGCTTGCTCTTAAAAGTAGACAGGGACTCTGCAGAGCGGACAGAGTTTGGGAGATCATTCCACCATCGTGGAACAACAGAGGAAAAGAGTCTGGCTGGTGGTTTAGTCCCACGTATTGGTGGTAACACGAGGCGTCTTTCACTGGTGGAACGTAGCTGTGGAGAGGGAGTGTAGGTCTGGATTAGGGAGTGAAGGTAGACGGGAGCCGTTTCAGTTATTGTTTTTTAAGCCATAAGCTAAGCTTTAAATTTGATGTGTACTGCAAGCGGAAGCCAGTGAAGAGCGATTAGCAGCCGAGTGACGTGAGCTCATTTGGGTTGTTCGAAAACCAGACACACTGCAGTGGTCTGGATCATCTGCAGAGGTTTAACCAGTACGCAGGCAGACCTGCCAGTAGGGAACTTCAGTAATTGATGCGTGAGATGACCAGAGCCTGAACCAGAAGCTGAGTCGTGTGTTCTGTCAGGTATGGTCTGATTCTCTTGATGTTGTAGAGAGCATATCGACAGGTACGGGCAACCGAGGCAACATGCACCTTAAAGGTCAACTGGTCATCCACCATGAAATGAAATGAAATGAAATAAAAATACTTTATTAATCCCCAAAGGGAAATATTGTAGTATATAATAATAATAACTAGAGGAGGTCTTGTTCCGGAGGCTGATGGCTGCTGCACAGAAGCAGCTTTCTGGATCAGTTTGTTGATTCTCTTCAAGTCTCTGGTTCTGATGCTACTACCCCAGCAGATGCTGCAAAGCTGACTGCACTCTCCACAACAGACTTATAGAAGATATGCAACATCTTGGTGCAGACGTTAAACCATCTCAGCTTCCTTAAGAAGTACAGTCTGCTCTGACCTTTCTTGTAGATGTAGTCAGTGTTGCATTTCCAGTCCAGTTTGTTGTCCAGCTGAACTCCAAGATACTTGTATTCCTCCACCACCTCCACCTCCTCTCCCAGGATGGAAACAGTGCTTTGTTTATTCTTCTTCCTCCTGAAGTCAACAATCATCTCTTTTGTTTTGCTGCTATTTAATATGAGATGATTGTCACCGCACCATTTAACAAACTGACTGACCAGTTCTCTGTACTCTGCTTCTTGTCCATCCCTGATACACCCCACAACTGCAGAGTCATCAGAGTATTTCTGCAGATGACAGGACTCAGAGTTGTACTGGAAGTCTGAGGTGTACAGAGTGAAGAGGAATGGCCAGAGTACAGTTCCTTGTGGTGCACCAGTGCTGCTGACCTCCATCTCAGACACACAACCTTTCAGTCTCACAAACTGGGGTCTGTTTGTGAGGTAGTCATAGATCCAGGTGGTTGTGGAGGTATCCACCTGGAATTTATGGAGCTTCTCACATAACAAAGCAGGCTGAATGGTATTAAAAGCACTGAGAAATGAAAGAACATGACCCTCAGAGTGCTGCCTGAATGGTCCAGATGAGAGTGTGCTCTCTGGAGCAGGTATATGATGGCATCTTCAACCCCAAGTCCATTACGATATGCAAACTGGAATGGGTGCTGAAAGGTGTTTACTTGCTTGTTGAGGTGAGCCAGTAAGAGTCTCTCCAGGACTTTCATGATGTGAGATGTCAGGGCAACTGGTCTGTAGTCACTTGGTTCAGCTGGTTGTGTTTTTTTAGGCACTGGAACAAGGCAGGATGTTTTCCACAGCACTGGGACTCTATTTTGTCTCAGACTGGTGTTGAAAAGGTGCTGGAGAATCAGACATAGTTGTTCTGAGCAGGTCTTGAGAACTCTGGGACTGACACCATCTGGACCTGCAGCCTTGTTCTGGTTCAGTTTCTCAGGTTGAGTTTTCAGTTTCAGTTTTCTCCTCTTCTCACTATACACCTCCTCCCACCAAGTGAGGAGGTGTATAGTGAAAAGAGAAGAGGGCCAAGCACCAACCCTTGAGACACCCCGTGTTAGGTTGACGTCAAGTGCGGGGGATTCATATGCGGACTCGGCTTGGAGTTTCAAACAATGCTTTATTTGCTTCCTTCTGATTTCGGTTTCTTTCCCAGGTGGATGCGGAAGATAGGTTAGTCGGCAGGCAGACAAGCGGGGAGGTAAACCTGGCGGACAGAGAGGCGGGCAGGCAGGCGGGCAGGCAGGCAAGCGGTAGGGCAGCAATCGGGCATGCAGGCAGGATCTCTGACGGGGAAAAAACACACAGGTTAACGATCAGGAAATCACACTGGGAAGAATCCTTCAGGCTGAGAGTTGTACCAAAGGCGTTCAACTATCTGGCGATGAACAGCAGGCTGGGCAGATCTTAAGTAGTGCTGCTGCTGATTGCCAAGATGCCGATCAGGTGCTGATCCAGGTGCCAGGATGCCAGACACGCCCACCAGGGAACAGGATCACAACAGTACCCCCCCCCCCCTCAACGGGAGCCACCAGGCAACTGAAACCGGTCAGGATGAGCCCGGCGAAAGTCACGAACCAGGGAGGCATCCAAAATGAACGAGCGAGGGACCCAGGCACGCTCCTCAGGACCATACCCTTCCCAGTCAACCAGGAATTGTAGGCCCCGACCACGACGGCGCACATCCAGGAGACGTCGGACCGTGTAGGCCGGGCGACCAGCCACAAGCCGGGCGGGAGGAGGGGGCCTGGAAGGAGGGACCAGAGGACTGGATGAAACAGGTTTAAGTTGGGAGACGTGGAAGGAGGGATGAACCCGCATGGATCGGGGGAGCTTAAGTCGAACCACAGTAGGGTTAATGATCTGTTGAATTTCAAAGGGGCCCAAGTAACGAGGAGTCAGTTTCGTGGCATCGGTCCGCAAAGGAATGTTCCTGGATGAGAGCCAAACCTTCTGACCAGGGGAATAACCGGGCGCAGGAGTCCGGTGACGATCCGCCTGGCGCCGATTCTGTTCCCCAGTTCGGAGAAGCGCAGCCCGAGCCTTCTGCCAAACCCGTCGACAGCGGCGGATGTGAAGCTGGACAGAAGGCACAGAAACCTCATCCTCCTGGGCGGGGAATAGTGGCGGCTGGTACCCTAGGGAGCATTCAAAAGGGGACAATCCAGAGGCTGAGGAGGTGAGAGAATTGTGCGCATACTCAACCCAGTCCAGATGTTCACTCCAAGAGGATGGGTTAGTTTCTGCCACACACCGGAGGGCAGTCTCCAAGTCTTGATTCGTCCTTTCAGCCTGACCATTGGTTTGGGGGTGAAATCCTGATGACAGACTCAGAGTGGCTCCAATTGACTGACAAAAGGCTCGCCATACCTGGGACGTGAATTGGGGCCCTCTGTCAGACACGATGTCGGCGGGCAGTCCGTGGAGCCGAAAAACGTGATGAACCAGTAGGTCAGCCGTCTCCTTGGCCGAGGGAAGTTTGGGGAGTGCGACAAAATGCACGGCCTTGGAAAAGCGGTCAACAATGGTTAAGATTGTATCTTTACCTTTGGAGACGGGTAGGCCGGTGACAAAGTCCAGGGCAATGTGGGACCATGGCCGGCTGGGAACAGGCAGGGGTCGTAGAAGACCGGCTGGCGGTCTATGAGAGGCCTTACTCCGGGCACAGGTGGTGCAGGCAGCTACATACTCCCGAGCATCCTTCTCCATTGTGGGCCACCAAAACCTACGCCTAATGAGGGATAGGGTGCGTGTGGATCCAGGATGGCAAGCCAGACGGGACGAGTGACCCCACTGGAGGACCAAGGAACGGACGGCATCTGGAACAAATAGGCGGTTAGGAGGACCTGTACCTGGGTCAGGTTGCTGTTGCTGGGCTGTGAGGACCCTATCCTCTACTTCCCAGGTAACTGCGGCAACAATGCGGGTAGCAGGCAGGATTGGGTCCGTGGAGGAAGTGGATCCTGAAGTGAACTGGCGGGAAAGGGAGTCTGGCTTCTGGTTCTTGGACCCAGGTCGGTACGACAAGGTGAAGTTGAAGCGGTTAAAGAAAAGGGACCAACGGGCTTGACGGGGATTTAGCTGTTTGGCTGACTGCAGGTATTCCAAGTTCTTATGGTCTGTCCAAATGAGGAATGGCTCCCTAGATCCCTCCAGCCAGTGACGCCACTGTTCGAGAGCCCATTTAATGGCTAGGAGCTCGCGATCACCGACGTGGTAATTTTGTTCAGCTGGGGTGAGGCGTCGAGAGAAATAAGCACAGGGATGGAGTTTCTGAGTCCTAGATGATCGCTGAGACAGCACAGCTCTAACTCCTTTGTCTGAGGCATCGACCTCAACCACAAATTGACGACTGGGATCAGGGTGGAGGAGAACAGGGGCTGTGGTGAATAGATCCTTCAGTCTACGGAAAGCCTGATCTGCAGGTTCAGACCAGGTAAAGGGAATTGATGGAGAGGTAAGACGAGTGAGAGGGGCTGCAATCTGGCTATAGTTACGGATGAAACGGCGGTAAAAATTAGCAAATCCCAGGAAGCGTTGCAGTTCTTTCACAGAGGTGGGGGTAGGCCAATCTACCACCGCCTTGACCTTCTCCGGGTCAGCTCGGACTTGCCCAGTCTCAAAGATGTAGCCGAGGAACGATACAGTACTCTTATGAAACTCACATTTCTCAGCCTTGACAAATAAGCGGTTCTCCAAGAGTCTCTGTAGGACCAGTCGGACGTGTTGGATGTGCTCAGACTCGTTCTGGGAGAAAATGAGGATGTCGTCTAAATAGACAAAGACGAAGCGGTTAAGGAGATCTCGTAACACGTCATTAACCAGGGCCTGAAACACGGCAGGAGCATTACATAGTCCAAACGGCATAACACGGTACTCAAAATGGCCCAAGGGTGTCCTAAACGCTGTTTTCCATTCGTCTCCCTCTTTTATCCTGACCAAGTGGTATGCGTTGCGAAGGTCGAGCTTCGTGAAGATTGTGGAGCCATGAAGGGAATTGAAAACTGACTCCAGTAGGGGTAAAGGGTACTTGTTTTTAACTGTGATTGCATTTAAGCCCCGGTAGTCAATACAAGGTCTAAGTGAGCCATCCTTCTTGGAGATAAAGAAGAATCCAGCTCCTAGGGGTGAAGAAGAGGGCTTAATTAATCCAGCTGCTAGGGAATCTGAGATGTACCCCTCCAAAGCCTCCATCTCAGGTCGGGATATGTTGTACAGTCGGCTGGTAGGCAGCGGGGCACCTGGGAGCAAATCAATGGTGCAATCGTAAGGTCGATGAGGTGGCAAAGCTAAGGCCTTGTCCTTGCTGAAAACCTCCATTAAATCGTTATATACTGTCGGTACTGCAGACAGGTCTGGGGCAACGGGTTGAAGACCAGAAACGGATGAGGTCGAGGGAATAGCCGACAGAAGACAGGTGGCATGACAAAAGGAGCTCCAATTGATAATTCTCCCAGTCCGCCAATCTAGGTGCGGGTTATGTAATGACAGCCAGGGGTGACCCAAGACCAGTGGAGACTTAGGTGATTCAACAATGAAGAAAGGTATGTATTCCTGGTGGTTGCCAGAGACTATCAGTCTAACGGGGATGGACTGTCGGGTTATGGACTAAAGATGGCTACCATCCAGAGCCTGTGCTGATACAGGGGAAGAAAGAGCCTCCAGACATAACCCAAGAGTGGTGGCCAAAGTCTCGTCCAGAAAATTGGCCTCAGCTCCAGAATCCACTAAGGCCTCAACAGAATGGGGGGTCTTATCTACGAACAAGGTTGCGGGGATAAGTGTCTTGGTGTGGGGGATCTCATTGGATGATGTGGTCGTCAGTACTCCCGCCGCTACTGACGACCCTGGTCTTTTGCCCGGTTGGGACATAGAGATATCCGGTGTCCAGATCTTCCGCAGTAATAGCAATCTCCAGAGTCCCTTCTCCTCTGCCGCTCCTCTGGGGAGAGGTGAGCCCTGCCCAGTTGCATGGGCTCCTCCGTAGGCGGGGTAGTGTGAGACAGAGGGGAGGAGTTCGATCCCGAGAGAGTGCCCGAGTCTTGGCTGGATCTGGATCGCCGTTCCCTATCCCTCTCCCGTAGCCGGTTATCTATTCGTATGGCAAGAGAAATTAGTTCGTCCAGCGAGCCCGGTGTGTCTCGGGTTGCCAACTCATCCTTTAGCCGACTGCTTAACCCGTTGGCGAAGATGTCTCGGAGAGCCACGTTGTTCCAGCCTGAATCAGCAGCTGCTGTCCTGAAATCAATCGCAAAGTCCGCTACACACCGATCTCCCTGACGGAGATTAAGGAGACGCTTGACTGATTCTCCGCCCCTTACTGGGTGATCAAAAACTTTTTTCATCTCCTCGACAAATGAGGAATAGGATGAGTGTCTAAAATCCTGCTGTTCATATGCCGCTTCCGCCCACGCCAGTGCCTTTCCTTCCAGCAGTCCAATTATATATGAAACCTTGGATCTATCGTTAGCATAGGTGAGTGGCTTCTGGTCAAAAACAATGGAGCATTGGAGGAGGAATCCCCTACATTTTCCCAAATCCCCAGCGTAGGGCTTGGGATCTGGGATGTGTGTCTCTCTTACTGTGACTGCTCGACCGGGTTGAAGCGCGGGGGCGTCGGGATCCGGCAGCTGGGAAGGTGCAGAAGGGATCAATCCAGCGACATGTGTGGTAAGTTGGGCCAGCTGAGAGAGTATGGTTTGGTAATTATGATCCAGAGTCATCATCAACTGCTCATGTCGAGCGAGGCGAGCATTCAGACCTGAGAGGGCTTGTTGTAGTGGGTCCGAGGCGACTTCCGGGTTTGAGTCCGCTGAATCCATTTGTGGCCAGATAGTTCTGTTAGGTTGACGTCAAGTGCGGGGGATTCATATGCGGACTCGGCTTGGAGTTTCAAACAATGCTTTATTTGCTTCCTTCTGATTTCGGTTTCTTTCCCAGGTGGATGCGGAAGATAGGTTAGTCGGCAGGCAGACAAGCGGGGAGGTAAACCTGGCGGACAGAGAGGCGGGCAGGCAGGGGGGCAGGCAGGCGGGCAGGCAGGCAGGCAGGCAAGCGGTAGGGCAGCAATCGGGCATGCAGGCAGGATCTCTGACGGGGAAAAAACACACAGGTTAACGATCAGGAAATCACACTGGGAAGAATCCTTCAGGCCGAGAGTTGTACCAAAGGCGTTCAACTGTCTGGCGATGAACAGCAGGCTGGGCAGATCTTAAGTAGTGCTGCTGCTGATTGCCAAGATGCCGATCAGGTGCTGATCCAGGTGCCAGGATGCCAGACACGCCCACCAGGGAACAGGATCACAACACCCCTGCATGTGATCTGGACACTTCTCCTCGTCAGGATACTCTGAAGGAGCTTCCTGAGAGGTAGGACACGAAGCAGGAGAGGACAGATCCAGAGATGCCGAGCTCAGCGAGAGTGGATAGGAGAATGTGTCAAAAGCAGCAGACAGGTCCAGAAGTATCAGGACCGAGGTTTGACCAGTGGATGTGGCAAGCTGGAGGGAATCGGTAACAGACAGGAGAGCAGTTTCAGTGGAATGGCTTTGCCTAAAGCCAGACTGATATGGCTCAAAAAGGTTTTCATCATGGAGGAACTGTGAGATTTGGCTGAAGACTGAACGCTCTAGTAGTTTAGATAAGAACGGCACCAGTGAGACCGGCCCGTAGTTTCCAACCTGGACTGGGTTGAGTGTGGGTTTCTTCAGCAGCGGGGTGACCCGAGCTTGCTGGAAGACAGAGGGAAAGACAGCGGATTCCAGAGAGGAGATGATAATATGGGTCACTGCAGCTTGATCGTAGGAGAAATGCTCTGCAGGATGTCGGTAGGGACCGGACCAAGTGCACAGGTAGTGGGTTTAGAGTTCTGTAGAAGCTTTAGGACTTCATTCTCATTCAGAGTGCAGAAGGAGCAAAATGAATCACCACTAGCTGGATGTGGTGGACTGAGCTGGTCAGGCTCAGAGAACTGATTACTGATGGTAGCAACCTTTTAGGTAAAACAGAATGCAAACACTTCTGGGGTCAGCATGGCGGGAGGCTGAGCAGGAGGTGGAGAGAGGAGAGAGATTTAAAGGCCATGAATTGCTGTCGAGTGTTAGGAGCATTGTGGATCTGGTTCTGATAGAAGTCTATCTTGGCAGCCTTTAGGCTGGATGTGAAGAGTGAGAGCTGAAGTCGGTACTCTGACAAGTCAGTGAGTTTATTGGATTTGCTCCACTTTCTTTCTGCTGGCCTGAGACCTGCTCTGTGACGTCTTAGGACCTCAGTGAGCCATGGACTGGGTGGGTTCTGTCTGGCTGGTTTAGACAGCAGAGGACAGAGTTTGGCCAGAGAGGAGCAGAGTGTTTCTGTAGCCTCAATAACAGACAGGAAGGAGGAGTGTGAATCTGAGGGGAGAGTAGAGTTAACCTCATCAGACAGTTGTGCGGCCTGAGTTTTGCCAGTGTGAATATTTAAGTCTCCATGACAACCAGCAGTGTCAATCATCAGGTATGTCAGAGAGTAACATGGCCATCTCAGAGATAAAGTCGTTCATATTGCCTCCTGGAGGGCCATATATGACCAGAATGTATGTATTGGTAGGTGCTGAAACCTTTATTTCATGATATTCAAGTGCCAAATAGGAAGCCATGGGACTCAGAGAGGTAAAGTTCCATTCTTTAGGAAGCAGGACGCCCGTTCCACCTCCTCGTCCAGCAGAGCGAGGTGTCTGGGTGAAATCTGCATTAAGGGAGAGGACAGCAGGAGTCGCTGTGTTTTCTGGACGGATCCAGGTCTCAGTCAGGACCAGGACCTGAACGTCTGAGACTGACATCAGAGAACTGATGAATTCTGTTTTGTTAACTGCGGACTGACAGTTCCAAAGACCGAAGGTGACAGAGCATGTGGATAGGGTGCAAGGCATTGGTCGTGAGAGGTTTAGAGGATTGCGTTGTCTGTGGGACACACGCCTTGGTCTGGTACCTATATCGGACGGGGATGGGTTGGTAAGACATGGTAATATGAGCTTAGCTGCGGCTGCTTGTGCCTTTGCTCGGTGGACTCGCGCAGGTAGACTCGCAGGTCTTTACCCTATAGTGGTCTGAATCCGACATGGGTTGACACAGTGACTGATGCTTCGTTGACGCGACAGCGCGCCTGGGAAGCTTAAGTACCTGAGGCTGACACAGCTTGAGTTCACTTAGTTTAATTGCGCAGCCGGCTGAAACCGCCTCTTTCTGTTGCCCATGTTATAACCCTGAATTAGGGTAGAAAGAATCACAGGAGTGATTGTTACTGCTTCCCTCATGCGGTGGGTTTATTGCAATGAGGAAACGGCGTGCAATCCCCCTAGTGGTAGGATGAACCAATCGATCCCAGAGCAACAGGATTTAAGTCTCTTTAGCCGCTCACCCGTGCATAATGGATTAGGTTGAACAAAGTAACAAAATTCTTATGAACAATGTATGAAAGAATTAATCTTTTAGCTTTATCTAACTCTTAACTGAAATGTTTTTACTACTCGTAACAAACCTTGTTGCTTCTTTTAAACTTTTTATCCCTTTTAAAATAAGTCACATTATGAATTCATTCTTAAACTGTGGTTATGGGAGAAAGGTAAGCCTATGTTATCAACCATCTCAACCATCACACCCCCAGCAGTTGAACAGGGAGTGTGACCCGCGTCACGGACTTGGACTCAACACGGAGCATTGCTGATAACTGATAATCTTTCTTGGGCTCCAAAGACTAATATTTCAGTTTTAATGTTTTATGTTTTTAATGTTTTTGTCAAAAATGACAGATTTTTTTCAATGAGAAAAATATTAAATATGATTTTTTTTTCCCAAAAATGTAATGCAAACTGGAATATTTGATATGAGGTTATTATAGCCTATAACTGATGAAAACATTGATCTTTAGGAATTTTTACTTTTTAACAGAAAAGGCAAACAAAAAAAACCCCCAAAAAATACTGACCTTTTCAGGTTAGGTACCAAAACAGTACCCATCATAAATGTGTTTAAAAAGTGTCAAATATATAAATTTTTCCACATCAAATCTCTTCAACAACTTTGGACCTGATCAGTTTTTTTTTTTGTTTTTTTTTGTTTACTGTTACATCTTTTATCTCTTATGTTAAGAACCCCAGGCCTTTCAATGAAAAAACACTAAAAAGACAATATGTCAATAAACTCATATTTTTATTTATAAACAGATTGCAAATAATCTTCATCCTGGCAACTGCATAGTTGGTCCAGGGGTCAAGACACAGAGGGAAAAAATGGCGTTTGTTCCTGAATGGGTGTGTAACAGGGTGCACCAGAAGCCCTTGATTATACAGATAAGTAGTTTTCTGAGCAGCAGCTGACAGTCAACAGGCCAGGTTCTGGTAAGTAAAATATAGCAAGTTTATTAAAAACAATAAAATGGGAGTCCAAGCAAAAAGAAGGGGAAGATTACTCTTTCACCAACACGCTTTAATCCATCCAGAGTAGTTCCACCCACTGCTTCTGATGACAGGTTTAGATAAACTGCAACCAAAAATAAAGTTAGTAAAGTAAGTAAGTAAATGTTTATTTATATAGGACCTTTCAAGATATAAATCACAAAGTGCTTGACAATAAAACACAAAAACTTATAACATCATAAAACACTAGAAAACATATGCCATGTAAAAAAGCCCCAGGACCGGATGGCTTCCCAGCAGAGTTCTATCAAGTATTCTGGACAACACTGGCCCCTACGTTTTTCAAAATGGTGACAGAAATAAAGGAAAATGGCTACTTACCCCGAAACATGAATTCTGCCAGCATAATTGTACTGTTAAAACCAGGCAAAGACTCCACACTTCCATCTAGCTACAGACCCATATCACTGATAAATGCAGACCTTAAAACAATCTGCAAAGCTTTAGCTGCAAGGTTAGAGAAAGTAACTCCACTCATTATACACCCTGATCAGACAGGCTTTATAAAAGGCAGATATTCCTCTGTTAACATGCGCAGGCTAATCAATATAATAGATTACTCTACCGTCAATAACCTGGAAACAACTATAGTTTCTCTGGATGCAGAGAAGGCTTTTGATAGAGTGAATTGGAAATTCTTACTAGCTACTCTAAATAGATTTGGCTTTGGACCTTCCTTTCTTGACTGGATCAAAATCTTCTACAGCTCCCCTAATGCGAGAGTCAGGACGAACGATCAAACCTCTCCAAGTTTTAATCTTCAAAGGTTGTCCACTCTCTCCCTCACTTTTTGCTGTATTTATTGAACCACTAGCTGCTGCAATTCGACAGAATCAAATTATAAAGGGCATCCAGTCCAAAAATATAATTCATAAAATAAGCCTTTATGCCGATGATATTTTACTATTCCTCCAAAACTCACAAACATCATTATCTGAAACAATCTCACTAATTAATAAATTCTCATCACTATCTGACTACTCTATTAATTGGTCTAAGAGCACAGTCCTACCAATTAACTGTAGGTTTCGAAATCCATCCAACATTAATTTACAATCAGGTAACATTAGATACTTAGGCATAAATATTCCCCCCAGGCTCTCAGAACTGATAAAATGTAATTACACTAACCTTCTTAAGACAATAGAAGATGATCTCACTCGCTGGAAGTCAGTCCCCATTTCACTTATGAGGAGAGTTGCTACGAATAAAAATTATGGTTCTACCCAAAATCAACAACCTGTTCTCCAAGATTCCTATGAAACCTCCCTCCACCTGGTTCAAATCACTAGAATCATACACTTCCCAATTTCTCTGGAAGAATAAACCACCCCGGATTAGTTTAAAAACCTTACAAAAACCTAAAGATCAGGGAGGCTTAGACTTGCCTAACTTTCAACATTATTTCTTAGCAAATAGGCTGCAATATATCTTAAAATGGCTTAAACCGAGTCCATTAGATGAACCATGGATAGACTTAGAACAAACATTCTGTGACAATGTGGAAATCTCTAATCTTCCATTCTTCAGCTTCAGTGTAAAAAAGTTGCTTCAAAAGCGTCAACATTAGCGCCTCTCTGACAGCTTGGTGGGAATTTCTTAAAGGAAACAATTCATCAATAATCCCATGTAAACTCACACCTATCTGGAACAACCCTGACATTCTTCTAAACAAAAATATGATCAACTTTAAACAATGGATTAATAAAGGAATTAATTATTTAGAGCACATTATCCATAACAGAAGAATTTAATCTTTTGACACTCTATCATCACAATATGGAATTAATAGTAGCAGATTTATAGAATATCAGCAACTCAAATCCATTATACTTAGGAAATTCCCCCTTCATCAAATAGACTTGGAACTTCCTCCCACAGTAGCAGAATTTATGGAACTTCGTAGCCCAAAGTTACTTTCAAAAATATACAGGTCGATGTCAAAAATAGATGATTGAAATTCCTTGCCAACTTCCAAATGGGAGGCAGACCTATCTATCAGGGGGCGCGTAGGAGGTGGGGGAAGGAGGGTGGCATGGGAGGGGGGGGCGGGGTAGGAGGGGGGTGGCAGCAGAGGAGGGGGTGGACGGGGTGGGGGGGGCGTGGGAGGGAGGGGGATGGTTGGGAATGGGGGGGGGTAGGAATAGGGTCCATGGCGGAGGGGCTCCTCCCGTCGGCAGCAGTCTTGGCGTTGCTGGTGGCGCCGGGCCCCGGACCTGGATGGATGTCTGGGTGGGGGCCGGGGACTCTCCGGCCCCTGGAGTGTTGGCGCTGGGCCGCCAGGGATGGGGGGACAACCGGGGTGCTGCCTCCTGCTCCACCTGGTGGGCTGGGACTTGCCCTTCAGCCCTGGGGGTGTCCCGGTGAGGTGGGGGCACCTACTGCGGCCAGCTGAGGAGTTGGTCGCCCAGGGGAGGAGTCCTTCTCCCCTGGTTGTGCCCCTCCCCATGCCCCCCTCCTCTTCCGCCACCCAACATCATACATACAGCATATAGGGCACGGTGGGGGGGTGAAGTCGGTGGTCCCGGGAACCCTAAGGGGCATTTTCCGATGGACCCCGGCGACCACCTGCCCCACTAAGTTTTAATTGCAACATAGACACCAATATACATTTAGGGTTTGGAGGGGACAGGCGCCTTGGCCATGGGGGGGGGGGGGGGGGGGGGGGGACAGGAGCTACAGCGGTGGCCCTTGCCCATCCCCTCCCATCGGGGTCTTTCTCCCCCCGATTTTACTCACAACTTAGACACTATTACAGTTACACAAGCAGCACACACACTTAACACACACACACACACACACACACACACACTCACATAAACAAGGGAATGCTGGGGAGGGGGGGTCTGGCTGTCTGGCAGCAGCTGGTTCCACCCCCCCACGGCCGCCCCTTTTTGTACTTGCACTACAACCACGACCCACCCATGCACACACCACAGAGGCGGGCGGGTGGGGGGGGGGCAGGGGTCTGCCTATGCCCCCTCTTCGTGGGGAGCACTCGGGATACGGGGGGCGGGCTTGGTGCTGGCCTGGGGGTTGGGGACGGGGCGCTGCGGGGGGCCCTCTGTCCTGGGTGATGCCTGGGCCGCATGAGGGGGGGGGCGGCAGGGTCTCTGGTTGGCTGCATAAGTGTGTGTGTGTGGGTGTGTGAATGTGGAGAGTTCAGGTCTGGGACCTGCTGTCTTCCGGCTCCAGCTGTCGCTGGGGGGGGGGGGGGTTGGGAGGGGGGGGGGGGGGTGGGAGTGTTGGGGACAGTAGGGCTTGGGAGGGAGAGGGATGGGGAGGGTGCTGGAGAGGGGGGATAGGAAGCAGCGGGAGGGTTGTGGGGAGGGGTTGTTGGGGGGAGGGTCTACGGATGTGTCCTTGTCCTTGGGGATCCCGCCCCTGGTATTGTGGTGGCGCCGGCCCGCGATGGTTTTGCTCTGGGTGGGCGGGGCCCGCTGGGTCTTGGCCGGGGCTCTGCCGGGGGGAACGGGTGGTCCTGGGGCCTGTGGGCTGCCGGCTCTCTGTGCGGCCCGCGCTTCAGCACCCGGCGTGCCGTCGCCCTGTGCTACCCGGTGCCCCTGCCTCGTGGCGCCTGCCTGGAGGCTTCCACTGCTCTGGGCTCGGGGGACGGAGGCTCTCTCTGCTTTGCCTGCCCGGGCTCTGTGCGCGGTGGGCTTGCCGGGCCCTGGGGGCCTTGGCTTCCTCCCCTACACCTCGGGTCGTGGTCGTGCTCCCCTACAAGCACTCAGCTGATCTTTGATTGCATGATCACAGGTTGAACACTCACACGTGCACGCCCACATGCGCTCATCCTCCCATCTGCTTCCTACTAAATGTTGCTGATGACTCTCTGTAGGTATGTTTAATAACGGTTGGTATTGTAATTGTTATTTTATTCATTCATTTACTTTTTTTACTTTTATTTTTCATTTTTTTGTCTGTTTTTGAATATTGTCACTATCCTACTTATGTCTTGTTGTATTTTTTCAGTACTTTATATTGTTTTGCAAATACTGTAACTTTAGCAGCTTAGACACGCCTTTCTTTTCTCTCTCTCTTTTTCCTCCTTTCATTTCCTCTTTTCTTTCCTCTTTACCTGCCAGGTCCAGCTCGGCCATATCAAGACTGACGATGATTGCAAAATGATAAAAGGAAAATAAATAAATAAATAAATAAATAAAACAAAATAATTATCATAATAAAAATATTCAGATTATCAAGGGCAGCTATATACATGAGATGTCTCCCTTGACAGAGCAAATCTGTCTGGCAAAAATATGGCACGCAGATTGTTCTGTATGCTGAGATGCTGGACAGGACAGATAAAAAAATAAATAAATAAAATAAAATAAAACACTAGAAAAAAACCCAATAAAACTAACTAAAAGCAAGATTTAAAAGATGTGTTTCTAGCTGCTTTTTAAAAGAGATCACTACCTCTGCAGATCTCAAGCTGAAAGGAAGAGGAGTTCCAAAGTGAAGGAGCCACTGCTGTGAAGCCATTGTCACCTTCAGTTTTAAAGCCGTGTTTGTGTAACAGCCAGCAGACCTTGGTCAGCAGATCACAGAGACCTGGTGGGAACATGTAAAAGGTCTCTAATGAAATAGAATCCCTGTAAAAGGTTCCTAATATAACCAGGTGCTTGGTCATTTAGGGCTCTCTAAGTTAGAAGCAGAATTTTAAAATGTACTGTGTGAATGAGGGGGACCCAGTGCAGGATTTTGCTGAATCAGAGCTGAATGAATGTGTTGAATGAACTGGCTTCCTATGTCACCTGACCCACATGAACTTTTTCTGTTCCCATCTCCACCACTTCTGGACCAGTGTCTATCATGCCTACTGTACTCAGAGTAAACGTGCCCTTAGATTACTGTGGTTGGGACTCTTGCTGATACAGCTAGTTCCTTGTGGATGGAAGATATCTGATTGTTGCTGGCACTCTGTTACATCAAAAGGTTGAACCTTCACAAAAATAAATGATAGTTTTTTGTCCTTGCTGGCCTGTAATTGAACTAAATAAATTCTCCTAAATGCCCCTTAATATCACTGGGATACAATGCTGTTTTTGAAGCTTGAGAAAATAAAATATACACTGAGGGGATGTTCACAGTTGTTTTGCTTTTCAAATGGCACCCCTCCATTTCCTACTTCAAAGGATCATGGGTATGTGTACTAATTGCTTCAAATTATTTACTACAAAATATTCTGTGTGAAGAATCATCTGAGCCGAACTGCAGGGAGGGTATGGTTGTGTTTTCTCATTAATTTGTCTCTACTCTCCTTTATCCCCCTGCTGCACATTTGTTTTAACATACATGTATATCAATATATGATGTACATTTGTGTATAAATAACAAAAAAGATATATGTTGTATTTTCTGTAAATTGAATTCTATTTGAAAAACAATAGCAATTTTTGGAAGTGGACATTTTTTTCCTTAATGACCCAAAACTATAGTAAATTTGACTGATGCCTGAGGGTTTATCTATCTGCTAGTATCTAATAGTACATGTATCTTGAACAAATAACAAAAACCTACAGCTTCTTGAGTAGAAAAAACACTCTAACCTTCATGTGTTTTCTTATGAGCACATTTTTCCACCTGCTCTGTACTTGTTCTGTTTCAGGGATAACAACGGTGCTCACCATGTCCACCATCATCACTGGAGTCAATGCCTCCATGCCTAGAGTCTCCTACATCAAAGCTGTGGACATTTACCTCTGGATTAGTTTTGTCTTTGTCTTCCTGTCAGTCATAGAATACGCTGCTGTCAACTACCTGTCAACTCTACAGGAACGCAAGGAGAGGAAACTGAGGGAGAAGGTTAGTACAGCCATCCATTTCTTGTCATCCCAAAGAAAGTGTGAGTTGTGGGTCTCACTCAGTCAATCTGGACTCATCAGACCTTTCTTCCAGCTCCAGTGTCCAGTCTTTCTGCTCTCCAGCAAAATTAAAGCTTTTTTTTTTCCAAGTTCTCCTCACTGATCAGTGGTTTTCTTCTGGTTCCACAGCTGTTCAGTCCCTTGAGTCCTTTCAAATTGTTCATCTATGGTTCCCTGTACCCTTACAGTTTTTAATAGTGAGTTGGACCGTTTTTAACCCAGGTGGGGATATTTTTTGGGCTAGGGTAGTGTGGGGGAGGTTTTTTTGTTAACATTAACAAACACATTCTCTACCACAGGGATCCCAAACCCTGGTCCTCAAGGACCAGTGTCCCGCAGGTTTTCCAAGTGGTCCTGCTGGAACAGACCTGACTCAGACAAGCTCTGCACATGTCTAATAAATACACATTGATTTGAAATAAGTGTGGTGCAGCAGGGACACTTGGAAAATCTGCAGGACATTGGTCCTCAAGAACCAGGGTTGGGGATCCCTCCCCTACCAGAAAAGATTATTACTGGATTTTTATGCCTTTATATTTGAACTTTCTGTCTCCTTGCAGCTGCCATGTACTTGTGGTATGGCTCATCTTGGAATGATGTCAGCCAGCTACAGTGAGGTTGATGTCAACACCACAGGAAACTACAGCATGCCAGAGGAGAATGGAGTAAGAAGGGAGAGGATGCTGGTGGATCTGGCTATGGAAACTGACCAAGTGACAGGCCATGTTGGATCCAGGGCCTACAGTAATGTCTGGATTGATACACATGCCATAGACAAGTACTCTAGGGTCATCTTTCCTGGCTCTTATATCCTGTTCAACATCATCTACTGGTCAATTTACTCTTAAAAGAGATGAGGCTCAAAGTAAATTGTGGTCTGAATAGTGACAATATCTGCCACCTTCACATATGCATTGGCAGGAAAGTGCTACAGGTGTTTTAAGGTTTCACATTTAAGCTTTGGTGACAGTTTGCTGATATCACTGTAGTTTTTCTGTGTTTAAATATTGGAACTTGAAGAACCTTCTTTTCAGTATTCAGATGGACACTATGATTGACGTATTTCAAATGCAAAAGATAAATATTCATTCATTATTGTTCAGAACTTCTTAAAATTTTTGTTTGCTTTTTGGGGTAATAACTTTTTACAGATTTAAAAGAAAAATGGTTTTGTTCTGTTTTGTAGTTTGTCCTCTAAGAAACATGCAGCAAAATTACAAGCTCAGACCTACATAAATGATTAGAAGCCTGATTGGCTGAAAACTACTATGTAATATTGAACAACGTTAGAAATTGAAATCAAGTGTATGTGCAAATAAACATTGAATAATTGTTTCCTGTTTTATTTCTGTGTTGTAACAATGCATATTGGTAATAAATTTCCTATCATTAGAAAGTTAATTTCTCTTTTAAATGGAGCCACTTTTGGAAGGGAAATGTATGTGTTGGATGAGCAGCAAAGCTGGATATGTGGATTTACCCACTAAGAACTAAATACTCTATAGTCATTTTGCAGATTTTATGTGTCCAAAATGACTTAGATGTGAAAAGTGATCAATTAATGTGTCTCTATGATGCACATTTCAGTCTAATTTATTTTGATATGCAAGTCCTGAAGGGCAAGAAATAATCAAGCATTTTTCACAAACACCTTCATTCATTTTGTATTGATCGCCTCAGATCAGCCTCTGCCAGAAACACGCCAACAGAGAAAGCTCCGCCCTCTGTCCTGCAGGCTGCATCTGATTGGTAAACTGCTAGGAGTAGTCATACTGAGCAGTGAAGGTGGGCGTGGCTTTCTTCTTGTAAACGTGCACATACAACTCCCCAGCAGTAAGAATTAAACAACACAAAAACACTCCTCGGGTTAATCGTGAAAACCTCATAAAAATAAAAACAATGGATCTAATAAAATCTGAAAATAAGACAATAAAGTGTGGCCTACTGAATATCAGATCCCTCCCAAATAAGTCTTTATTAGTCAATGACTTGATAGGTGATCACCACATTGATTTATTCTGTCTTACGGAAACCTGGTTACAGCAAGAGGATTGTGTTAGTATTAATGAAGCTACGCCAGCTAACTATTTAAACTTTCACATTCCTAGAACTACAGGCAGAGGAGGAGGTGTTGCAGCTATTTTTCAGTCAGAATTATTAATTAATCCTAAGCACAAAACTAACTATAAATCCTTTGAATTCCTGACATTAAATTTATCTCATCCAAAATGGAATTGAGAGAAACCGCTCCTTTTAGCATTAGTGTATCGCCCACCTGGACCTTACTCCGAGTTTCTGACCGAATTCTCTGATCTCTTGTCTGAGTTAGTGCTGACTACTGATAAGGTCATTGTACTAGGTGATTTTAATATTCATGTTGACCATGAAAACGATAGTTTAAACATTTCCTTTAGCTCTATTCTAAACTCAGTTGGGTTTTCACAAAATGTCAATGGAGCCACTCACTCTCATGGTCATACTCTTGATCTGGTTCTAACATCTGGTATTGAGACTGATAAGCTCAAAGTTTTTCCTCAAAACCCTGTCTTGTCCGATCACTTCTTATTAACCTTTGAATTCACTTTATTTGATTACTCACTGACCAAAAATAAATTCTACTATAGCAGATGTTTATCAGACAATAATATTACAAAATTTAAACAACCATTTGAATCAATTTTTTCCCCTCTACCATGTGTTAGCATGACTGAGAGTCCCCCTTTAAGCTTTACTCCTGCTCAGATTGATCAACATGCTGATACTATAACAGCTTCAATGCGTACAACCTTGGATAATGTTGCCCCCCTAAAGAAGAAGAAATTAGGTAAGATTATGAAGGCTCCCTGGTTTAATTCCCAGCTTCGAGCTCTAAAACAGGCATCAAGGCGTTTGGAAAACAGATGGCGTTCATCAGGACTAGAGGAGTCTCACTTAACCTGGAAAGAAAGTTTAATTGTATACAAAAAAGCCTTACGTACGGCAAGAACAGCTTATTATTCATCATTGATAGAGGAAAACAAAAACAACCCTCGGTTTCTTTTCAGCACTGTAGCCAGGCTTACTAGGAGCCGGAGCGCTGTGGAGCCATGTATTCCTTTCTCACTTAGCTGGGATGATTTCATGTATTTTTTCAGGAATAAAGTTGATACTATTAGAGATCAAATTCACAATACTCTTCCTTCTACCTATAATGTTGAGCCTGTTGTGGTCTCCGAAGCATCCTTAGAACCAGAATCTGACTTGTGTCTAAATAGTTTCTGTCCTGTCCAACCCTCTGAATTAACTAAAATAATAGCTTCATCTAAACCATCCACCTGTATCTTAGACCCTCTCCCAACGAGCCTCTTTAAGGACATTTTCCCTTTAATTAATACATCACTACTAAATCTTATCAATATGTCTTTAGTGACAGGAGCTGTACCACAATCATTTAAAACTGCTGTAATCAATCCTTTACTTAAAAAGCAATCTCTGGATCCAGAGGTGATAGCAAATTATAGACCTATATCTAACCTCCCGTTTATGTCCAAAATTCTGGAGAAAATAGTTTCAGCTCAGCTACATGCCCACCTGAGCAGAAATAATTTATGCGAGGAGTTTCAGTCAGGATTTAGAGCTCATCATAGCACTGAGACAGCATTGGTGAAAGTTACTAATGACCTTCTTATGGCCTCAGACAAAGGACTTGTGTCCGTACTTATCTTGCTTGATCTTAGTGCTGCATTTGATACAGTCGATCATAACATTCTGTTACAAAGACTAGAACAGGTGGTTGGAATTACAGGTACAGCGTTAAGCTGGTTTAAATCATATTTATCTGATAGACTTCAGTTCGTTCATGTAAATGACAAGTCCCCCTCACAAACCACAGTAAGTCATGGAGTTCCTCAAGGTTCTGTACTTGGACCAGTACTCTTCACGCTATATATGCTCCCTTTAGGCAAAATTGTTAGACAGCATGGAATAAACTTTCATTGTTATGCAGATGATACTCAGATATACTTATCCTTTAAACCAGATGAAACAAATCAGCCCAATAGGCTACAAAATTGTCTCATAGACATAAAGACTTGGATGTCTAGAAATTTTCTCCTCTTAAATTTTCCGGTTTTGTAATGAACCTGGATGGCATTACTTTAGCTTCCAGTGCTACAGTGAGAAACCTTGGAGTAATATTTGACCCTGACCTGTCCTTTGGCCCACATATTAAGCAGGTTACTAAAACAGCCTTCTTTCATTTACGTAATAAAGCCAAAATTAGGGACATTCTGTCTCAGAGTGATGCAGAAAAACTGGTTCACGCTTTTGTTACTTCGAGACTAGATTACTGTAACTCTCTATTACTGGGCTGTCCTAAATATGCCCTGAAAAGCCTTCAGCTGATCCAGAATTCTGCAGCCAGAGTCCTGACCAGAACCAGCAGGAGAGATCATATTTCTCCAGTTTTAGCCTCTCTTCATTGGCTGCCTGTTGAATCTAGAATAGAATTTAAAATCCTTCTCCTTACATATAAAGCCCTCCACAACCAGGCACCACTATATATCAAAGACCTCATTGTTCCTTATATACCAAGCAGAGTACTTCGTTCGCAGACTGCAGGCTTACTTGTGGTTCCTAGAGTCTCAAAGAGCCGAGCAGGAGGCAGAGCCTTTGGTTATCAGGCCCCTCTCTTATGGAATAAGCTCCCAGTTAGTGTTAGGGAAGCAGACACCCTCCCCACCTTTAAGACTAGGCTGAAGACTTATCTTTTTGATAAGTCCTATAGCTAGGGATGGTTAGCATCCCTTAGTTATGCTGCTATAGGTTTAGACTGCTGAGGGACATTTCCTGATACACTGAGCTTCTTTCTCTTTATCTCTCTCTTTTATCTTTTTATCAAGACATAAATCTTGTCTGACATCTTGAAATTTAAACATGAAAATGTGCTTCTTGTGTGTATTTTTGAAATGTAGTCTGTGATTTATTCATCTTCTAGTGTTTCCTGAGTACAGTGTGGTAAAATTAACTGTATTTTTACATAAAACATATTTTCGTTTTGGTCCAATCACCATGTTGGTTGCTGGGACATTCCTGCCACATGGACTGTCACACTATGTATAAGGATGTTTCCAAGCACTGTAAATATTGACTGTAATTTTTTTTTATATATATATAAATATCATTATCAAGCATTGTTTCATTTCTAGTTTGAGATTTTGACAGTAGTATAAATTTCAGCTGGAACTTTTTTCTAATTCACATTTCCACTCTCTTATCCCAACTCAATAAATTATGAACTCTTCCTGACAATGATTAAAACATTTTATTTTCATTTAACTTGGTGGAATTATTTTGGGAAAATGAATGAGGTCAGTCAAACATCTGACAAGTTTAAAGCTGACAAAGTGACTCTCTACGTTAAATGTATGGTCTCAATATAAAGTAATTGTGCAGCTGTAAATGAATGTTTGGAAATAACGTCAGAGTTAATATTTGTTAGCATCCTGTAAAAATACATTCCTTCATTATTCTAACCGCTTAGTCCGATAAAGGGTGGCAGGGAAGCTGGAGCCTATCCCGGCAGTCTTTGGGTGAAAGGCAGGGTGCACCCTGGACAGCTCGCCAGTCGCCAGGCAGGGACACACAGAGACAAACAACCACTCACACTCACCCCTATGGGCAATTTAGATTAACCAATTAACATGCATGTCTTTGGATGGTGGGAGGAAGCCACAGTACCTGGGAAGAACCCACGCATACACGGGGAGAACATGCAAACTCCACACAGAAAGGTCACTGTCCAAGCCTCGACCCAGCTGAGGATCGAACCAGTGACCTTCTTGGTGTGAGGTTGCAAGCATCCTTTCCACAGATATGAAACTAGACTTGTTCCTATATTTATACCTCTAGCTGATTGGATGGACACTAATACAACTCTCCAGAGCAGAATATAAGGGATCTGATGTAAGTCAGTCTTATTTCATGAATTGTCATAGAGTTACGTTTTTGTGAGCGGTAACTTTTTATAATGCTCTTTGGATCACTATTAGTAGTAGGGGGTAAGGGTTTTGGGAGGATCCTGAACCATCCTGATGGTTAGAGGGTTGGGAAATGTAAAAATTGGATGCCACCATGCAGGAGGCAACGTCAGGGGCACTCTTCATTCAGCTTTCCATTCCAGGCAGAAGCCTCTCCCCACAGATAAAATATGTATATTCTGCCTCAACTATATATGACAGGGGATTTAGGGTTAGGCAAGCCCTTCCCTTGGTTAGGGCTAGAACATAAAGCCCGGGTTAGGTTGTCATAGTAAGGTGGCATTAAAGACAGACATCTGAACAGGTTAGAAAATGAAAATTAGGAGGTGACATTAGCTGCACTCTTCATCCAGCTTCTCATTCAAGGCCCCTCTCCACAAATAAAATGTGTATTCCACCTCAGCTCCATTATGAAAGGGATTTGGGGTGAGGCAAGCCAAGGTGGCAGAAGGTATCCAAACAGATCTGGGTGAAAAAATAAATCCCGGGTTAGGTTGTCATGAAAAGATGTAAGTATGAGGGATAGCAAGCACTAACTCAACACTGCAGAGGAGGAGATAATTCTGGTAGTAATGATTATAATCAAGCTAGTGGCATATTATTGGTCTTGAATTTGATTTAAAAATTGATTTCCTTAGAGTTTAATCTACTATTGTAGATAGTGACCATATACATTGTGTCCATATACATATATATATATATATATATATATATATATATATATATATATATATATATATATATATATATATATATATATATATCAGTTCAGAGTGGAGCTTAAACACGTAGTTACAATAGTGCAGTCTCTTTCCGATGACACCTGGACTGTAGAGCCGACAGTCCCCGGTTTGAGCAGCTCCAACTCGGCTGGGCGTCCGTACGTAACCCACAGCTGACTGCCAAGGGGAGAAATCTTCTCCTTTTTAAACTCGGTTCGTGGGAGAAAGGAGAGCTTCTCAGGCAACACCCGCTCCTTTCCCATGCCGGTTTCGAAAAACCTGCTCCTTTCCCATGCTGGTTTTGAAAAACCTGCTCCTTTCCCATGCTGGTTTCGAAAAACCTGCTCCTTTCCCATGCTGGTTTCGAAAAACCTGCTCCTTTCCCATGCTGGTTTCAAAAAACCTGCTCCTTTCCCATGCTGGTTTAAAAAAACCTGCTCCTTTCCCATGCCGGTTTCGAAAAACCTGCTCCTTTCCCATGCTGGTTTCGAAAAACCTGCTCCTTTCCCATGCCGGTTTCGAAAAACCTGCTCCTTTCCCATGCAGGTTTCGAAAAACCTGCTCCTTTCCCATGCCGGTTTCGAAAAACCTGCTCCTTTCCCATGTCGGTTTCGAAAAACCTGCTCCTTTCCCATGCAGGTTTCGAAAAACCTGCTCCTTTCCCATGCTGGTTTCGAAAAACCTGCTCCTTTCCCATGCTGGTTTCGAAAAACCTGCTCCTTTCCCATGCAGGTTTCGAAAAACCTGCTCCTTTCCCATGCTGGTTTCGAAAAACCTGCTCCTTTCCCATGCTGGTTTCGAAAAACCTGCTCCTTTCCCATGCTGGTTTCGAAAAACCTGCTCCTTTCCCATGCTGGTTTCGAAAAACCTGCTCCTTTCCCATGTCGGTTTCAAAAAACCTGCTCCTTTCCCATGCTGGTTTCGAAAAACCTGCTCCTTTCCCATGTCGGTTTCGAAAAACCTGCTCCTTTCCCATGCTGGTTTCGAAAAACCTGCTCCTTTCCCATGCTGGTTTCGAAAAACCTGCTCCTTTCCCATGCTGGTTTCAAAAAACCTGCTCCTTTCCCATGCTGGTTTCAAAAAACCTGCTCCTTTCCCATGCTGGTTTCGAAAAACCTGCTCCTTTCCCATGCTGGTTTCAAAAAACCTGCTCCTTTCCCATGTCGGTTTCGAAAAACCTGCTCCTTTCCCATGCTGGTTTCAAAAAACCTGCTCCTTTCCCATGTCGGTTTCAAAAAACCTGCTCCTTTCCCATGTCGGTTTCGAAAAACCTGCTCCTTTCCCATGTCGGTTTCGAAAAACCTGCTCCTTTCCCATGTCGGTTTCGAAAAACCTGCTCCTTTCCCATGTCGGTTTCGAAAAACCTGCTCCTTTCCCATGTCGGTTTCGAAAAACCTGCTCCTTTCCCATGTCGGTTTCAAAAAACCTGCTCCTTTCCCATGTCGGTTTCGAAAAACCTGCTCCTTTCCCATGTCGGTTTCAAAAAACCTGCTCCTTTCCCATGTCGGTTTCGAAAAACCTGCTCCTTTCCCATGTCGGTTTCAAAAAACCTGCTCCTTTCCCATGTCGGTTTCGAAAAACCTGCTCCTTTCCCATGTCGGTTTCAAAAAACCTGCTCCTTTCCCATGTCGGTTTCGAAAAACCTGCTCCTTTCCCATGTCGGTTTCAAAAAACCTGCTCCTTTCCCATGTCGGTTTCGAAAAACCTGCTCCTTTCCCATGTCGGTTTCAAAAAACCTGCTCCTTTCCCATGTCGGTTTCGAAAAACCTGCTCCTTTCCCATGCTGGTTTCAAAAAACCTGCTCCTTTCCCATGTCGGTTTCGAAAAACCTGCTCCTTTCCTATGTCGGTTTCAAAAAACCTGCTCCTTTCCCATGCTGGTTTCGAAAAACCTGCTCCTTTCCCATGTCGGTTTCGAAAAACCTGCTCCTTTCCCATGCTGGTTTCAAAAAACCTGCTCCTTTCCCATGCTGGTTTCGAAAAACCTGCTCCTTTCCCATGCTGGTTTAAAAAAACCTGCTCCTTTCCCATGCTGGTTTCGAAAAACCTGCTCCTTTCCCATGCTGGTTTCGAAAAACCTGCTCCTTTCCCATGCTGGTTTCGAAAAACCTGCTCCTTTCCGATGCTGGTTTAAAAAAACCTGCTCTTTTCCCATGCTGGTTTCGAAAAACCTGCTCCTTTCCCATGCTGGTTTCAAAAAACCTGCTCCTTTCCCATGCTGGTTTCAAAAAACCTGCTCCTTTCCCATGCTGGTTTAAAAAAACCTGCTCCTTTCCCATGCTGGTTTAAAAAAACCTGCTCCTTTCCCATGTCGGTTTCGAAAAACCTGCTCGTTTCCCATGCTGGTTTAAAAAAACCTGCTCCTTTCCCATGTCGGTTTCGAAAAACCTGCTCCTTTCCCATGCTGGTTTCGAAAAACCTGCTCCTTTCCCATGCTGGTTTCGAAAAACCTGCTCCTTTCCCATGCTGGTTTAAAAAAACCTGCTCCTTTCCCATGCTGGTTTCAAAAAACCTGCTCCTTTCCCATGTCGGTTTCGAAAAACCTGCTCCTTTCCCATGCTGGTTTCAAGAAACCTGCTCCTTTCCCATGCTGGTTTCGAAAAACCTGCTCCTTTCCCATGTCGGTTTCGAAAAACCTGCTCCTTTCCCATGCTGGTTTCAAAAAACCTGCTCCTTTCCCATGCTGGTTTCGAAAAACCTGCTCCTTTCCCATGCTGGTTTCAAAAAACCTGCTCCTTTCCCATGCTGGTTTCGAAAAACCTGCTCCTTTCCCATGCTGGTTTCGAAAAACCTGCTCCTTTCCCATGCTGGTTTCGAAAAACCTGCTCCTTTCCGATGCTGGTTTAAAAAAACCTGCTCTTTTCCCATGCTGGTTTCGAAAAACCTGCTCCTTTCCCATGCTGGTTTCAAAAAACCTGCTCCTTTCCCATGCTGGTTTCAAAAAACCTGCTCCTTTCCCATGCTGGTTTAAAAAAACCTGCTCCTTTCCCATGCTGGTTTAAAAAAACCTGCTCCTTTCCCATGTCGGTTTCGAAAAACCTGCTCGTTTCCCATGCTGGTTTAAAAAAACCTGCTCCTTTCCCATGTCGGTTTCAAAAAACCTGCTCCTTTCCCATGTCGGTTTCAAAAAACCTGCTCCTTTCCCATGCTGGTTTCAAAAAACCTGCTCCTTTCCCATGTCGGTTTTGAAAAACCTGCTCCTTTCCCATGCTGGTTTCAAAAAACCTGCTCCTTTCCCATGTCGGTTTCAAAAAACCTGCTCCTTTCCCATGTCGGTTTCGAAAAACCTGCTTATTTCCCATGCTGGTTTAAAAAAACCTGCTCCTTTCCCATGCTGGTTTCAAAAAACCTGCTCCTTTCCTATGTCGGTTTAAAAAAACCTGCTCCTTTCCCATGCTGGTTTCAAAAAACCTGCTCCTTTCCCATGCTGGTTTAAAAAAACCTGCTCCTTTCCCATGCTGGTTTCGAAAAACCTGCTCCTTTCCCATGTCGGTTTAGAAAAACCTGCTCCTTTCCCATGCTGGTTTCAAAAAACCTGCTCCTTTCCCATGCTGGTTTCGAAAAACCTGCTCCTTTCCCATGCTGGTTTCAAAAAACCTGCTCCTTTCCCATGCTGGTTTCGAAAAACCTGCTCCTTTCCCATGCTGGTTTCGAAAAACCTGCTCCTTTCCCATGCTGGTTTCAAAAAACCTGCTTCTTTCCTATGTCAGTTTCAAAAAACCTGCTCCTTTCCCATGTCGGTTTCGAAAAACCTGCTCCTTTCCCATGCTGGTTTCAAAAAACCTGCTCCTTTCCCATGCTGGTTTCGAAAAACCTGCTCCTTTCCCATGCTGGTTTCAAAAAACCTGCTCCTTTCCCATGCTGGTTTCGAAAAACCTGCTCCTTTCCCATGCTGGTTTCGAAAAACCTGCTCCTTTCCCATGCTGGTTTAAAAAAACCTGCTCTTTTCCCATGCTGGTTTCGAAAAACCTGCTCCTTTCCCATGTCGGTTTCGAAAAACCTGCTCCTTTCCCATGCTGGTTTCAAAAAACCTGCTCCTTTCCCATGCTGGTTTAAAAAAACCTGCTCCTTTCCTATGTCGGTTTCAAAAAACCTGCTCCTTTCCCATGTCGGTTTCGAAAAACCTGCTCCTTTCCCATGTCGGTTTAAAAAAACCTGCTCCTTTCCCATGTCGGTTTCGAAAAACCTGCTCCTTTCCCATGTCGGTTTAAAAAAACCTGCTCCTTTCCCATGTCGGTTTCAAAAAACCTGCTCCTTTCCCATGTCGGTTTCGAAAAACCTGCTCCTTTCCCATGTCGGTTTCAAAAAACCTGCTCCTTTCCCATGTCGGTTTCGAAAAACCTGCTCCTTTCCCATGTCGGTTTCAAAAAACCTGCTCCTTTCCCATGTCGGTTTCAAAAAACCTGCTCCTTTCCCATGTCGGTTTCGAAAAACCTGCTCCTTTCCCATGTCGGTTTCGAAAAACCTGCTCCTTTCCCATGTCGGTTTCAAAAAACCTGCTCCTTTCCCATGTCGGTTTCGAAAAACCTGCTTCTTTCCCATGCTGGTTTCAAAAAACCTGCTCCTTTCCCATGTCGGTTTCGAAAAACCTGCTCCTTTCCCATGCTGGTTTCAAAAAACCTGCTCCTTTCCCATGCTGGTTTCGAAAAACCTGCTCCTTTCCCATGCTGGTTTAAAAAAACCTGCTCCTTTCCCATGCTGGTTTCGAAAAACCTGCTCCTTTCCCATGCTGGTTTCGAAAAACCTGCTCCTTTCCCATGTCGGTTTCGAAAAACCTGCTCCTTTCCCATGCTGGTTTCAAAAAACCTGCTCCTTTCCCATGCTGGTTTAAAAAAACCTGCTCCTTTCCCATGTCGGTTTCGAAAAACCTGCTCCTTTCCCATGCTGGTTTCAAAAAACCTGCTCCTTTCCCATGCTGGTTTAAAAAAACCTGCTCTTTTCCCATGCTGGTTTCGAAAAACCTGCTCCTTTCCCATGTCGGTTTCGAAAAACCTGCTCCTTTCCCATGCTGGTTTCAAAAAACCTGCTCCTTTCCCATGCTGGTTTAAAAAAACCTGCTCCTTTCCCATGTCGGTTTCGAAAAACCTGCTCCTTTCCCATGCTGGTTTCAAAAAACCTGCTCCTTTCCCATGCTGGTTTCGAAAAACCTGCTCCTTTCCCATGCTGGTTTCAAAAAACCTGCTCCTTTCCCATGCTGGTTTCGAAAAACCTGCTCCTTTCCCATGCTGGTTTCGAAAAACCTGCTCCTTTCCCATGCTGGTTTAAAAAAACCTGCTCTTTTCCCATGCTGTTTCGAAAAACCTGCTCCTTTCCCATGCTGGTTTAAAAAAACCTGCTCCTTTCCCATGTCGGTTTCGAAAAACCTGCTCGTTTCCCATGCTGGTTTAAAAAAACCTGCTCCTTTCCCATGTCGGTTTCGAAAAACCTGCTCCTTTCCCATGCTGGTTTCGAAAAACCTGCTCCTTTCCCATGCTGGTTTCAAAAAACCTGCTCCTTTCCCATGCAGGTTTCGAAAAACCTGCTCCTTTCCCATGCTGGTTTCAAAAAACCTGCTCCTTTCCCATGCTGGTTTCGAAAAACCTGCTCCTTTCCCATGCTGGTTTCAAAAAACCTGCTCCTTTCCCATGCTGGTTTAAAAAAACCTGCTCCTTTCCCATGCTGGTTTAAAAAAAACCTGCTCCTTTCCCATGCTGGTTTCGAAAGACCTGCTCCTTTCCGATGCTGGTTTCAAAAAACCTGCTCCTTTCCCATGCTGGTTTCGAAAAACCTGCTCCTTTCCCATGCTGGTTTAAAAAAACCTGCTCCTTTCCCATGCTGGTTTCAAAAAACCTGCTCCTTTCCCATGTCGGTTTCGAAAAACCTGCTCCTTTCCCATGCTGGTTTCGAAAAACCTGCTCCTTTCCGATGCTGGTTTCAAAAAACCTGCTCCTTTCCCATGCTGGTTTCGAAAAACCTGCTCCTTTCCCATGCTGGTTTAAAAAAACCTGCTCCTTTCCCATGCTGGTTTCAAAAAACCTGCTCCTTTCCCATGTCGGTTTCGAAAAACCTGCTCCTTTCCCATGCTGGTTTCAAGAAACCTGCTCCTTTCCCATGCTGGTTTCGAAAAACCTGCTCCTTTCCCATGCTGGTTTCAAAAAACCTGCTCCTTTCCCATGCTGGTTTCGAAAAACCTGCTCCTTTCCCATGCTGGTTTCAAAAAACCTGCTCCTTTCCCATGCTGGTTTAAAAAAACCTGCTCCTTTCCCATGCTGGTTTCAAAAAACCTGCTCCTTTCCAATGCTGGTTTCAAAAAACCTGCTCCTTTCCCATGCTGGTTTAAAAAAACCTGCTCCTTTCCCATGCTGGTTTAAAAAAACCTGCTCCTTTCCCATGCTGGTTTCAAAAAACCTGCTCCTTTCCCATGCTGGTTTCAAAAAACCTGCTCCTTTCCCATGCTGGTTTCGAAAAACCTGCTCCTTTCCCATGCTGGTTTTGAAAAACCTGCTCCTTTCCGATGCTGGTTTAAAAAAACCTGCTCCTTTCCCATGCTGGTTTAAAAAAACCTGCTCCTTTCCCATGCTGGTTTCAAAAAACCTGCTCCTTTCCCATGTCGGTTTCGAAAAACCTGCTCCTTTCCCATGTCGGTTTCAAAAAACCTGCTCCTTTCCCATGTCGGTTTCGAAAAACCTGCTTCTTTCCCATGCTGGTTTCAAAAAACCTGCTCCTTTCCCATGCTGGTTTCAAAAAACCTGCTCCTTTCCTATGTCGGTTTCAAAAAACCTGCTCCTTTCCCATGTCGGTTTCGAAAAACCTGCTCCTTTCCCATGTCGGTTTCAAAAAACCTGCTCCTTTCCCATGTCGGTTTCGAAAAACCTGCTTCTTTCCCATGTCGGTTTCAAAAAACCTGCTCCTTTCCCATGTCGGTTTCAAAAAACCTGCTCCTTTCCCATGTCGGTTTCGAAAAACCTGCTCCTTTCCCATGTCGGTTTCAAAAAACCTGCTCCTTTCCCATGTCGGTTTCAAAAAACCTGCTCCTTTCCCATGTCGGTTTCGAAAAACCTGCTTCTTTCCCATGCTGGTTTCAAAAAACCTGCTCCTTTCCCATGCTGGTTTCAAAAAACCTGCTCCTTTCCTATGTCGGTTTCAAAAAACCTGCTCCTTTCCCATGCTGGTTTCAAAAAACCTGCTCCTTTCCCATGCTGGTTTCGAAAAACCTGCTCCTTTCCCATGCTGGTTTCAAAAAACCTGCTCCTTTCCCATGCTGGTTTCGAAAAACCTGCTCCTTTCCCATGCTGGTTTCGAAAAACCTGCTCCTTTCCCATGCTGGTTTAAAAAAACCTGCTCTTTTCCCATGCTGGTTTCGAAAAACCTGCTCCTTTCCCATGTCGGTTTCGAAAAACCTGCTCCTTTCCCATGCTGGTTTCAAAAAACCTGCTCCTTTCCCATGCTGGTTTAAAAAAACCTGCTCCTTTCCTATGTCGGTTTCAAAAAACCTGCTCCTTTCCCATGTCGGTTTCGAAAAACCTGCTCCTTTCCCATGCTGGTTTCAAAAAACCTGCTCCTTTCCCATGCTGGTTTCGAAAAACCTGCTCCTTTCCCATGCTGGTTTCAAAAAACCTGCTCCTTTCCCATGCTGGTTTCGAAAAACCTGCTCCTTTCCCATGCTGGTTTTGAAAAACCTGCTCCTTTCCCATGCTGGTTTAAAAAAAACCTGCTCTTTTCCCATGCTGGTTTCAAAAAACCTGCTCCTTTCCCATGCTGGTTTCAAAAAACCTGCTCCTTTCCCATGTCGGTTTCGAAAAACCTGCTCGTTTCCCATGCTGGTTTAAAAAAACCTGCTCCTTTCCCATGTCGGTTTCGAAAAACCTGCTCCTTTCCCATGCTGGTTTCGAAAAACCTGCTCCTTTCCCATGCTGGTTTCAAAAAACCTGCTCCTTTCCCATGCAGGTTTCGAAAAACCTGCTCCTTTCCCATGCTGGTTTCAAAAAACCTGCTCCTTTCCCATGCTGGTTTCGAAAAACCTGCTCCTTTCCCATGCTGGTTTCAAAAAACCTGCTCCTTTCCCATGCTGGTTTAAAAAAACCTGCTCCTTTCCCATGCTGGTTTCGAAAAACCTGCTCCTTTCCCATGCTGGTTTCGAAAAACCTGCTCCTTTCCGATGCTGGTTTCAAAAAACCTGCTCCTTTCCCATGCTGGTTTCGAAAAACCTGCTCCTTTCCGATGCTGGTTTCAAAAAACCTGCTCCTTTCCCATGCTGGTTTCAAAAAACCTGCTCCTTTCCCATGTCGGTTTCGAAAAACCTGCTCCTTTCCCATGCTGGTTTCAAGAAACCTGCTCCTTTCCCATGCTGGTTTCGAAAAACCTGCTCCTTTCCCATGCTGGTTTCAAAAAACCTGCTCCTTTCCCATGCTGGTTTCGAAAAACCTGCTCCTTTCCCATGCTGGTTTCAAAAACCTGCTCCTTTCCCATGCTGGTTTCAAAAAACCTGCTCCTTTCCCATGCTGGTTTCAAAAAACCTGCTCCTTTCCCATGCTGGTTTCAAAAAACCTGCTCCTTTCCCATGCTGGTTTCAAAAAACCTGCTCCTTTCCCATGCTGGTTTCAAAAAACCTGCTCCTTTCCCATGCTGGTTTCAAAAAACCTGCTCCTTTCCCATGCTGGTTTCGAAAAACCTGCTCCTTTCCCATGCTGGTTTTGAAAAACCTGCTCCTTTCCGATGCTGGTTTAAAAAAACCTGCTCCTTTCCCATGCTGGTTTCGAAAAACCTGCTCCTTTCCCATGCTGGTTTAAAAAAAACCTGCTCCTTTCCCATGCTGGTTTCAAAAAACCTGCTCCTTTCCCATGTCGGTTTCGAAAAACCTGCTCCTTTCCCATGCTGGTTTCAAGAAACCTGCTCCTTTCCCATGCTGGTTTCGAAAAACCTGCTCCTTTCCCATGCTGGTTTCAAAAAACCTGCTCCTTTCCCATGCTGGTTTCGAAAAACCTGCTCCTTTCCCATGCTGGTTTCAAAAAACCTGCTCCTTTCCCATGCTGGTTTCAAAAAACCTGCTCCTTTCCCATGTCGGTTTCAAAAAACCTGCTCCTTTCCCATGCTGGTTTCGAAAAACCTGCTCCTTTCCCATGCTGGTTTCAAAAAACCTGCTCCTTTCCCATTTCGGTTTCGAAAAACCTGCTCCTTTCCCATGCTGGTTTCGAAAAACCTGCTCCTTTCCCATGTCGGTTTCGAAAAACCTGCTCCTTTCCCATTTCGGTTTCGAAAAACCTGCTCCTTTCCCATGCTGGTTTCGAAAAACCTGCTCCTTTCCCATGCTGGTTTCAAAAAACCTGCTCCTTTCCCATGCTGGTTTAAAAAAACCTGCTCCTTTCCCATGCTGGTTTCAAAAAACCTGCTCCTTTCCCATGTCGGTTTCGAAAAACCTGCTCCTTTCCCATGCTGGTTTCAAAAAACCTGCTTATTTCCCATGCTGGTTTCAAAAAACCTGCTCCTTTCCCATGCTGGTTTCAAAAAACCTGCGCCTTTCCCATGCTGGTTTAAAAAAACCTGCTCCTTTCCCATGCCGGTTTCAAAAAACCTGCTCCTTTCCCATTTCGGTTTCGAAAAACCTGCTCCTTTCCCATGCTGGTTTCGAAAAACCTGCTCCTTTCCCATGCTGGTTTCAAAAAACCTGCTCCTTTCCCATGCTGGTTTCAAAAAACCTGCTCCTTTCCCATGCTGGTTTCAAAAAACCTGCTCCTTTCCCATGTCGGTTTCGAAAAACCTGCTCCTTTCCCATGCTGGTTTCAAAAAACCTGCTCCTTTCCCATGTCGGTTTCAAAAAACCTGCTCCTTTCCCATGCTGGTTTCGAAAAACCTGCTCCTTTCCCATGCTGGTTTCAAAAAACCTGCTCCTTTCCCATTTCGGTTTCGAAAAACCTGCTCCTTTCCCATGCTGGTTTCGAAAAACCTGCTCCTTTCCCATGTCGGTTTCGAAAAACCTGCTCCTTTCCCATTTCGGTTTCGAAAAACCTGCTCCTTTCCCATGCTGGTTTCGAAAAACCTGCTCCTTTCCCATGCTGGTTTCAAAAAACCTGCTCCTTTCCCATGCTGGTTTAAAAAAACCTGCTCCTTTCCCATGCTGGTTTCAAAAAACCTGCTCCTTTCCCATGTCGGTTTCGAAAAACCTGCTCCTTTCCCATGCTGGTTTCAAAAAACCTGCTTATTTCCCATGCTGGTTTCAAAAAACCTGCTCCTTTCCCATGCTGGTTTCAAAAAACCTGCGCCTTTCCCATGCTGGTTTAAAAAAACCTGCTCCTTTCCCATGCCGGTTTCAAAAAACCTGCTCCTTTCCCATTTCGGTTTCGAAAAACCTGCTCCTTTCCCATGCTGGTTTCGAAAAACCTGCTCCTTTCCCATGCTGGTTTCAAAAAACCTGCTCCTTTCCCATGCTGGTTTCAAAAAACCTGCTCCTTTCCCATGCTGGTTTCAAAAAACCTGCTCCTTTCCCATGTCGGTTTCGAAAAACCTGCTCCTTTCCCATGCTGGTTTCAAAAAACCTGCTTATTTCCCATGCTGGTTTCAAAAAACCTGCTCCTTTCCCATGCTGGTTTCAAAAAACCTGCTCCTTTCCCATGCTGGTTTCAAAAAACCTGCTCCTTTCCCATGCTGGTTTCAAAAAACCTGCTCCTTTCCCATGCTGGTTTCGAAAAACCTGCTCCTTTCCCATGCTGGTTTCAAAAAACCTGCTCCTTTCCCATGCTGGTTTCGAAAAACCTGCTCCTTTCCCATGCTGGTTTCAAAAAACCTGCTCCTTTCCCATGCTGGTTTCAAAAAACCTGCTCCTTTCCCATGTCGGTTTCAAAAAACCTGCTCCTTTCCCATGCTGGTTTCGAAAAACCTGCTCCTTTCCCATGCTGGTTTCAAAAAACCTGCTCCTTTCCCATTTCGGTTTCGAAAAACCTGCTCCTTTCCCATGCTGGTTTCGAAAAACCTGCTCCTTTCCCATGTCGGTTTCGAAAAACCTGCTCCTTTCCCATTTCGGTTTCGAAAAACCTGCTCCTTTCCCATGCTGGTTTCGAAAAACCTGCTCCTTTCCCATGCTGGTTTCAAAAAACCTGCTCCTTTCCCATGCTGGTTTAAAAAAACCTGCTCCTTTCCCATGCTGGTTTCAAAAAACCTGCTCCTTTCCCATGTCGGTTTCGAAAAACCTGCTCCTTTCCCATGCTGGTTTCAAAAAACCTGCTTATTTCCCATGCTGGTTTCAAAAAACCTGCTCCTTTCCCATGCTGGTTTCAAAAAACCTGCTCCTTTCCCATGCTGGTTTAAAAAAACCTGCTCCTTTCCCATGCCGGTTTCAAAAAACCTGCTCCTTTCCCATGTCGGTTTCAAAAAACCTGCTCCTTTCCCATGTCGGTTTCGAAAAACCTGCTCCTTTCCCATGTCGGTTTCAAAAAACCTGCTCCTTTCCCATGTCGGTTTCAAAAAACCTGCTCCTTTCCCATGTCGGTTTCAAAAAACCTGCTCCTTTCCCATGCTGGTTTAAAAAAACCTGCTCTTTTCCCATGTCGGTTTCGAAAAACCTGCTCCTTTCCCATGTCGGTTTCAAAAAACCTGCTCCTTTCCCATGTCGGTTTCGAAAAACCTGCTCCTTTCCCATGTCGGTTTCAAAAAACCTGCTCCTTTCCCATGTCGGTTTCAAAAAACCTGCTCCTTTCCCATGTCGGTTTCGAAAAACCTGCTCCTTTCCCATGTCGGTTTCAAAAAACCTGCTCCTTTCCCATGCTGGTTTCAAAAAACCTGCTCCTTTCCCATGTCGGTTTCAAAAAACCTGCTCCTTTCCCATGTCGGTTTCGAAAAACCTGCTTCTTTCCCATGCTGGTTTCAAAAAACCTGCTCCTTTCCCATGCTGGTTTCAAAAAACCTGGTCCTTTCCTATGCTGGTTTCAAAAAACCTGCTCCTTTCCCATGCTGGTTTCAAAAAACCTGCTCCTTTCCCATGCTGGTTTAAAAAAACCTGCTCCTTTCCCATGCTGGTTTCGAAAAACCTGCTCCTTTCCCATGTCGGTTTCGAAAAACCTGCTCCTTTCCCATGCTGGTTTCAAAAAACCTGCTCCTTTCCCATGCTGGTTTCAAAAAACCTGCTCCTTTCCCATGCTGGTTTCGAAAAACCTGCTCCTTTCCCATGCTGGTTTCGAAAAACCTGCTCCTTTCCCATGCTGGTTTCAAAAAACCTGCTCCTTTCCCATGCTGGTTTCAAAAAACCTGCTCCTTTCCCATGCTGGTTTCGAAAAACCTGCTCCTTTCCCATGCTGGTTTCAAAAAACCTGCTCCTTTCCCATGCTGGTTTCAAAAAACCTGCTCCTTTCCCATGCTGGTTTCGAAAAACCTGCTCCTTTCCCATGCTGGTTTAAAAAAACCTGCTCCTTTCCCATGTCGGTTTCGAAAAACCTGCTCGTTTCCCATGCTGGTTTCGAAAAACCTGCTCCTTTCCCATGCTGGTTTCAAAAAACCTGCTCCTTTCCCATGCAGGTTTCGAAAAACCTGCTCCTTTCCCATGCTGGTTTCAAAAAACCTGCTCCTTTCCCATGCTGGTTTCGAAAAACCTGCTCCTTTCCCATGCTGGTTTCGAAAAACCTGCTCCTTTCCCATGCTGGTTTCGAAAAACCTGCTCCTTTCCCATGCTGGTTTCAAAAAACCTGCTCCTTTCCCATGCAGGTTTCGAAAAACCTGCTCCTTTCCCATGCTGGTTTCAAAAAACCTGCTCCTTTCCCATGCTGGTTTCAAAAAACCTGCTCCTTTCCCATGCTGGTTTCAAAAAACCTGCTCCTTTCCCATGTCGGTTTCGAAAAACCTGCTCCTTTCCGATGCTGGTTTAAAAAAACCTGCTCCTTTCCCATGCTGGTTTCGAAAAACCTGCTCCTTTCCCATGCTGGTTTAAAAAAAACCTGCTCCTTTCCCATGCTGGTTTCAAAAAACCTGCTCCTTTCCCATGTCGGTTTCGAAAAACCTGCTCCTTTCCCATGCTGGTTTCAAGAAACCTGCTCCTTTCCCATGCTGGTTTCGAAAAACCTGCTCCTTTGCCATGCTGGTTTCAAAAAACCTGCTCCTTTCCCATGCTGGTTTCAAAAAACCTGCTCCTTTCCCATGCTGGTTTCAAAAAACCTGCTCCTTTCCCATGCTGGTTTCAAAAAACCTGCTCCTTTCCCATGCTGGTTTCAAAAAACCTGCTCCTTTCCCATGCTGGTTTCAAAAAACCTGCTCCTTTCCCATGTCGGTTTCGAAAAACCTGCTCCTTTCCCATTTCGGTTTCGAAAAACCTGCTCCTTTCCCATGCTGGTTTCGAAAAACCTGCTCCTTTCCCATGCTGGTTTCAAAAAACCTGCTCCTTTCCCATGCTGGTTTCAAAAAACCTGCTCCTTTCCCATGCTGGTTTCAAAAAACCTGCTCCTTTCCCATGTCGGTTTCGAAAAACCTGCTCCTTTCCCATGCTGGTTTCAAAAAACCTGCTTATTTCCCATGCTGGTTTCAAAAAACCTGCTCCTTTCCCATGCTGGTTTCAAAAAACCTGCTCCTTTCCCATGCTGGTTTCAAAAAACCTGCTCCTTTCCCATGCTGGTTTCAAAAAACCTGCTCCTTTCCCATGCTGGTTTCGAAAAACCTGCTCCTTTCCCATGCTGGTTTCAAAAAACCTGCTCCTTTCCCATGCTGGTTTCGAAAAACCTGCTCCTTTCCCATGCTGGTTTCAAAAAACCTGCTCCTTTCCCATGCTGGTTTCAAAAAACCTGCTCCTTTCCCATGTCGGTTTCAAAAAACCTGCTCCTTTCCCATGCTGGTTTCGAAAAACCTGCTCCTTTCCCATGCTGGTTTCAAAAAACCTGCTCCTTTCCCATTTCGGTTTCGAAAAACCTGCTCCTTTCCCATGCTGGTTTCGAAAAACCTGCTCCTTTCCCATGTCGGTTTCGAAAAACCTGCTCCTTTCCCATTTCGGTTTCGAAAAACCTGCTCCTTTCCCATGCTGGTTTCAAAAAACCTGCTCCTTTCCCATGCTGGTTTAAAAAAACCTGCTCCTTTCCCATGCTGGTTTCAAAAAACCTGCTCCTTTCCCATGTCGGTTTCGAAAAACCTGCTCCTTTCCCATGCTGGTTTCAAAAAACCTGCTTATTTCCCATGCTGGTTTCAAAAAACCTGCTCCTTTCCCATGCTGGTTTCAAAAAACCTGCTCCTTTCCCATGCTGGTTTCAAAAAACCTGCTCCTTTCCCATGCCGGTTTCAAAAAACCTGCTCCTTTCCCATGTCGGTTTCAAAAAACCTGCTCCTTTCCCATGTCGGTTTCGAAAAACCTGCTCCTTTCCCATGTCGGTTTCAAAAAACCTGCTCCTTTCCCATGTCGGTTTCAAAAAACCTGCTCCTTTCCCATGTCGGTTTCAAAAAACCTGCTCCTTTCCCATGCTGGTTTAAAAAAACCTGCTCTTTTCCCATGTCGGTTTCGAAAAACCTGCTCCTTTCCCATGTCGGTTTCAAAAAACCTGCTCCTTTCCCATGTCGGTTTCGAAAAACCTGCTCCTTTCCCATGTCGGTTTCAAAAAACCTGCTCCTTTCCCATGTCGGTTTCGAAAAACCTGCTCCTTTCCCATGCTGGTTTCAAAAAACCTGCTCCTTTCCCATGTCGGTTTCAAAAAACCTGCTCCTTTCCCATGTCGGTTTCGAAAAACCTGCTCCTTTCCCATGTCGGTTTCAAAAAACCTGCTCCTTTCCCATGCTGGTTTCAAAAAACCTGCTCCTTTCCCATGTCGGTTTCAAAAAACCTGCTCCTTTCCCATGTCGGTTTCGAAAAACCTGCTTCTTTCCCATGCTGGTTTCAAAAAACCTGCTCCTTTCCCATGCTGGTTTCAAAAAACCTGGTCCTTTCCTATGCTGGTTTCAAAAAACCTGCTCCTTTCCCATGCTGGTTTCAAAAAACCTGCTCCTTTCCCATGCTGGTTTAAAAAAACCTGCTCCTTTCCCATGCTGGTTTCGAAAAACCTGCTCCTTTCCCATGTCGGTTTCGAAAAACCTGCTCCTTTCCCATGCTGGTTTCAAAAAACCTGCTCCTTTCCCATGCTGGTTTCAAAAAACCTGCTCCTTTCCCATGCTGGTTTCGAAAAACCTGCTCCTTTCCCATGCTGGTTTCGAAAAACCTGCTCCTTTCCCATGCTGGTTTCGAAAAACCTGCTCCTTTCCGATGCTGGTTTAAAAAAACCTGCTCTTTTCCCATGCTGGTTTCGAAAAACCTGCTCCTTTCCCATGCTGGTTTCAAAAAACCTGCTCCTTTCCCATGCTGGTTTCAAAAAACCTGCTCCTTTCCCATGCTGGTTTCGAAAAACCTGCTCCTTTCCCATGCTGGTTTAAAAAAACCTGCTCCTTTCCCATGTCGGTTTCGAAAAACCTGCTCGTTTCCCATGCTGGTTTCGAAAAACCTGCTCCTTTCCCATGCTGGTTTCAAAAAACCTGCTCCTTTCCCATGCAGGTTTCGAAAAACCTGCTCCTTTCCCATGCTGGTTTCAAAAAACCTGCTCCTTTCCCATGCTGGTTTCGAAAAACCTGCTCCTTTCCCATGCTGGTTTCGAAAAACCTGCTCCTTTCCCATGCTGGTTTCGAAAAACCTGCTCCTTTCCCATGCTGGTTTCAAAAAACCTGCTCCTTTCCCATGCAGGTTTCGAAAAACCTGCTCCTTTCCCATGCTGGTTTCAAAAAACCTGCTCCTTTCCCATGCTGGTTTCAAAAAACCTGCTCCTTTCCCATGCTGGTTTCAAAAAACCTGCTCCTTTCCCATGTCGGTTTCGAAAAACCTGCTCCTTTCCGATGCTGGTTTAAAAAAACCTGCTCCTTTCCCATGCTGGTTTCGAAAAACCTGCTCCTTTCCCATGCTGGTTTAAAAAAAACCTGCTCCTTTCCCATGCTGGTTTCAAAAAACCTGCTCCTTTCCCATGTCGGTTTCGAAAAACCTGCTCCTTTCCCATGCTGGTTTCAAGAAACCTGCTCCTTTCCCATGCTGGTTTCAAAAAACCTGCTCCTTTCCCATGCTGGTTTCAAAAAACCTGCTCCTTTCCCATGCTGGTTTCAAAAAACCTGCTCCTTTCCCATGCTGGTTTCGAAAAACCTGCTCCTTTCCCATGCTGGTTTAAAAAAAACCTGCTCCTTTCCCATGCTGGTTTCGAAAAACCTGCTCCTTTCCCATGCTGGTTTCAAAAAACCTGCTCCTTTCCCATGCTGGTTTCAAAAAACCTGCTCCTTTCCCATGCTGGTTTCAAAAAACCTGCTCCTTTCCCATGCTGGTTTCAAAAAACCTGCTCCTTTCCCATGCTGGTTTCAAAAAACCTGCTCCTTTCCCATGTCGGTTTCAAAAAACCTGCTCCTTTCCCATGTCGGTTTCGAAAAACCTGCTCCTTTCCCATTTCGGTTTCGAAAAACCTGCTCCTTTCCCATGCTGGTTTCGAAAAACCTGCTCCTTTCCCATGCTGGTTTCAAAAAACCTGCTCCTTTCCCATGCTGGTTTCAAAAAACCTGCTCCTTTCCCATGCTGGTTTCAAAAAACCTGCTCCTTTCCCATGTCGGTTTCGAAAAACCTGCTCCTTTCCCATGCTGGTTTCAAAAAACCTGCTTATTTCCCATGCTGGTTTCAAAAAACCTGCTCCTTTCCCATGCTGGTTTCAAAAAACCTGCTCCTTTCCCATGCTGGTTTCAAAAAACCTGCTCCTTTCCCATGCTGGTTTCAAAAAACCTGCTCCTTTCCCATGCTGGTTTCAAAAAACCTGCTCCTTTCCCATGTCGGTTTCAAAAAACCTGCTCCTTTCCCATGTCGGTTTCGAAAAACCTGCTCCTTTCCCATGTCGGTTTCAAAAAACCTGCTCCTTTCCCATGTCGGTTTCAAAAAACCTGCTCCTTTCCCATGTCGGTTTCAAAAAACCTGCTCCTTTCCCATGTCGGTTTCGAAAAACCTGCTCCTTTCCCATGTCGGTTTCAAAAAACCTGCTCCTTTCCCATGTCGGTTTCGAAAAACCTGCTCCTTTCCCATGTCGGTTTCAAAAAACCTGCTCCTTTCCCATGCTGGTTTCAAAAAACCTGCTCCTTTCCCATGTCGGTTTCAAAAAACCTGCTCCTTTCCCATGTCGGTTTCGAAAAACCTGCTTCTTTCCCATGCTGGTTTCAAAAAACCTGCTCCTTTCCCATGCTGGTTTCAAAAAACCTGGTCCTTTCCTATGCTGGTTTCAAAAAACCTGCTCCTTTCCCATGCTGGTTTCAAAAAACCTGCTCCTTTCCCATGCTGGTTTCGAAAAACCTGCTCCTTTCCCATGCTGGTTTCGAAAAACCTGCTCCTTTCCCATGCTGGTTTCAAAAAACCTGCTCCTTTCCCATGTCGGTTTCAAAAAACCTGCTCCTTTCCCATGTCGGTTTCGAAAAACCTGCTTCTTTCCCATGCTGGTTTCAAAAAACCTGCTCCTTTCCCATGCTGGTTTCAAAAAACCTGGTCCTTTCCTATGCTGGTTTCAAAAAACCTGCTCCTTTCCCATGCTGGTTTCAAAAAACCTGCTCCTTTCCCATGCTGGTTTCGAAAAACCTGCTCCTTTCCCATGCTGGTTTCGAAAAACCTGCTCCTTTCCCATGCTGGTTTCAAAAAACCTGCTCCTTTCCCATGCAGGTTTCGAAAAACCTGCTCCTTTCCCATGCTGGTTTCAAAAAACCTGCTCCTTTCCCATGCTGGTTTCAAGAAACCTGCTCCTTTCCCATGCTGGTTTCGAAAAACCTGCTCCTTTCCCATGTCGGTTTCGAAAAACCTGCTCCTTTCCCATGCTGGTTTCAAGAAACCTGCTCCTTTCCCATGCTGGTTTCGAAAAACCTGCTCCTTTCCCATGCTGGTTTAAAAAAACCTGCTCCTTTCCCATGCTGGTTTCGAAAAACCTGCTCCTTTCCCATGCTGGTTTCGAAAAACCTGCTCCTTTCCCATGCTGGTTTCAAAAAACCTGCTCCTTTCCCATGCTGGTTTCAAAAAACCTGCTCCTTTCCCATGCTGGTTTCAAAAAACCTGCTCCTTTCCCATGCTGGTTTCAAAAAACCTGCTCCTTTCCCATGCTGGTTTCAAAAAACCTGCTCCTTTCCCATGCAGGTTTCGAAAAACCTGCTCCTTTCCCATGCTGGTTTCAAAAAACCTGCTCCTTTCCCATGCTGGTTTCAAGAAACCTGCTCCTTTCCCATGCTGGTTTCGAAAAACCTGCTCCTTTCCCATGTCGGTTTCGAAAAACCTGCTCCTTTCCCATGCTGGTTTCAAGAAACCTGCTCCTTTCCCATGCTGGTTTCGAAAAACCTGCTCCTTTCCCATGCTGGTTTCAAAAAACCTGCTCCTTTCCCATGCTGGTTTCGAAAAACCTGCTCCTTTCCCATGCTGGTTTCGAAAAACCTGCTCCTTTCCCATGCTGGTTTCAAAAAACCTGCTCCTTTCCCATGCTGGTTTCAAAAAACCTGCTCCTTTCCCATGCTGGTTTCAAAAAACCTGCTCCTTTCCCATGCTGGTTTCAAAAAACCTGCTCCTTTCCCATGCTGGTTTCAAAAAACCTGCTCCTTTCCCATGCTGGTTTCAAAAAACCTGCTCCTTTCCCATGTCGGTTTAAAAAAACCTGCTCCTTTCCCATGCTGGTTTCAAAAAACCTGCTCCTTTCCCATGCTGGTTTCAAAAAACCTGCTCCTTTCCCATGTCGGTTTCGAAAAACCTGCTCCTTTCCCATGCTGGTTTCAAAAAACCTGCTCCTTTCCCATGTCGGTTTCGAAAAACCTGCTCCTTTCCCATGTCGGTTTCGAAAAACCTGCTCCTTTCCCATGCTGGTTTAAAAAAACCTGCTCCTTTCCCATGTCGGTTTCGAAAAACCTGCTCCTTTCCCATGTCGGTTTCGAAAAACCTGCTCCTTTCCCATGTCGGTTTCGAAAAACCTGCTCCTTTCCCATGCTGGTTTAAAAAAACCTGCTCCTTTCCCATGTCGGTTTCGAAAAACCTGCTCCTTTCCCATGCTGGTTTCAAGAAACCTGCTCCTTTCCCATGCTGGTTTCGAAAAACCTGCTCCTTTCCCATGCTGGTTTCAAAAAACCTGCTCCTTTCCCATGCTGGTTTCGAAAAACCTGCTCCTTTCCCATGCTGGTTTCGAAAAACCTGCTCCTTTCCCATGCTGGTTTCAAAAAACCTGCTCCTTTCCCATGCTGGTTTCAAAAAACCTGCTCCTTTCCCATGCTGGTTTCAAAAAACCTGCTCCTTTCCCATGCTGGTTTCAAAAAACCTGCTCCTTTCCCATGCTGGTTTCAAAAAACCTGCTCCTTTCCCATGCTGGTTTCGAAAAACCTGCTCCTTTCCCATGCTGGTTTCGAAAAACCTGCTCCTTTCCCATGTCGGTTTCGAAAAACCTGCTCCTTTCCCATGCTGGTTTCAAAAAACCTGCTCCTTTCCCATGTCGGTTTCGAAAAACCTGCTCCTTTCCCATGTCGGTTTCGAAAAACCTGCTCCTTTCCCATGCTGGTTTAAAAAAACCTGCTCCTTTCCCATGTCGGTTTCGAAAAACCTGCTCCTTTCCCATGTCGGTTTCGAAAAACCTGCTCCTTTCCCATGTCGGTTTCGAAAAACCTGCTCCTTTCCCATGCTGGTTTAAAAAAACCTGCTCCTTTCCCATGTCGGTTTCGAAAAACCTGCTCCTTTCCCATGCTGGTTTCAAGAAACCTGCTCCTTTCCCATGCTGGTTTCGAAAAACCTGCTCCTTTCCCATGCTGGTTTCAAAAAACCTGCTCCTTTCCCATGCTGGTTTCGAAAAACCTGCTCCTTTCCCATGCTGGTTTCGAAAAACCTGCTCCTTTCCCATGCTGGTTTCAAAAAACCTGCTCCTTTCCCATGCTGGTTTCAAAAAACCTGCTCCTTTCCCATGCTGGTTTCAAAAAACCTGCTCCTTTCCCATGCTGGTTTCAAAAAACCTGCTCCTTTCCCATGCTGGTTTCAAAAAACCTGCTCCTTTCCCATGCAGGTTTCGAAAAACCTGCTCCTTTCCCATGCTGGTTTCAAAAAACCTGCTCCTTTCCCATGCTGGTTTCAAGAAACCTGCTCCTTTCCCATGCTGGTTTCGAAAAACCTGCTCCTTTCCCATGTCGGTTTCGAAAAACCTGCTCCTTTCCCATGCTGGTTTCAAGAAACCTGCTCCTTTCCCATGCTGGTTTCGAAAAACCTGCTCCTTTCCCATGCTGGTTTCAAAAAACCTGCTCCTTTCCCATGCTGGTTTCGAAAAACCTGCTCCTTTCCCATGCTGGTTTCGAAAAACCTGCTCCTTTCCCATGCTGGTTTCAAAAAACCTGCTCCTTTCCCATGCTGGTTTCAAAAAACCTGCTCCTTTCCCATGCTGGTTTCAAAAAACCTGCTCCTTTCCCATGCTGGTTTCAAAAAACCTGCTCCTTTCCCATGCTGGTTTCAAAAAACCTGCTCCTTTCCCATGCTGGTTTCAAAAAACCTGCTCCTTTCCCATGTCGGTTTAAAAAAACCTGCTCCTTTCCCATGCTGGTTTCAAAAAACCTGCTCCTTTCCCATGCTGGTTTCAAAAAACCTGCTCCTTTCCCATGTCGGTTTCGAAAAACCTGCTCCTTTCCCATGCTGGTTTCAAAAAACCTGCTCCTTTCCCATGTCGGTTTCGAAAAACCTGCTCCTTTCCCATGCTGGTTTCAAAAAACCTGCTCCTTTCCCATGCTGGTTTAAAAAAACCTGCTCCTTTCCTATGTCGGTTTCAAAAAACCTGCTCCTTTCCCATGTCGGTTTCGAAAAACCTGCTCCTTTCCCATGCTGGTTTCAAAAAACCTGCTCCTTTCCCATGCTGGTTTCAAAAAACCTGCTCCTTTCCCATGCTGGTTTCAAAAAACCTGCTCCTTTCCCATGTCGGTTTAAAAAAACCTGCTCCTTTCCCATGCTGGTTTCAAAAAACCTGCTCCTTTCCCATGCTGGTTTCAAAAAACCTGCTCCTTTCCCATGTCGGTTTCGAAAAACCTGCTCCTTTCCCATGCTGGTTTCAAAAAACCTGCTCCTTTCCCATGTCGGTTTCGAAAAACCTGCTCCTTTCCCATGTCGGTTTCGAAAAACCTGCTCCTTTCCCATGCTGGTTTAAAAAAACCTGCTCCTTTCCCATGCTGGTTTCAAAAAACCTGCTCCTTTCCCATGTCGGTTTCGAAAAACCTGCTCCTTTCCCATGTCGGTTTCGAAAAACCTGCTCCTTTCCCATGCTGGTTTCGAAAAACCTGCTCCTTTCCCATGCTGGTTTAAAAAAACCTGCTCCTTTCCTATGCTGGTTTCGAAAAACCTGCTCCTTTCCCATGCTGGTTTCAAAAAACCTGCTCCTTTCCCATGTCGGTTTCGAAAAACCTGCTCCTTTCCCATGTCGGTTTCGAAAAACCTGCTCCTTTCCCATGCTGGTTTCAAAAAACCTGCTCCTTTCCCATGTCGGTTTCGAAAAACCTGCTCCTTTCCCATGTCGGTTTCGAAAAACCTGCTCCTTTCCCATGCTGGTTTAAAAAAACCTGCTCCTTTCCCATGCTGGTTTAAAAAAACCTGCTCCTTTCCCATGTCGGTTTCGAAAAACCTGCTCCTTTCCCATGCTGGTTTCAAAAAACCTGCTCCTTTCCCATGCTGGTTTCAAAAAACCTGCTCCTTTCCCATGTCGGTTTCGAAAAACCTGCTCCTTTCCCATGCTGGTTTAAAAAAACCTGCTCCTTTCCCATGCTGGTTTCAAAAAACCTGCTCCTTTCCCATGTCGGTTTCGAAAAACCTGCTCCTTTCCCATGTCGGTTTCGAAAAACCTGCTCCTTTCCCATGCTGGTTTCGAAAAACCTGCTCCTTTCCCATGCTGGTTTAAAAAAACCTGCTCCTTTCCTATGCTGGTTTCGAAAAACCTGCTCCTTTCCCATGCTGGTTTCAAAAAACCTGCTCCTTTCCCATGTCGGTTTCGAAAAACCTGCTCCTTTCCCATGTCGGTTTCGAAAAACCTGCTCCTTTCCCATGCTGGTTTCAAAAAACCTGCTCCTTTCCCATGTCGGTTTCGAAAAACCTGCTCCTTTCCCATGTCGGTTTCGAAAAACCTGCTCCTTTCCCATGCTGGTTTAAAAAAACCTGCTCCTTTCCCATGCTGGTTTAAAAAAACCTGCTCCTTTCCCATGTCGGTTTCGAAAAACCTGCTCCTTTCCCATGTCGGTTTCGAAAAACCTGCTCCTTTCCCATGCAGGTTTCAAAAAACCTGCTCCTTTCCCATGCTGGTTTCAAAAAACCTGCTCCTTTCCCATGTCGGTTTCGAAAAACCTGCTCCTTTCCCATGCTGGTTTAAAAAAACCTGCTCCTTTCCCATGCTGGTTTCAAAAAACCTGCTCCTTTCCCATGCTGGTTTCAAAAAACCTGCTCCTTTCCCATGCTGGTTTCAAAAAACCTGCTCCTTTCCCATGCTGGTTTCAAAAAACCTGCTCCTTTCCCATGCAGGTTTCGAAAAACCTGCTCCTTTCCCATGCCGGGTTAAAATACAAGCAGCAGAATTCAGAGTCGAGTCAGGACACCAGTATTTCTAAGCATTTTCTTTACAGTTACACAATTTGATTAATTGTGAAACACAATTCGGTAACAACACCATGGTTTCCTACTGAAGAAATTCACATTTATGTCCATAGACGACACCCGGGGACAGAATTACCCAACTTTGTCTCATGAACTCAAACTATAGTCCCGTCTGATTTACCTCCTCTTTAAAGAGCGCTTCCTCCTTGTTCCCAAGGTAAACCATTAAGCCAAGGATGGCAACCTCTCTCCTTGCCTCCACAGGAGTGTCCTGTGAATAAGAAAAAGAATATTGAAGATATGTTTTGGATAATTACATTAAAAAAGGCAGAATGATGGTTTTCATGAGGCCTATTCTCACTTGTAATTTCATTCATTCATTCATTCATTTTCCGAACCGCTTATTCCAATTCAGGGTCGCGGGGAAGCTGGAGCCTATCCCAGCCGGCTTTGGGCGACAGGCAGGGTACACCCTGGACAGCTCGCCAGTCCATCGCAGCACTTTTTATTTTATTTATTTATTTATTTAAATTGTTGCTTAAACTGACCCATAAACAATTATCTAACATTACAATATGAAGGAGGATTATGTACATACATAAATTCCGATATGAAAGATTGATGTTTTCTCTTACTATTATGGGACCAAATATTTTACTCTTATTTACTGGACCAAATATATATTACTCTTATTTACTTTTGTATAACTTAAGATGGAGAACAAATGCTTATAAGGCCAGACCTCTGCTCTCTCCCTCTCTCTCTCTCTCTCCCTCTCCTTCCCTCTCTCTCTCTCTCTCTCTCTCTCTCTCCCACAGAAAGATTCCCATGTCTGTCTAAACTTTCTCTGCAGCAACTGAATGTGGAAGAATACAGAGCATTGTGTTGCACAAGACTGCGTGAGAATAACAGTAGAAAAGATAACGCTAAGACCTTGAAGATAACAGGAGGAAGGATGCGATTGACTATTGAATACAGGATTCAGTGTTACAGGGGAAAGGAAGACAATTCCATATATGGTCATGCTGTGTGTATGTAGAGAACTTTTGTGGGAACTTTTATTCAACTGTATGTATCGCTCCACCCATAATGAGTTAATAAAAACAGCTTGTGTGAAAAGAAGGCGGATTCTTCTGCGGCAGACTGCGGTGCTGGCAGCTGGGCAAGGAATCCCCTTTGCAAAGACGAAACTGATATGGACTCCGACTTTTGTTGCAACTGATTTACCTCGCATTTCATCCAGCAAATCCTGAACTTGGGAGAAGGCTGTGAGCATTTCACAGCACTTCAACAAATACTTTATATGAATTATAGTTCCAAACTATTATCTTAATACATTTAGGAGGCAATAAAAATCTTATAATTAATGTTAAATTGCATTTGTGGTCACCGGTCACAACTTAGTTTTATTTCTTTATACCTTTAGGAGGACATTCTGCAAGTGCCGAATCTGCGTTTTTGCTGCCCCACCTCTCGAGGACAGCAAAGAGATTATTTTTGAGGAGTAGTGGTCCAGTGTTCCTATGAATGTTGTTTCCAGATTGACAGTGGTGATGCGTCTAATTCCTGGTTTATCTGAATAAAATATAAGGCACAAATAGGTACAACATTTTAATTTACACCAAAACAGCATGCTGTGAATTGTCTTGAGGGTAAATATTTACCCGAGCTGCGTTAAAACAAGCAGGCTATCTTTCTTTCAGGTCAGTCACTGACGGTTCTTGATTGACAACCTCCTGCCTGCGGCTTGAAAATGTTTTTGCCATTTTTTCACCAATGATCTGTCAATTGTTCTTCTTCACTTCATTAAGGAGATCTAGTCTTATACCTTTCCAACTTTCTTCTGTTTCTCCTTGTGGATGAGGGGGTAAATAATTAACTTCAGACTCCTTTTGCTTTTTGACGTTCTTTGCAGGCTTCAAGTAGTTCTTGAGAAGTTAGAGTAGTTTAAACGTATTGAACAAGATTGAGCAGTTTCAGTTAGTTTTCAGTAGTTTCAAGTAGTTTTTGACAGTTACGACCAAGATCGAACAGTTTCTATCTGGTTCCAGCAGTTTCAAGAAGTTGTTGACAAGTTAGAGTAGTTTAAACATATTAAACAAGATTAAGTAGTTTCAATCTGTTTTCAGCCATTAAAAGTAGTTCTTTACAGTTACGAACAATATTAGGCAGTTTCTATCTGAATTTAGCAGTTTCAAGTTGTTCTTGACAGTTACGATCAAGATTGACCAGTTTCTATCCAGTTTCAGCTGTTTCAAGTTGTTCCTGACAAGTTAGAGTAGTTTAAACATATTAAACAAGATTAAGTAGTTTCAATATGTTTTCAGCCATTAAAAGTAGTTCTTCACAGTTACGAACAATATTAGGCAGTTTCTATCTGAATTTAGCAGTTTTAAGTAGTTTTTGACAATTTACAGTACTTTAAACGTATTGAACACGATTATGCAGTTTCCATCCGGTTTCAGCAGTTTCAAGTTGTTCCTGAGAAGTTAGAGTAGTTTAAACGTATTGAACAAGATCAAGCAGTTTCAGTTTGTTTTCAGCAATTTTAAGTAGTTATTGACAGTTACAGACAAGGCTAAGCAGTTTCTATCTGGGATAAGCAGTTCTGTGCAGTTCTTGACAAGTTACAGCGGTTTAAACGAATTGAACACAAATAAGCAGTTTCTGTCTTATTTTTTAGCATTTTCAAGGTGTTCTTGACAGTTAAGCACAAAGCTAAGCAGTTTCTCTCCCGTTTCCACAGTTTTGACTACTTTTAGACTGTTTTACCGGTTTTGAGGGATTTAAGTCAGTTATATTAGTTTCTAACTGGTTTCGCCAGTTCAAAGCAGTTCTTGACAAGTTAGATCAGGTTTAAATGTATCGAACACGATTAAGCAGTTTATGTCTTGTTGCAGTATTTTCAAGTTGTTCATGACATGACAAAATGTGTGTCAAAACTTGAATTGATTTCGGCATCACCTTTATGTGGTGGAGACAGCTTCGTGGCAACAAAGTCTGAAGCAGAGTTAGCGACGTTGCTACCGTAAGTTGGAATGTACCATAGGAATTTACACACTTGTGTAATAACTCAAGCAGGGACTCCATGCTTGAGTTATTGCACAGTTCTGTGAGTACAAATGTTATTTTGTCTTGCAACTTCTGGATAATTGGTCATATGTGGGTTAGAGAGCTCCACACCTGAACCATTCCATTTATCATATTGCTCCTTAAAAACACTGCAATATTACATCCCATGACAGTAATTACATGTTAAATGACTAAAATCCAAGCTTTACTGACAATATGCCAAAAAAGTCTCAAGCCAACAAGTTGGAGCAGGACACAACTGCCTCAGAGGCGGCTGCGAGCTCGTCCAGACGCCACCGGGGAGACTGTGGGCGAGCAGCATTCAATTCTGAAGGAGTTGCAGTCGATGAAGCGAGAATTGTTGGAGAAAATAGATGAATCAGCTACAGAAACTCAAACGGAGCTACGCAACATCATTGAGAAGCTTAATAAAAGACTGGATAAAGTTGAGAGTAAGACATGTTAGTTGGAGAGAGGAGTCACCGCTGATTCAGACTCTATGGAGTCCGCCCTGTCCAGTATGAAGAAGGAGCTTACCCTGCTAGAAGCAGATTTGGAGGCAAGATCACAGCATTGTAACATCTGCATCACTGGGGTGAAGGACGGACGAGAGCAAGGGAAGCATCCGTCCGAATAGTGGCTGTAATGCTGAGACGCAATTGGGTTGGACAAGTTAGCCTGAAGCCTCACAGCCGGAAATCCAGCGCTGCCGTACGACAGGTAAGAACAGAGGTACGTTAAGATCTTGGGTGGAGGGCACAAAAGACAGGTACCACCAGACTGCGTGGTACCTGCCCATGGGGGCGCAGTCTGAAGAGCCAAAAAAAAATTCCTCATGAACACATAAGCACAAATTCAGACAATAGACAACACACAGCCCAGGAAGGTGGTGAGTCAGAGGGTCAGGAAAGGAAGGAGGGGCACAAAGGAGGGGGGGACAGAGCGTCAGTGAACATCCCAGGGGTTGCACCGACCCAAGGCTGCTGGGAAGCACAATCCAGATATGATTGTTGTTTGGGTTTCAGGCCAGGAAAATAATTTGCCCTCAGTCTTGAGTCCATAGTGGGTCTCACACTCAGGCTGTTCCAAACACCCTTGGGGGGGGGGGGGGGGGGGTCAGTTTTCACTGCTATGAGCATCTGCTCATTTGCTTAATGGTGGAATCAATTCTGCAGACCGCTCCCAATTTGCTAGTCTGGGCGTTTACTTTGTGCGTCAGGATGGAGGAGGAGGGGTGGGGGGAGGAGGGGTGGGGGAAGAGTGGTGGGGGAGGAGGGGTGGGGGAAGAGTGGTGGGGGAAGAGTGGTGGGGGAGGAGGGGTGGGGGAGGAGGGGTGGGGGAAGAGTGGTGGGGGAGGAGGGGTGGGGGAAGAGTGGTGGGGGAAGAGTGGTGGGGGAGGAGGGGTGGGGGAGGAGGGGTGGGGGAAGAGTGGTGGGGGAGGAGGGGTGGGGGAAGAGTGGTGGGGGAAGAGTGGTGGGGGAGGAGGGGGGGGGGAGGAGGGGTGGGGGGGAAGAGTGGTGGGGGAGGAGGGGTGGGGGAGGAGGGGTGGGGGAAGAGTGGTGGGGGAGGAGGGGTGGGGGGAAGAGTGGTGGGGGAGGAGGGGTGGGGGGAGGAGGGGTGGGGGAGGAGTGGTGGGGGAAGAGTGGTGGGGGAGGAGGGATGGGGGGAGGAGGGGTGGGGGAAGAGTGGTGGGGGAGGAGGGGGTGGGGGAGGAGGGATGGGGGGAGGAGGGGTGGGGGAAGAGTGGTGGGGGAGGAGGGGTGGGGGAGGAGGGATGGGGGGAGGAGGGGTGGGGGAGGAGGGGTGGGGGAGGAGGGGTGGGGGAAGAGTGGTGGGGGAGGAGGGGGGGTGGGGGAGGAGGGGTGGGGGAGGAGGGGTGGGGGAAGAGTGGTGGGGGAGGAGGGGTGGGGGAGGAGGGGTGGGGGAAGAGTGGTGGGGGGAGGAGGGGTGGGGGAGGAGGGATGGGGGGAGGAGGGGTGGGGGAGGAGGGATGGGGGGAGGAGGGTGGGGGAGGAGGGATGGGGGGAGGAGGGGTGGGGGAGGAGGGGTGGGGGAGGAGGGGTGGGGGAAGAGTGGTGGGGGAGGAGGGGTGGGGGAGGAGGGTTGGGGGGAAGAGTGGTGGGGGGAGGAGGGGTGGGGGAGGAGGGATGGGGGGAGGAGGGGTGGGGGAGGAGGGGTGGGGGAGGAGGGATGGGGGGAGGAGGGGTGGGGGAGGAGGGGTGGGGGAGGAGGGATGGGGGGAAAGAGTGGTGGGGGAGGAGGGGTGGGGGAGGAGGGGTGGGGGAGGAGGGATGGGGGGAGGAGGGGTGGGGGAGGAGGGGTGGGGGAGGAGGGATGGGGGAAGAGTGGTGGGGGAGGAGGGGTGGGGGAGGAGGGGTGGGGGAGGAGGGTGGGGGAAGAGTGGTGGGGGGAGGAGGGGGTGGGGGAGGAGGGGGTGGGGGAAGAGTGGTGGGGAGGAGGGGTGGGGAAGAGTGGTGGGGGGGAAGAGTGGTGGGGGAGGAGGGGTGGGGGAGGAGGGATGGGAGGGGGAGGAGGGGTGGGGGAGGAGGGATGGGGGAGGAGGGATGGGGGAGGAGGGTGGGGGGAGGAGGGGTGGGGGAAGAGTGGTGGGGGGAGGAGGGGTGGGGGGGAGGAGGGATGGGGGAGGAGGGGTGGGGGGAGGAGGGGTGGGGGAGGAGGGGTGGGGGGAAGAGTGGTGGGGGGAGGAGGGGTGGGGGAAGAGTGGTGGGGGAGGAGGGGTGGGGGAGGAGGGATGGGGGAGGAGGGGTGGGGGAAGGAGGGGTGGGGGGAGGAGGGGGTGGGGGAGGAGGGGTGGGGGAAGAGTGGTGGGGGGAGGAGGGGTGGGGGAAGAGTGGTGGGGGGAGGAGGGGTGGGGGAAGAGTGGTGGGGGGAGGAGGGGTGGGGGAGGAGGGGATGGGGGAAGAGTGGTGGGGGGAGGAGGGGTGTGGGGGAGGAGGGATGGGGGAAGAGTGGTGGGGGAGGAGGGGTGGGGGAAGAGTGGTGGGGGGGAGGAGGGGTGGGGGAGGAGGGGTGGGGGAAGAGTGGTGGGGGGGGAGGAGGGGTGGGGGAGGAGGGGATGGGGGAAGAGTGGTGGGGGAGGAGGGGTGGGGGGAAGAGTGGTGGGGGAGGAGGGGTGGGGGGCGTCCGCGTTGTTTTCTTCCCGTTGTTTCTTACTGTTGCCGTATCTCCAGCGGTTCTGTTGGGTCTGCTAAAGACGTGGGACCTGGTTTGTTAGAAAACTTGGGGTCTCGGCTCTAAAACGTCAGACCCCGGACCGGGGGAACCGTTCATGCGGGTGTCGTTCAGTCCGAGTGTGCGTGAAGCAAAAAGAGCAGCGATGAAAGAGACGCAGCGGTTCAACACCTCTATTTCCCTCCAGTTGTAAACATTTGTTCATAAATAGAAAATGATAGAAAGAAAATAAGCTGCTGCTGATTTATCTGGCGTGTGTGTGGACCGCTTCCATACTCTGTGTGTGCATGCGTGCAGCGATAAAAACCTAACTTAATTTTGTTTGTCTATATTAGTCTGTCATCTGATTCTGAGTGGAAACCCAGCAGCTTGTCAGATGAAGAAGGACCAGCTCCTTTCAGAGGAAGAGGAGGAGGAAGAGGAAGAGGAAGAGGAGGGGGAAGAGGAGGGGGAAGAGGAAGAGGAAGAGGAAGAGGAGGGGGAAGAGGAAGAGGAAGAGGAAGAGGAGGGGGAAGAGGAAGAGGAGGGGGAAGAGGAGGGGGAAGAGGAAGAGGAAGAGGAAGAGGAGGGGGAAGAGGAAGAGGAAGAGGAAGCAGGAGGGGGAAGAGGAAGAGGAGGAGGAAGAGGAAGAGGAGGGGGAAGAGGAAGAGGAAGAGGAGGGGGAAGAGGAAGAGGAAGAGGAGGGGGAAGAGGAAGAGGAAGAGGAAGAGGAGGGGGAAGAGGAAGAGGAGGAGGAAGAAGAAGAGGAGGGGGAAGAGGAAGAGGAAGAGGAGGGGGAAGAGGAAGAGGAAGAGGAGGGGGAAGAGGAAGAGGAAGAGGAGGGGGAAGAGGAAGAGGAAGAGGAAGTGGAGGGGGAAGAGGAAGAGGAAGAGGAGGGGGAAGAGGAAGAGGAAGAGGAAGAGGAGGAGGAAGAGGAAGAGGAAGTGGAGGGGGAAGAGGAAGAGGAAGAGGAGGGGGAAGAGGAAGAGGAAGAGGAAGAGGAAGAGGAGGGGAAGAGGAAGAGGAAGAGGAAGAGGAGGGGGAAGAGGAAGAGGAAGAGGAAGTGGAGGGGGAAGAGGAAGAGGAGAGGAGGGGGAAGAGGAAGAGGAAGAGGAAGAGGAGGAGGAAGAGGAAGAGGAAGTGGAGGGGGAAGAGGAAGAGGAAGAGGAAGAGGAGGAGGAAGAGGAAGAGGAAGTGGAGGGGGAAGAGGAAGAGGAAGAGGAGGGAGAAGAGGAAGAGGAAGAGGAAGAGGAGGAGGAAGAGGAAGAGGAAGTGGAGGGGGAAGAGGAAGAGGAAGAGGAAGAGGAGGAGGAAGAGGAAGAGGAGGGGGAAGAGGAAGAGGAAGAGGAGGGGGAAGAGGAAGAGGAAGAGGAAGTGGAGGGGGAAGAGGAAGAGGAAGAGGAAGAGGAGGAGGAAGAGGAAGAGGAAGTGGAGGGGGAAGAGGAAGAGGAAGAGGAGGGAGAAGAGGAAGAGGAAGAGGAAGAGGAAGTGGAGGAGGAAGAGGAAGAGGAAGAGGAGGAGGAAGAGGAAGAGGAAGAGGAAGAGGAAGTGGAGGGGGAAGAGGAAGAGGAAGAGGAGGGGGAAGAGGAAGAGGAAGAGGAGGGGGAAGAGGAAGAGGAAGAGGAAGAGGAAGAGGAGGGGGAAGAGGAAGAGGAAGAGGAAGAGGAGGGGGAAGAGGAAGAGGAAGAGGAAGTGGAGGGGGAAGAGGAAGAGGAAGAGGAGGGGGAAGAGGAAGAGGAAGAGGAAGAGGAGGAGGAAGAGGAGGAGGAAGAGGAAGAGGAAGAGGAAGAGGAGGAGGAAGAGGAAGAGGAAGAGGAAGTGGAGGAGGAAGAGGAAGAGGAAGAGGAGGAGGAGGAGGAAGAGGAAGAGGAAGAGGAAGAGGAGGAGGAAGAGGAAGAGGAGGAGGAAGAGGAAGAGGAAGTGGAGGAGGAAGAGGAAGAGGAAGAGGAGGAGGAAGAGGAAGTGGAGGAGGAAGAGGAAGAGGAAGAGGAGGAGGAAGAGGAAGAGGAAGAGGAAGAGGAAGAGGAGGAGGAAGAGGAAGAGGAGGAGGAAGAGGAAGAGGAAGTGGAGGAGGAAGAGGAAGAGGAAGAGGAGGAGGAAGAGGAGGAGGAAGAGGAAGAGGAAGAGGAAGAGGAGGAGGAAGAGGAAGAGGAGGAGGAAGAGGAAGAGGAAGTGGAGGAGGAAGAGGAAGAGGAAGAGGAGGAGGAAGAGGAAGTGGAGGAGGAAGAGGAAGAGGAAGAGGAGGAGGAAGAGGAAGAGGAAGTGGAGGAGGAAGAGGAAGAGGAAGAGGAGGAGGAAGAGGAAGAGGAAGAGGAGGAGGAAGAGGAAGAGGAAGAGGAAGTGGAGGAGGAAGAGGAAGAGGAAGAGGAGGAGGAAGAGGAAGAGGAAGTGGAGGAGGAAGAGGAAGAGGAAGAGGAGGAGGAAGAGGAAGAGGAAGAGGAAGTGGAGGAGGAAGAGGAAGAGGAAGAGGAGGAGGAAGAGGAAGAGGAAGTGGAGGGGGAAGAGGAAGAGGAAGAAATTGAATTAATGAAATTAATAACATGTAAACCAGAAATAGCGTCAGCAAGCATCAAATACTGAATTTTTTGGCGATTTTGGTAGTCCCCCCTACGGTGACGGGCAGAATTTTGGTGCTGAGGGCTAAAGGAGAACTTGCCTCGACCAGAGGGATTGTGATGTTCCCTTCGGTGAGTACCTTGGTTCCTGGTCAGACCAACGGGGGCTGAAGTGTTCGTGTCTCTGACCAGGTTTCGGGGGCCATGGGGCTGAGCGTCTCCCACCAGCCTTTGGTGATTGAGACCCATAAGTGGTCGCACCATGAACAGAGAGAGACTGGGCTCCTTCTAACTCCATGTGTGCAGAGTCAGTGTTAACAGACTTTTTGATAAGTCCTATAGCTAGGGATGGTTAGCATCCCTTAGTTATGCTGCTATAGGTTTAGACTGCTGAGGGACATTTCCTGATACACTGAGCTTCTTTCTTTTTCTCTTTATCTCTTTCTTTTACCCCCCCCCCCCCCCCCCCATAACAGTGTTGCATCATTAACATGTATGTCTCCTGTCTCAGCAGGTCTCCCTGGCCGGGAGTAGCAGTTCCTGTTGTCTGTTGTCTTTCTGTCCTCTTCCCCCCACACAGCAGAGGCAGATGGCTGCCTGTCCTGAGCCGGGTTCTGCCGGAGGTTTCCTTCCTGTTAAAAGGGAGTTTTTTCCTTCCCACTGTTGCCAGTGTGCTTGCTCAGGATGGGAGATTGAGTTGGACTCAACTCAATCTGTTGGTTTCCTTATATAGGCTGTTATGAATTGGCCTTCATTATGTTTTCCCCTCTGTCTGCAAAGCGTCTTGAGATGGCATTGCCGTGATTTGACGCTATATAAATAAAGTTGAATTGAATTGAAAAATTGAATTAACAGTTAGAACTGTGGCGGGTTCTGTGGGTATAGGCCATTGCTGTTGTCTCTGGAATGCCAGCGCCGCCCACTCCCAAAGTTTCATGATGGTTAGCCAGAACTCCGAGGTGATGGCTAGTGGCAGGATGGAGATTCTGCACAAAGAGGGATTTAAAGTTCTCATCCTCTTCTATAAGCAGCTTACATAACTTACACAAATAGGAAGGTTGGAAAGATGGCAAGTCTAATGAAGTTAACTAACTATGTCAGGGTAGACTATCAGGCGGATACCGGGGGAATGGATTTAAAAAGGGCAGCTTCTGCTAAGACACCAGCTGGATTGGAGAGAGTGGAATAATGGGTCGGCCTTACTTCAGCGCCTTGGTGGTCGAGAACCCGAACCTTGGGTCCAGTGGGCAAGGATTCAGTGGTCGTCCTGATACTTGTCTAAAGGGGACCTCCGCAGAAGTCAGGAGCTTGCCTGGAACCGCCTGGTTCGACGTCTGAAGCTGGACCAACTCCGATTAGAATCCATGGGTCGCGGGAGTCGGCAAAGTCCTGGGATCAGCTGGAGCAGTAACGTTCGGGTCGTCCGTACGTTACTGGTCACAGTCTTTGTGGGCCGGGAGAGCAGCTTCTGCCTACTAAAATTGTCTTGTGTTTCAACTTCAATAACTTTATGCTGGTTACAGTAACAATACATCTGAAAGCTCAGGGTAAAACTTTAGAGTGTTTTTTTATAAAGAGACCAGGCTTTTGAATGTACTCCAAAGGGTTCAAGAACAGCATCTAATTTAATTTGGGTTTGTCTTTTTCAGTTGTTTTTGGCATCTTGGGGGATGACTGTTAAGGGTCAGAACCAGTCCTTTGTATTTCATTGTGTTGACCGAAGAGAAAAGAATGAATGGGGAGTGATTGTGATGGGAACTGGTTCAGCCTCATCGTTTTCCAGTCTGCTGCAGGTCTGAAGTGTTCGAGTTTCCACAGAGCTGTGATTGGCTGAAGCCAATCCGAACTGGGAGGGATTGTGTGGAAGTCACAGAGAGGCCTGTCTGTTGGCGTGCCAGCTATAAAACATCACTGTAGCGTCCTCTGGAACATAACCAAGTAAAACCAGTTTGGACTAACATGTCACCAGACTAGAAACGTGTCAGCATCCTGCATCTGGAGGGAGAAAAAAATCAAAACAGGTAGGTTCTACTTTCTGATGAAGAGGAGAATCATCCAGCTCGTCAGTCATTCATCATCCTAACTGCTTATTCCGATGAAGGGAAGCTGGAGCCTATCCCAGCAGTCTGTGGGCGAAAGGTAGGGTACACCTAGACAGCTCGCCAGTCCATCGCAGGGACACACAGAGACACACAACCACTCACGTCTAGGGGTGATTTAGAGTAACCAGTTTACCGGACATCATGTCTTTGGATGGTGGGAGGAAGCCGGAGAACCCGGAGATCTGAAATCTGTCTTGTTCCTGTTTTTCTTTTCACTCGGATTTTACTCAGCAGCACCTCTCGCATTTTTTCTGGAATTCAACATTTTTTTTCTAGCTCTTGTTTAGGGCTTTTCTTTTCATTTCAGGCCATTTCACCTCAGTTACTACCCTCCATCCTGGCTCGTTCTCCATGTAGGAGGATGGTTTGTAAATAAGGAATATTTTCTCCTGAAGAACTCTGAAATTCTAGTATTAGTTTATGAAGTCAACGGGACACATATTTCTCAGGTCATTAGTTAAAGAAAATCCTCCCCCAAGAACATTACAGGTTCATATTTGTCTACTTTTATTTGTTTTAAACCAACTTCAGTCTCAACCAAAACAACCAAATGGGCTGTTTCATTATGTGTATTTAAATGATTTTAACTCTTTACTGCCAGATGTCACTGTTTTATATGAGACAATAAGTGTGTTTTAATAAAACTGTGTTATGAAACATTATTTTTCTAGTCAAACTGTGGTCATCACACCGTGACTTGCCAGTGTTTGTCTATTTGAGCTTTGTAAATAAGTTTGATAAGAGAGAAATCTGTAAAATGATGGCTGGTTTCATTTGAACACGACAGAAAAGTTTATCGCACAACTTAAACATGTTCGTTGGCTTTGCCATATTTTCAGTCTGACAGAATAAATGTTTCTGTCGCATTTCTCACAAATCAATAAAAATAAACTGAACTCTGGCAGAGCTGTTTCCAGCACCATGACAAGTCCTGTCCTTCTGCACAGGTGTAACAACTACAATGAATGTTCAGTCAGCCATCAACAAAGAGCTCTTTATCCCACATGGTGAGCGGATGCTGGTGGGGGTGGAGGTGCAGAGGAGGAAGAAGAAGAGGATGTCCTTCCTGCCAACTCCATCCAAAGGAGATTATTCAACATACATGTGTGTGTCAGGTAAGAATAAGCTGGTCGTTGGCATGTTTTCATGGTGCTCTTAGTTCAGCGAGATGTTCTGAAATCACCAATAAAAACAGTTTTATGGTTTTAGATCCAGACCTCAAGATCAGATGGACAACATCATCACACATCTCCGGCTCTAATTATTAAAACTGCATCATGTGAAAAAATCAGAGGCCAATGGCAGAAAAATGTAATATCTGTTTAAAAAATAGTTTCTTTTGACATCCAATCATTTCATTCATTCATTCATTCATTCATATATTTATTCGGCTTAGTCCAATGAAGGGTCTCGGGGAGCTGGAGCCTATCCCAGCAGTCTTTGGGCATAAGACCGGGTACACCCTGGACAGCTCGCCAGTCCATCGCAGTGATATCCATCTTACTGAAATAGTTTTCCATTCTGTCAGAAGGAACCATCGCAGTCTGATTGTTATGGCTTCATGGACTTGACGTGGCAGCAGCCATATTTGTGCAACAATTTTTACTGCAGGTTCTCTGAATGAAACAAATTACATTACCACCTATGGGTGTTTCTCAATTCAGGGTCTGCACACACCGAAGTGCGCTTAGTGCCAGTAAAATAAGACGGCCTCTCTAGTGGACAAGAATTACCCATAGTGCTCCAGTCCTCCGTTGCCTAGCAACTACATATGACAAGTTTATCTAGTTACTGATCCCATTCTGCCACAAAAAGACACAAAAATATTTTTTAAATGACAGAAAATGGTGCCAGTAATTTTTGACAACTTTGATTTATTTTCCTCCTTTGTGTGTAAATGAGCAACATGAGGCGGTTTAGACGAGCTCTCCTCTGGCTGACAGCTCATCCTGTCAAGCTGACGTTAACTTTGGTGCAAAATAATCCTTGTTAGACACATCGTCGACTCATATGTATTCATACCCTCCCATCAAAGAAGGAGAAAACTGCTGCCTGGGAAATGAGCTGGAATTGACAATAGTAATAATAAAAGTGTTACGAAAACCATGACATTATTTTCTAATTCTGGTTCAATGGAAATATTTTTAAAAAGCAAACCAATATGATAAAATATGATAAAATAACATATATTACATCACTCAAAGTAATTACACACACACATATATATATATAAAATCCTTTGTTTTCACTACAGTCAGGTGTTTTCTGTTTCTACCAGTCGGAGCTTTAACTCAATTAAGGACAAAACAGTGTCTTATATCACTGGATTATAATTTAGCAAATTTTTTATTATTGTTCCTTATTCCAGTCTCCAGTTATCTGAGTGACTGTAATAAATTCAGCCTTTTCTTTAATGAAAGCTGACGAAGACATCTGAGGACGACTGGAATGAAATCCATTTGTGGTTATTGGACACAAATATGTGTGTTTATACATAAGAATAAATAAATAAAGGGTCTGGCTGGTGTGGTACCTACACCGGCGCTCTGCTGCTCATTATTTTATATCAGGAACGCAATGGATTCTGGGATAGGAGAGGGTGCAAAGGATAGATCTCTTGTATCCTTCGTTTTAAGCTAATCTGGAGCCAAGTGACATTTGCATTTGAAGGGTGGATTCGAAGGAGCCTTTGAATCGAGACAACACTTGGCGCGCCACGATGACACATGCAGCTGACGAATCCGCACCTGGAAGTGTGCAGACCCTGAATTGAGAAACACCCCACGTTTGACAGGAGCTAACGCACCGTTTGGGAGAAATGACTCCTTAAAAGCACCATAGAAGAAGAAGACCGTTCACCACTGTGTTATACCCATCGTTACCGCTAGATGGCAGTAAATCTCACACTGAGTCTTTAAGGCTCGGCGAAACATCAGACCTTGGTGGACTCCTTTTTGGACCGACTCACTTCAGGAATCAGTCATAAGCAGAAAAATCCTTTTTTAACAGCGCCTCCATGTGAAACAGAAGGAAGCCCTGACCTTGTTCCAGCCAGCCAACGAGAAACCCACCCACAGACGATTCATCATCTGCCAAACAAGAAGAGTTCTGTAAACATTAACAGCTTTATATAAATGTAATGGAAACACCTGTCCTATGGCTGCTGTAGCCCCGCCCACCACCAACCTAAATAATGTGTTGTTCTTCGAGATCTCACAAACCCAAACCTTTTGTACCCCAAAGCAATCGGTTCTGGTCTGGTCCGATCATGCCATCGGTTCTGGTCTGGTCCGATCATGCCATCGGTTCTGGTCTGGTCCGATCATGCCATCGGTTCTGGTCTGGTCCGATCATGCCATCGGTTCTGGTCAGGTCCGATCATGCCATCGGTTCTGGTCTGGTCCGGTCATGCCATCGGTTCTGGTCTGGTCCGATCATGCCATCGGTTCTGGTCTGGTCCGATCATGCCATCGGTTCTGGCCTGGTCCGGTCATGCCATCGGTTCTGGCCTGGTCCGGTCATGCCATCGGTTCTGGTCTGGTCCGATCATGCCATCGGTTCTGGTCAGGTCCGATCATGCCATCGGTTCTGGTCAGGTCCGATCATGCCATCGGTTCTGGTCTGGTCCGGTCATGCCATCGGTTCTGGTCTGGTCCGATCATGCCATCGGTTCTGGTCTGGTCCGATCATGCCATCGGTTCTGGTCAGGTCCGATCATGCCATCGGTTCTGGTCTGGTCCGATCATGCCATCGGTTCTGGTCTGGTCCGGTCATGCCATCGGTTCTGGTCTGGTCCGATCATGCCATCGGTTCTGGTCTGGTCCGGTCATGCCATCGGTTCTGGTCTGGTCCGATCATGCCATCGGTTCTGGCCTGGTCCGATCATGCCATCGGTTCTGGTCTGGTCCGGTCATGCCATCGGTTCTGGTCTGGTCCGATCATGCCATCGGTTCTGGTCAGGTCCGGTCATGCCATCGGTTCTGGTCTGGTCCGGTCATGCCATCGGTTCTGGTCAGGTCCGGTCATGCCATCGGTTCTGGCCTGGTCCAGTCATGCCATCGGTTCTGGTCAGGTCCGATCATGCCATCGGTTCTGGCCTGGTCCGGTCATGCCATCGGTTCTGGCCTGGTCCGGTCATGCCATCGGTTCTGGCCTGGTCCGATCATGCCATCGGTTCTGGTCTGGTCCGGTCATGCCATCGGTTCTGGTCTGTTCTGGCCTGGTCCGGTCATGCCATCGGTTCTGGTCTGGTCCGATCATGCCATCGGTTCTGGTCTGGTCCGGTCATGCCATCGGTTCTGGTCAGGTCCGGTCATGCCATCGGTTCTGGTCAGGTCCGGTCATGCCATCGGTTCTGGTCTGGTCCGATCATGCCATCGGTTCTGGTCAGGTCCGGTCATGCCATCGGTTCTGGTCTGGTCCGGTCATGCCATCGGTTCTGGTCTGGTCCGATCATGCCATCGGTTCTGGTCTGGTCCGGTCATGCCATCGGTTCTGGTCTGGTCCGATCATGCCATCGGTTCTGGTCTGGTCCGGTCATGCCATCGGTTCTGGTCAGGTCCGGTCATGCCATCGGTTCTGGTCTGGTCCGATCATGCCATCGGTTCTGGTCAGGTCCGGTCATGCCATCGGTTCTGGTCTGGTCCGATCATGCCATCGGTTCTGGCCTGGTCCGATCATGCCATCGGTTCTGGTCTGGTCCGGTCATGCCATCGGTTCTGGTCTGGTCCGGTCATGCCATCGGTTCTGGTCTGGTCCGGTCATGCCATCGGTTCTGGTCAGGTCCGATCATGCCATCGGTTCTGGTCAGGTCCGGTCATGCCATCGGTTCTGGTCTGGTCCGGTCATGCCATCGGTTCTGGTCTGGTCCGGTCATGCCATCGGTTCTGGTCAGGTCCGGTCATGCCATCGGTTCTGGTCTGGTCCGGTCATGCCATCGGTTCTGGTCTGGTCCGATCATGCCATCGGTTCTGGTCTGGTCCGGTCATGCCATCGGTTCTGGTCTGGTCCGATCATGCCATCGGTTCTGGTCTGGTCCGGTCATGCCATCGGTTCTGGTCAGGTCCGGTCATGCCATCGGTTCTGGTTTGTCCAATCATGTTCTCTGGTAGTCATAATGAAGCAGACATGCTCAGTAAGGATAGTTCATCAGAAAGTGTGTCTTCATGCACTGGTCAGAACAGTCCATCAAGCTGATCAAAATGGAGCTGTGATCCAAATGAGTGTGATCGGATCAGAATCTTTCTGTTTACATGGAATATTTATGTCAACCTGAGTTTTAATGGTGTCCACGGAAACGTTAGTTTCGCCACCCGATGGGTTTGTGACTGGAACACGGAGTCAGAAAGGAGCTGTGGGGAATGCGCCGGACTTTTAATGGGAACTCTGATGAAGAGGGAGCCAGCACCTGGAAGTCATCATTGTGATGGGACTCTACGGAGCAGGAGACCTCTCACCAGGACCACTTCTTCATTCTGATCGGTTTATAAACCGCCAGATTGAAGGCTTGCTGTCTGCCTGGACTCTGCTTGTTGCAGCTTGGAACCTTAGAGACTGTTCAGTCACCGGACTCTGGCAGAACGAAGCAGGCTGGAGGCAGCTTGAACTGTTCATTCACAGGTTTGGTAGACAGGAAGTCAGTCCAAAGAGAGAAATGGAATCTCTGGGAATCCTCCAGGAAGACATGTGGGACACTGCAACAGACACAGGACGAAGGAAGCACACTGAATTGTCCACACAGGTGATGTAGTCTGTATGAACCAAAGTCTGGTACCTGAGCTCTTCATCTTCTCTCTTTTCAAAGTGAGCAACAGCACACCTCATCAGCTCCTCATCACCAAAGTGAAGCAGTTTGGTGGAACCTCCTCTTTCAGCAGGAGGTCCCAGTGGTCTGTGGAGCAGCTCCGACAGGTCAATGGCATCAACCCCAACAAGGTCAGGAGCATTCCGACGCACCTCTGGCCTCCAACGTGTCCCGGAAATCCGACTGTTTCACCATCTTGCCCTGTTCTCCTGCTCCTCCAGGACAGCCCAGAGTTCGATCTGGTCTTTGACGACACGATGGACCAGTGGGTGGCCGGCTCGTCTGCAGAGAAGTGTCTCTTTGTCCAGATTCTGTACCGTGCCTGCCAGACCTACTGGAAGGGGAAGCGAGGCGGTGTGGGAACTGTTGGGAAGCCAAACAAGGCCAGGGACGCTCCCCCGGAGGAGTCCCCAGTCGTCCCCATAACCCTGAAGACCCGACGGAAGAGCGTTGTCCCTTCCAGACAAACCGAGTTCCTCAACTGCCAGTCCAAACTCACCAGAGGTAGACATGGTTACCATGGTAACTAGGTATAGCCAGGGAGACGTAATTCTAGATGTGATGTCCTTTCAGACGCTCGCCGCATGAACCTGCTCTTCTATCGCTGCAAAGTCTTTCTGAACCGCGTCAAGACCCGAGTCCTGACAGACCAACGTCCCCCACCGCATCCAGGTACGAAGACACACCTGCTGTCCACCGTCTGTCCATCCATCCACACGACACCTGTCCACCGTCTGTCCATCCGTCCACACGATACCTGTCCACCGTCTGTCCATCCGTCCACACGATACCTGTCCACCGTCTGTCCATCCGTCCACACGACACCTGTCCACCGTCTGTCCATCTGTCCACACGACACCTGTCCACCGTCTGTCCATCCGTCCACACGATACCTGTCCACCGTCTGTCCATCCGTCCACACGACACCTGTCCACCGTCTGTCCATCCATCCACACGACACCTGTCCACCGTCTGTCCATCCGTCCACACGATACCTGTCCACCGTCTGTCCATCCGTCCACACGACACCTGTCCACCGTCTGTCCATCCATCCACACGACACCTGTCCACCGTCTGTCCATCCGTCCACACGATACCTGTCCACCGTCTGTCCATCCGTCCACACGATACCTGTCCACCGTCTGTCCATCCGTCCACACGATACCTGTCCACTGTCTGTCCATCTGTCCACACGACACCTGTCCACCGTCTGTCCATCTGTCCACACGACACCTGTCCACCGTCTGTCCATCCGTCCACACGATACCTGTCCACTGTCTGTCCATCTGTCCACACGACACCTGTCCACCGTCTGTCCATCCGTCCACACGATACCTGTCCACTGTCTGTCCATCTGTCCACACGACACCTGTCCACCGTCTGTCCATCCGTCCACACGATACCTGTCCACTGTCTGTCCATCTGTCCACACGACACCTGTCCACCGTCTGTCCATCCGTCCACACGATACCTGTCCACTGTCTGTCCATCTGTCCACACGACACCTGTCCACCGTCTGTCCATCCGTCCACACGATACCTGTCCACTGTCTGTCCATCTGTCCACACGACACCTGTCCACCGTCTGTCCATCCGTCCACACGACACCTGTCCACCGTCTGTCCATCTGTCCACCGTCTGTCCATCCGTCCACACGACACCTGTCCACCGTCTGTCCATCCGTCCACACAGCTGTCCACCGTCTGTCCATCTGTCCACACGACACCTGTCCACCGTCTGTCCATCTGTCCACCGTCTGTCCATCCGTCCACACAGCTGTCCACCGTCTGTCCATCTGTCCACACGACACCTGTCCACCGTCTGTCCATCTGTCCACCGTCTGTCCATCGGTCCACACAGCTGTCCACTGTCTGTCCATCCGTCCACACGATACCTGTCCACCGTCTGTCCATCCGTCCACACAGCTGTCCACTGTCTGTCCATCCATCCACACGATACCTGTCCACTGTCTGTCCATCTGTCCACACGACACCTGTCCACCGTCTGTCCATCTGTCCACCGTCTGTCCATCCGTCCACACAGCTGTCCACCGTCTGTCCATCTGTCCACCGTCTGTCCATCCATCCACACGACACCTGTCCACCGTCTGTCCATCCGTCCACACGATACCTGTCCACCGTCTGTCCATCTGTCCACCGTCTGTCCATCCGTCCACACAGCTGTCCACTGTCTGTCCATCTGTCCACACGACACCTGTCCACCGTCTGTCCATCTGTCCACCGTCTGTCCATCCGTCCACACAGCTGTCCACCGTCTGTCCATCTGTCCACACGACACCTGTCCACCGTCTGTCCATCTGTCCACCGTCTGTCCATCCGTCCACACAGCTGTCCACTGTCTGTCCATCTGTCCACACGACACCTGTCCACCGTCTGTCCATCTGTCCACCGTCTGTCCATCCGTCCACACAGCTGTCCACCGTCTGTCCATCTGTCCACACGACACCTGTCCACCGTCTGTCCATCCGTCCACACGATACCTGTCCACCGTCTGTCCATCTGTCCACCGTCTGTCCATCCGTCCACACAGCTGTCCACTGTCTGTCCATCTGTCCACACGACACCTGTCCACCGTCTGTCCATCCGTCCACACGACACCTGTCCACCGTCTGTCCATCCGTCCACACGATACCTGTCCACCGTCTGTCCATCTGTCCACCGTCTGTCCATCCGTCCACACAGCTGTCCACTGTCTGTCCATCTGTCCACACGACACCTGTCCACCGTCTGTCCATCTGTCCACCGTCTGTCCATCTGTCCACACGACACCTGTCCACCGTCTGTCCATCCGTCCACCGTCTGTCCATCCGTCCACCGTCTGTCCATCCGTCCACACAGCTGTCCACTGTCTGTCCATCCATCCACACGATACCTGTCCACCGTCTGTCCATCCGTCCACACGATACCTGTCCACTGTCTGTCCATCCGTCCACACGACACCTGTCCACCGTCTGTCCATCCGTCCACACAGCTGTCCACTGTCTGTCCATCTGTCCACACGACACCTGTCCACCGTCTGTCCATCCGTCCACACGATACCTGTCCACTGTCTGTCCATCTGTCCACACGACACCTGTCCACCGTCTGTCCATCCGTCCACACGATACCTGTCCACTGTCTGTCCATCTGTCCACACGACACCTGTCCACCGTCTGTCCATCCGTCCACACGATACCTGTCCACTGTCTGTCCATCTGTCCACACGACACCTGTCCACCGTCTGTCCATCCGTCCACACGATACCTGTCCACCGTCTGTCCATCTGTCCACCGTCTGTCCATCCGTCCACACAGCTGTCCACTGTCTGTCCATCTGTCCACACGACACCTGTCCACCGTCTGTCCATCTGTCCACCGTCTGTCCATCTGTCCACACGACACCTGTCCACCGTCTGTCCATCCGTCCACACGATACCTGTCCACCGTCTGTCCATCTGTCCACCGTCTGTCCATCCGTCCACACAGCTGTCCACTGTCTGTCCATCTGTCCACACGACACCTGTCCACCGTCTGTCCATCTGTCCACCGTCTGTCCATCCGTCCACACGACACCTGTCCACCGTCTGTCCATCCGTCCACACGATACCTGTCCACCGTCTGTCCATCTGTCCACCGTCTGTCCATCCGTCCACACAGCTGTCCACTGTCTGTCCATCTGTCCACACGACACCTGTCCACCGTCTGTCCATCTGTCCACCGTCTGTCCATCCGTCCACACAGCTGTCCACCGTCTGTCCATCTGTCCACACGACACCTGTCCACCGTCTGTCCATCCGTCCACACGATACCTGTCCACTGTCTGTCCATCCGTCCACACGATATCTGTCCACCGTCTGTCCATCTGTCCACACGACACCTGTCCACCGTCTGTCCATCTGTCCACCGTCTGTCCATCGGTCCACACAGCTGTCCACTGTCTGTCCATCCGTCCACACGATACCTGTCCACCGTCTGTCCATCCGTCCACACAGCTGTCCACTGTCTGTCCATCCATCCACACGATACCTGTCCACTGTCTGTCCATCTGTCCACACGACACCTGTCCACCGTCTGTCCATCTGTCCACCGTCTGTCCATCCGTCCACACAGCTGTCCACTGTCTGTCCATCTGTCCACACGACACCTGTCCACCGTCTGTCCATCTGTCCACCGTCTGTCCATCCATCCACACGATACCTGTCCACCGTCTGTCCATCTGTCCACACGACACCTGTCCACCGTCTGTCCATCCGTCCACCGTCTGTCCATCCGTCCACCGTCTGTCCATCCGTCCACACAGCTGTCCACTGTCTGTCCATCCATCCACACGATACCTGTCCACTGTCTGTCCATCTGTCCACACGACACCTGTCCACCGTCTGTCCATCTGTCCACCGTCTGTCCATCCGTCCACACAGCTGTCCACTGTCTGTCCATCTGTCCACACGACACCTGTCCACTGTCTGTCCATCTGTCCACACGACACCTGTCCACTGTCTGTCCATCTGTCCACACGACACCTGTCCACCGTCTGTCCATCCGTCCACACGATACCTGTCCACTGTCTGTCCATCTGTCCACACGACACCTGTCCACCGTCTGTCCATCCGTCCACACGATACCTGTCCACTGTCTGTCCATCTGTCCACACGACACCTGTCCACCGTCTGTCCATCCGTCCACACGATACCTGTCCACCGTCTGTCCATCTGTCCACCGTCTGTCCATCCGTCCACACAGCTGTCCACTGTCTGTCCATCTGTCCACACGACACCTGTCCACCGTCTGTCCATCTGTCCACCGTCTGTCCATCTGTCCACACGACACCTGTCCACCGTCTGTCCATCCGTCCACACGATACCTGTCCACCGTCTGTCCATCTGTCCACCGTCTGTCCATCCGTCCACACAGCTGTCCACTGTCTGTCCATCTGTCCACACGACACCTGTCCACCGTCTGTCCATCTGTCCACCGTCTGTCCATCCGTCCACACGACACCTGTCCACCGTCTGTCCATCCGTCCACACGATACCTGTCCACCGTCTGTCCATCTGTCCACCGTCTGTCCATCCGTCCACACAGCTGTCCACTGTCTGTCCATCTGTCCACACGACACCTGTCCACCGTCTGTCCATCTGTCCACCGTCTGTCCATCCGTCCACACAGCTGTCCACCGTCTGTCCATCTGTCCACACGACACCTGTCCACCGTCTGTCCATCCGTCCACACGATACCTGTCCACTGTCTGTCCATCCGTCCACACGATATCTGTCCACCGTCTGTCCATCTGTCCACACGACACCTGTCCACCGTCTGTCCATCTGTCCACCGTCTGTCCATCGGTCCACACAGCTGTCCACTGTCTGTCCATCCGTCCACACGATACCTGTCCACCGTCTGTCCATCCGTCCACACAGCTGTCCACTGTCTGTCCATCCATCCACACGATACCTGTCCACTGTCTGTCCATCTGTCCACACGACACCTGTCCACCGTCTGTCCATCCGTCCACACAGCTGTCCACTGTCTGTCCATCCATCCACACGATACCTGTCCACTGTCTGTCCATCTGTCCACACGACACCTGTCCACCGTCTGTCCATCCGTCCACACAGCTGTCCACTGTCTGTCCATCCATCCACACGATACCTGTCCACTGTCTGTCCATCCGTCCACACGATACCTGTCCACCGTCTGTCCATCCGTCCACACAGCTGTCCACTGTCTGTCCATCCATCCACACGACACCTGTCCACCGTCTGTCCATCTGTCCACCGTCTGTCCATCCGTCCACACAGCTGTCCACTGTCTGTCCATCTGTCCACACGACACCTGTCCACCGTCTGTCCATCTGTCCACCGTCTGTCCATCCATCCACACGATACCTGTCCACCGTCTGTCCATCTGTCCACACGACACCTGTCCACCGTCTGTCCATCCGTCCACCGTCTGTCCATCCGTCCACCGTCTGTCCATCCGTCCACACAGCTGTCCACTGTCTGTCCATCCATCCACACGATACCTGTCCACTGTCTGTCCATCTGTCCACACGACACCTGTCCACCGTCTGTCCATCTGTCCACCGTCTGTCCATCCGTCCACACAGCTGTCCACTGTCTGTCCATCTGTCCACACGACACCTGTCCACCGTCTGTCCATCTGTCCACCGTCTGTCCATCCATCCACACGATACCTGTCCACCGTCTGTCCATCTGTCCACACGACACCTGTCCACCGTCTGTCCATCCGTCCACCGTCTGTCCATCCGTCCACCGTCTGTCCATCCGTCCACACAGCTGTCCACTGTCTGTCCATCCATCCACACGATACCTGTCCACCGTCTGTCCATCCGTCCACACGATACCTGTCCACTGTCTGTCCATCCGTCCACACGACACCTGTCCACCGTCTGTCCATCCGTCCACACAGCTGTCCACTGTCTGTCCATCTGTCCACACGACACCTGTCCACCGTCTGTCCATCTGTCCACACGATACCTGTCCACCGTCTGTCCATCCGTCCACACGACACCTGTCCACCGTCTGTCCATCTGTCCACCGTCTGTCCATCCGTCCACACAGCTGTCCACTGTCTGTCCATCTGTCCACACGACACCTGTCCACTGTCTGTCCATCCGTCCACACGATACCTGTCCACCGTCTGTCCATCCGTCCACCGTCTGTCCATCCGTCCACCGTCTGTCCATCCGTCCACACAGCTGTCCACTGTCTGTCCATCTGTCCACGACACCTGTCCACTGTCTGTCCATCTGTCCACACGACACCTGTCCACCGTCTGTCCATCCGTCCACACAGCTGTCCACTGTCTGTCCATCTGTCCACGACACCTGTCCACTGTCTGTCCATCTGTCCACACGACACCTGTCCACCGTCTGTCCATCTGTCCACCGTCTGTCCATCCGTCCACACAGCTGTCCACTGTCTGTCCATCTGTCCACGATACCTGTCCACTGTCTGTCCATCTGAGACAAGTCAGTGTTATTCTCTGTAGACGTTGAAAGACCAAAGTTTTTTCCAGTTTTTCTGAAACATATCTTTTTAAATGAGCGTCGGGTCCTTCCTGATTTAGAAACAATCCTGACACCCTCGTCTGTCACCAGGTAATCTGCTTTTTAGAGAATCTTCTTACTGAATATTCAAACGTTTGTCTTTATTTGAATAGATATTTACTGGATGTGTTTCTGCATCTGATTCTTGTTAGTTTTAATTTCTCAATACAAAAAGGCTGTTGTGGATTGTGGAGGTGTGGACCCAGAGATGGAAGGCAGAATGGGGAACCAAGATGTTTTTTCATTTAAATGAGATGGAAAAACATGGTTGACAACAAACAATGAGCCAGGAAACAGGAAAATACAACAGAGGGGTATAAAAACACGGAACACAATGAGACACAGGTGAAACAGATTACCTAAATGAACCCAGGTGAACTAATGAACAGAACAAGGGAAAACAGGAAAAACTACAAAATGACAGAGGAAACCAGAACTGAGACAACCCAACGCAGCTATATGACAACAGCTGATAGGATAACTGATAGGCTTCAGCCAGATCGTGATAAATGCAACAACGTGATGTCATGGTAGCACAACGCCTTGCTTAAATTAAAAAGAATGTGATGAAGAAACTAAGGAGGAGAATGGTGGATTTCCAGCAGTTTGTCTTTATTCCTTGTCATTTGGCTTTAAACAATAAAAAAATTCTACCTTTAGTTTAAAACGGAGCTGTTCCTGCTGTGTTCCTGTCGCCCAGTCTCACAGGAAGTCATAAATCATGCATCATTCCACTGTGGCTTACAGCAGGTCAAATTTCACCCTCTGTGGTCCTATCAGTAAGATTAGGAAGAGTTGAAGCAGATATAACATGAAAGAGAAGGAAGAGTTTGGATCAGGGTTGTCTCAGAGTCGTCTTGTCTATTGTCCTCACTGTGCTGCAACAGAAAGGTTTCTCTGTGATGTGGCCGTCAGATGAGAGTGAACATTGTTTGGTTCTGGGAGGTCCATACAATAGCTTGTGTTTTGGTAGCTGGGAGCATTGAGAGTGCCTGCAGGACACTATTGAACCTACTGACATGGGCAGTGTAATGGATGGGAGACATGCCAGGCTGTAACTGGACAGAATTCAGCAACACTTTAACCTCAGCTGGCCTGAGTTGAACAGTGATGTTTCTGCTTCATCTGAGGGCAGAGATCACAGCAGTCTGCTTGTGCCATGATAACGCAGTGCAAAGACAACATTTATGGCGTTTCCTGAGCTGAGCATTACTCAGAGTACCTTACAGCTTCATGTTTCTGGTAGTATCACACACAGTGACCAGTGTCTGTCAACAGCTTTATTGTGGTGAATATGTGACCATGTTCCCCCCTTCAGTGATAGAAGATTCTGCAGTGCTCAGGGCCATGTTTGCAAGCTTCTTTATACTTGTCTTGAATGTGTAAACATATAGATGCTGTTCTTGAACCCTTTGGTGTAGATCCAAAAGCCTGGTCTCTTTATAAAGAAAACACTCTAAAGTTTTACCCTGAGCTTTCAGATGTATTGTAACTGTAAGCAGCATAAAGTTATTGAAGTTGGAACACAAGGAAATTTCAGGTTTTTTCCCTCGCCTGAATTTCTCTTCTACTTTGTCAACATGCTGCTCATGGAGAGATGGAGATATGGACTGGAAAATCAGATGGAGCTGTAGCCTGAAGCCTTTCCTATGACCAGTTAAAATCTGGTGACAATAACAGCCACAGTTATTATTCTATGAGGGCTTTACTGTAAGTATGTTCATGCGCTCCCCAAAGTGGCCATTTGGAGTCTCCAACTTCAATAAGCTATAACTCCAGAACACTTCAACATACAGTCATCAATGAGACTCTAATGAAAGGTGGTATCAAGAGGAATCTTGTTGTTTATTCATATTTAGTATCAGTATTATTGAAATTCACCAGGTGATGCATAAACACACTAAAAGCTTATTTTTTCTACTGTGCATTATAATAAAAGAGTCAGAATAAGTTTTACAGTCATCATGTTTATATATGTAAACAATATAATGCCATGTTATGTAATGTAATAAAATGTAATAATAAAAACACCATAACATACAATTTACATATTTACATTAGATTAAAACTATTGTCTGATAAAGAGTGTTTGTAAAAGTAAAGTAAAAAGCAGGAGAGCAGAATATGTAGCTGTTATGATGAGCAGGGGTCCTGGTGGTCTGAAGGGCAGGAATGTAGTCTTCCTCTGGAAGGAGCTGCTCCTTCTTCATCTGAAGAGCTGCTGGGTTTCCATCACAATCACATGACAGACTAATAAAGACAAACAAGAAGTTTTTATCCCACATTAGTCCTGCGACTGTAATAAGTGTATGTTCTAACAGACACGCATCGCTGCACGCATGCACACACAGAGTATGGAAGCGGTCCACACACACGCAGATAAATCAGCAGCAGCTTATTTTCTTTCTATCATTTTCTATTTATGAACAAATGTTTACAACTGGAGGGAAATAGAGGTGTTGAACCGCTGCGTCTCTTTCATCGCTGCTCTTTTTGCTTCACGCACACTCGGACTGAACGACACCCGCATGAACGGTTCCCCCGGTCCGGGGTCTGACGTTTTAGAGCCGAGACCCCAAGTTTTCTAACAAACCAGGTCCCACGTCTTTAGCAGACCCAACAGAACCGCTGGAGATACGGCAACCCAGGGCAGACAGAGGCCCCAGGGCTTGGGTTTGGGCTCTTGGCCCCGTCACTTATCCACACCCTATCTTGCCCCCCACCTACTCCCCCATTCACACAAATACACACCCCATAACGCCCTCCCTCACACACTCCTCCTTGACACATCCTTACACTCCTCATCACGCACCCCTTACTCAGTCCCCATTCACACACTCCTCTGCTTTACACACACACACAACCCCAGCTCCCCTTATACACTGCTCCCTATACATGCCCACACCTCCCACCCCATCCCTCCATCTCGATACAACCACACACGCCCCATCACTCTACGCACATACACACCCCCTAGCCCTCCTTCCATCCTGACTCATTCTTCTTATACACAAGCACACTATACATGCCAACACTCATCACATCATGCCACCCCAACATACTCCTTCCCATACCCCAGCCATCCAGCCATCTTTGTCCCATTGTCCACCTACTTACTTGGATTATTGCACCCTGATTCCTCCCCTTATCCCACCCCCAAACACACACACACCTCTCATCTTCCATTTGCAACTTCATCCATTCGCTCACACTCACCCTCATCTCTCCTTCCTAACATGCCCTGTGTGAGAGACCCTAGGGGGGTAGAGGGCAGACAGGCTCCGACCAAGGCCCCCATGACCACTCTCCACCACACCCAGTGGCCCCCACACCCCAGACACAGCCGACCCGGCACCCCCCCGAGCCAGCAGCGCCCTCCCCCAGCCAAGCCAGCTGAGGCCCAGGTCTACCGGACAGCACCCCCCCCCCCCCCCCCCCCCCCCCCCCCCCCCTCCATGACATGTCAGCGTTTTTGTGTTGTGATGTCTAAATGAGATTAAAAGTGGGAGGTTAGCCGATACCGGGTGCAGCTCCCAACACCCTACCTGTGTGTGATGGAGATCGGGGAAGGAGAAGGGTCCAGGGATTTTAATCCAGAGGGGAGTGAGCTTTCCTCCAGAAGATGAGCTGCCAGCGGCGGTAGGCACGCCCCCCATTCCTTTCAGGCCCGGAAGGACCAGGACAAGCCAGGGGCAGCTGCCCCAACAACCAGAGCTCCCGGCAACTTAAATCAGAGAGCTGCCACTGGCCATAGAAGGCACCAACCGACCACACACAAAGGGGACAGGGACGCAAGGAAGGGGAGGGGTGGCGGAAGGATAACAAAGGCTGCCCACTGCCCCCACACCCACAGGAGACGCTGCCACCCAAGGACATGCTGCCGTCCCTCCTTTCTTACACACCGGTGCAATCACACATACTTACTATCCTCACGGTATACACACACACCAACACTCAGATACTTCGGACACACATCCATATCTTAACCCATACAAGTGCACCGTCCAAAATCATCCTCCAGATGCCTACATCCCACCATACCCCTACACCCACACACACCTCTGTCACTCAAAAATACCTCTACCCCCTGCCCCTCTCCTCCCTCTATTCTATCTCCCCTAAGACATCCCTCCACAACCCCCTCACCTCTCTCATCCCTTCCTAACCACTTCCCCTCCACCCGCCCATATACACTTACCACTACAACCACTCAAGTACTCTCCCATACACACACCCCTATCCCCAAATGTCTACACACACCCCGATATCCCAGCATACATGCTCCACCACACTCCCCCATACACACACTCCTACCCCGCCATGCATTCATGCACATCCCACTCCCCCATAAACATACCCCTACACCCCCCAAACATACATCCCCACCCTCCCCCATATGACCACCCCTGTCTCCCCCATACTTATGCACCACCACCTGTACACACATTCCTGCCCCCCCCCCATACACACTAATGCAACATTACACTCCCCATATGCATACCCCTACCCTCCCCCACACACATACGGCCCTACCCCATACATACACCCTTACCACCCACATTTATGCACCGCTACACATCCCTAACACCCCTGGTCTCTGGACCACTGTCTCCATCCTGCTGGTCTCTGGACCACTGTCTCCACCCTGCTGGTCTCTGGACCACTGTCTCCACCCTGCTGGTCTCTGGACCACTGTCTCCACCCTGCTGGTCTCTGGACCACTGTCTCCACCCTGCTGGTCTCTGGACCACTGTCTCCACCCTGATGGTCTCTGGACCACTGTCTCCACCCTGCTGGTCTCTGGACCACTGTCTCCATCCTGCTGGTCTCTGGACCACTGTCTCCACCCTGCTGGTCTCTGGACCACTGTCTCCACCCTGATGGTCTCTGGACCACTGTCTCCATCCTGCTGGTCTCTGGACCACTGTCTCCATCCTGCTGGTCTCTGGACCACTGTCTCCATCCTGCTGGTCTCTGGACCACTGTCTCCATCCTGCTGGTCTCTGGACCACTGTCTCCATCCTGCTGGTCTCTGGACCACTGTCTCCACCCTGCTGGTCTCTGGACCACTGTCTCCATCCTGCTGGTCTCTGGACCACTGTCTCCACCCTGCTGGTCTCTGGACCACTGTCTCCATCCTGCTGGTCTCTGGACCACTGTCTCCACCCTGCTGGTCTCTGGACCACTGTCTCCATCCTGCTGGTCTCTGGACCACTGTCTCCATCCTGCTGGTCTCTGGACCACTGTCTCCATCCTGCTGGTCTCTGGACCACTGTCTCCACCCTGCTGGTCTCTGGACCACTGTCTCCACCCTGCTGGTCTCTGGACCACTGTCTCCATCCTGCTGGTCTCTGGACCACTGTCTCCATCCTGCTGGTCTCTGGACCACTGTCTCCACCCTGCTGGTCTCTGGACCACTGTCTCCACCCTGCTGGTCTCTGGACCACTGTCTCCACCCTGCTGGTCTCTGGACCACTGTCTCCACCCTGCTGGTCTCTGGACCACTGTCTCCACCCTGATGGTCTCTGGACCACTGTCTCCACCCTGCTGGTCTCTGGACCACTGTCTCCATCCTGCTGGTCTCTGGACCACTGTCTCCACCCTGCTGGTCTCTGGACCACTGTCTCCACCCTGATGGTCTCTGGACCACTGTCTCCATCCTGCTGGTCTCTGGACCACTGTCTCCATCCTGCTGGTCTCTGGACCACTGTCTCCATCCTGCTGGTCTCTGGACCACTGTCTCCATCCTGCTGGTCTCTGGACCACTGTCTCCATCCTGCTGGTCTCTGGACCACTGTCTCCACCCTGCTGGTCTCTGGACCACTGTCTCCATCCTGCTGGTCTCTGGACCACTGTCTCCACCCTGCTGGTCTCTGGACCACTGTCTCCATCCTGCTGGTCTCTGGACCACTGTCTCCACCCTGCTGGTCTCTGGACCACTGTCTCCATCCTGCTGGTCTCTGGACCACTGTCTCCATCCTGCTGGTCTCTGGACCACTGTCTCCATCCTGCTGGTCTCTGGACCACTGTCTCCACCCTGCTGGTCTCTGGACCACTGTCTCCACCCTGCTGGTCTCTGGACCACTGTCTCCATCCTGCTGGTCTCTGGACCACTGTCTCCATCCTGCTGGTCTCTGGACCACTGTCTCCACCCTGCTGGTCTCTGGACCACTGTCTCCACCCTGCTGGTCTCTGGACCACTGTCTCCATCCTGCTGGTCTCTGGACTACTGTCTCCACCCTGCTGGTCTCTGGACCACTGTCTCCACCCTGCTGGTCTCTGGACCACTGTCTCCATCCTGCTGGTCTCTGGACCACTGTCTCCATCCTGCTGGTCTCTGGACCACTGTCTCCACCCTGCTGGTCTCTGGACCACTGTCTCCACCCTGCTGGTCTCTGGAACACTGTCTACATCCTGCTGGTCTCTGGACCACTGTCTCCATCCTGCTGCTGGTCTCTGGACCACTGTCTCCATCCTGCTGGTCTCTGGACCACTGTCTCCACCCTGCTGGTCTCTGGACCACTGTCTCCACCCTGCTGGTCTCTGGACCACTGTCTCCACCCTGCTGGTCTCTGGACCACTGTCTCCATCCTGCTGCTGGTCTCTGGACCACTGTCTCCATCCTGCTGGTCTCTGGACCACTGTCTCCATCCTGCTGGTCTCTGGACCACTGTCTCCACCCTGCTGGTCTCTGGACCACTGTCTCCATCCTGCTGGTCTCTGGACCACTGTCTCCATCCTGCTGGTCTCTGGACCACTGTCTCCATCCTGCTGGTCTCTGGACCACTGTCTCCATCCTGCTGGTCTCTGGACCACTGTCTCCACCCTGCTGGTCTCTGGACCACTGTCTCCACCCTGCTGGTCTCTGGACCACTGTCTCCATCCTGCTGGTCTCTGGACCACTGTCTCCATCCTGCTGGTCTCTGGACCACTGTCTCCACCCTGCTGCTGGTCTCTGGACCACTGTCTCCATCCTGCTGGTCTCTGGACCACTGTCTCCATCCTGCTGGTCTCCGGACCACTGTCTCCATCCTGCTGCTGGTCTCTGGACCACTGTCTCCATCCTGCTGGTCTCTGGACCACTGTCTCCACCCTGCTGGTCTCTGGACCGCTGTCTCCACCCTGCTGCTGGTCTCTGGACCACTGTCTCCACCCTGCTGGTCTCTGGACCACTGTCTCCATCCTGCTGGTCTCTTGACCACTGTCTCCACCCTGCTGCTGGTCTCTGGACCACTGTCTCCATCCTGCTGGTCTCTGGACCACTGTCTCCATCCTGCTGGTCTCTGGACCACTGTCTCCACCCTGCTGGTCTCTGGACCACTGTCTCCATCCTGCTGGTCTCTGGACCACTGTCTCCACCCTGCTGGTCTCTGGACCACTGTCTCCATCCTGCTGGTCTCTGGACCACTGTCTCCATCCTGCTGCTGGTCTCTGGACCACTGTCTCCATACTGCTGGTCTCTGGACCACTGTCTCCATCCTGCTGCCGGTCTCTGGACCACTGTCTCCATCCTGCTGCTGGTCTCTGGACCGCTGTCTCCATCCTGCTGGTCTCTGGACCACTGTCTCCATCCTTCTGCTGGTCTCTGGACCGCTGTCTCCATCCTGCTGGTCTCTGGACCACTGTCTCCATCCTGCTGGTCTCTGGACCACTGTCTCCACCCTGCTGGTCTCTGGACCACTGTCTCCATCCTGCTGGTCTCTGGACCGCTGTCTCCATCCTGCTGGTCTCTGGACCACTGTCTCCACCCTGCTGCTGGTCTCTGGACCACTGTCTCCATCCTGCATGTCTCTGGACCACTGTCTCCACCCTGTTGGTCTCTGGACCACTGTCTCCATCCTGCTGGTTTCTGGACCACTGTCTCCATCCTGCTGGTCTCTGGACCACTGTCTCCATCCTGCTGGTCTCTGGACGACTGTCTCCACCCTGCTGCTGGTCTCTGGACCACTGTCTCCACCCTGCTGCTGGTCTCTGGACCGCTGTCTCCATCCTGCTGGTCTCTGGACCACTGTCTCCATCCTGCTCGTCTCTGGACCACTGTCTCCACCCTGCTGCTGGTCTCTGGACCACTGTCTCCACCCTGCTGCTGGTCTCTGGACCACTGTCTCCATCCTGCTGGTGTCTGGACCACTGTCTCCATCCTTCTGCTGGTCTCTGGACCACTGTCTCCATCCTGCTGGTCTCTGGACCACTGTCTACATCCTGCTGGTCTCTGGACCACTGTCTCCATCCTGCTGGTCTCTGGACCACTGTCTCCACCCTGCTGGTCTCTGGACCACTGTCTCCACCCTGCTGGTCTCTGGACCACTGTCTCCACCCTGCTGCTGGTCTCTGGACCACTGTCTACATCCTGCTGGTCTCCGGACCACTGTCTCCATCCTGCTGCTGGTCTCTGGACCACTGTCTCCACCCTGCTGGTCTCTGGACCACTGTCTCCATCCTGCTGCTGGTCTCTGGACCACTGTCTCCACCCTGCTGGTCTCTGGACCACTGTCTCCACCCTGCTGCTGGTCTCTGGACCACTGTCTACATCCTGCTGGTCTCTGGACCACTGTCTCCATCCTGCTGCTGGTCTCTGGACCACTGTCTCCACCCTGCTGGTCTCTGGACCACTGTCTCCACCCTGCTGCTGGTCTCTGGACCACTGTCTCCATCCTGCTGGTCTCTGGACCACTGTCTCCATCCTGCTGGTCTCTGGACCACTGTCTCCATCCTGCTGGTCTCTGGACCACTGTCTCCATCCTGCTGGTTTCTGGACCACTGTCTCCACCCTGCTGGTCTCTGGACCACTGTCTCCATCCTGCTGGTCTCTGGACCACTGTCTCCATCCTGCTGGTCTCTGGACCACTGTCTCCACCCTGCTGGTCTCTGGACCACTGTCTCCATCCTGCTGGTCTCTGGACCACTGTCTCCACCCTGCTGCTGGTCTCTGGACCACTGTCTCCATCCTGCTGCTGGTCTCTGGACCACTGTCTCCATCCTGCTGGTCTCTGGACCACTGTCTCCATCCTGCTGGTCTCTGGACCACTGTCTCCATCCTGCTGCTGGTCTCTGGACCACTGTCTCCATCCTGCTGCTGGTCTCTGGACCACTGTCTCCACCCTGCTGGTCTCTGGACCACTGTCTCCACCCTGCTGGTCTCTGGACCACTGTCTCCATCCTGCTGCTGGTCTCTGGACCACTGTCTCCATCCTGCTGGTCACTGGACCACTGTCTCCATCCTGCTGGTCACTGGACCACTGTCTCCATCCTGCTGCTGGTCTCTGGACCACTGTCTCTATCCTGCTGGTCTCTGGACCACTGTCTCCATCCTGCTGGTCTCTGGACCACTGTCTCCATCCTGCTGCTGGTCTCTGGACCACTGTCTCCATCCTGCTGGTCTCTGGACCACTGTCTCCATCCTGCTGGTCTCTGGACCACTGTCTCCACCCTGCTGCTGGTCTCTGGACCACTGTCTCCACCCTGCTGGTCTCTGGACCACTGTCTCCATCCTGCTGGTCTCTGGACCACTGTCTCCACCCTGCTGGTCTCTGGACCACTGTCTCCACCCTGCTGCTGGTCTCTGGACCACTGTCTCCATCCTGCTGGTCTCTGGACCACTGTCTCCACCCTGCTGCTGGTCTCTGGACCACTGTCTCCACCCTGCTGGTCTCTGGACCACTGTCTCCACCCTGCTGGTCTCTGGACCACTGTCTCCACCCTGCTGCTGGTCACTGGACCACTGTCTCCATCCTGCTGGTCACTGGACCACTGTCTCCATCCTGCTGCTGGTCTCTGGACCACTGTCTCTATCCTGCTGGTCTCTGGACCACTGTCTCCATCCTGCTGGTCTCTGGACCACTGTCTCCATCCTGCTGCTGGTCTCTGGACCACTGTCTCCATCCTGCTGGTCTCTGGACCACTGTCTCCATCCTGCTGGTCTCTGGACCACTGTCTCCACCCTGCTGCTGGTCTCTGGACCACTGTCTCCACCCTGCTGGTCTCTGGACCACTGTCTCCATCCTGCTGGTCTCTGGACCACTGTCTCCACCCTGCTGCTGGTCTCTGGACCACTGTCTCCATCCTGCTGGTCTCTGGACCACTGTCTCCACCCTGCTGGTCTCTGGACCACTGTCTCCATCCTGCTGGTCTCTGGACCACTGTCTCCATCCTGCTGCTGGTCTCTGGACCACTGTCTCCATCCTGCTGGTCTCTGGACCACTGTCTCCATCCTGCTGCCGGTCTCTGGACCACTGTCTCCATCCTGCTGGTCTCTGGACCACTGTCTCCATCCTGCTGGTCTCTGGACCACTGTCTCCATCCTGCTGGTCTCTGGACCACTGTCTCCATCCTGCTGGTCTCTGGACCACTGTCTCCACCCTGCTGGTCTCTGGACCACTGTCTCCATCCTGCTGGTCTCTGGACCACTGTCTCCATCCTGCTGGTCTCTGGACCACTGTCTCCACCCTGCCGGTCTCTGGACCACTGTCTCCATCCTGCTGGTCTCTGGACCACTGTCTCCATCCTGCTGGTCTCTGGACCACTGTCTCCATCCTGCTGCCGGTCTCTGGACCACTGTCTCCATCCTGCTGGTCTCTGGACCACTGTCTCCATCCTGCTGGTCTCTGGACCACTGTCTCCACCCTGCTGATCTCTGGACCACTGTCTCCATCCTGCTGGTCTCTGGACCACTGTCTCCATCCTTCTGGTCTCTGGACCACTGTCTCCATCCTGCTGGTCTCTGGACCACTGTCTCCATCCTGCTGGTCTCTGGACCACTGTCTCCATCCTGCTGGTCTCTGGACCACTGTCTCCATCCTTCTGGTCTCTGGACCACTGTCTCCATCCTGCTGCCGGTCTCTGGACCACTGTCTCCATCCTGCTGGTCTCTGGACCACTGTCTCCATCCTGCTGGTCTCTGGACCACTGTCTCCATCCTGCTGGTCTCTGGACCACTGTCTCCATCCTGCTGCTGGTCTCTGGACCACTGTCTCCATCCTGCTGGTCTCTGGACCACTGTCTCCACCCTGCTGCTGGTCTCTGGACCACTGTCTCCACCCTGCTGCTGGTCTCTGGACCACTGTCTCCATCCTGCTGGTCTCTGGACCACTGTCTCCATCCTGCTGGTCTCTGGACCACTGTCTCCACCCTGCTGCTGGTCTCTGGACCACTGTCTCCACCCTGCTGCTGGTCTCTGGACCACTGTCTCCATCCTGCTGGTCTCTGGACCACTGTCTCCATCCTGCTGGTCTCTGGACCACTGTCTCCACCCTGCTGGTCTCTGGACCACTGTCTCCATCCTGCTGGTCTCTGGACCACTGTCTCCACCCTGCTGGTCTCTGGACCACTGTCTCCATCCTGCTGCTGGTCTCTGGACCACTGTCTCCATCCTGCTGGTCTCTGGACCACTGTCTCCACCCTGCTGCTGGTCTCTGGACCACTGTCTCCATCCTGCTGGTCTCTGGACCACTGTCTCCACCCTGCTGGTCTCTGGACCACTGTCTCCATCCTGCTGGTCTCTGGACCACTGTCTCCATCCTGCTGGTCTCTGGACCACTGTCTCCACCCTGCTGGTCTCTGGACCACTGTCTCCATCCTGCTGGTCTCTGGACCATTGTCTCCACCCTGCTTCTGGTCTCTGGACCACTGTCTCCATCCTGCTGGTCTCTGGACCACTGTCTCCACCCTGCTTCTGGTCTCTGGACCACTGTCTCCATCCTGCTGGTCTCTGTACCACTGTCTCCATCCTGCTGGTCTCTGGACCACTGTCTCCATCCTGCTGCTGGTCTCTGGACCACTGTCTCCATCCTGCTGGTCTCTGGACCACTGTCTCCATCCTGCTGCTGGTCTCTGGACCACTGTCTCCATCCTGCTGGTCTCTGGACCACTGTCTCCACCCTGCTGGTCTCTGGACCACTGTCTCCACCCTGCTGGTTTCTTGACCACTGTCTCCCCCTGCTGGTCTCTGGACCACTGTCTCCATCCTGCTGGTCTCTGGACCACTGTCTCCATCCTGCTGGTCTCTGGACCACTGTCTCCATCCTCCTGGTCTCTGGACCACTGTCTCCATCCTGCTGGTCTCTGGACCACTGTCTCCATCCTGCTGGTCTCTGGACCACTGTCTCCACCCTGCTGGTCTCTGGACTACTGTCTCCACCCTGCTGGTCTCTGGACCACTGTCTCCATCCTGCTGGTCTCTGGACCACTGTCTCCATCCTGCTGGTCTCTGGACCACTGTCTCCATCCTGCTGGTCTCTGGACCACTGTCTCCACCCTGCCGGTCTCTGGACCACTGTCTCCACCCTGCTGGTCTCTGGACCACTGTCTCCACCCTGCTGCTGGTCTCTGGACCACTGTCTCCACCCTGCTGCTGGTCTCTGGACCACTGTCTCCACCCTGCTGCTGGTCTCTGGACCACTGTCTCCACCCTGCTGGTCTCTGGACCACTGTCTCCACCCTGCTGCTGGTCTCTGGACCACTGTCTCCACCCTGCTGGTCTCTGGACCACTGTCTCCACCCTGCTGGTCTCTGGACCACTGTCTCCATCCTGCTGGTCTCTGGACCACTGTCTCCATCCTGCTGGTCTCTGGACCGATGTCTCCATCCTGCTGGTCTCTGGACCACTGTCTCCATCCTGCTGCTGGTCTCTGGACCACTGTCTCCACCCTGCTGGTCTCTGGACCACTGTCTCCATCCTGCTGGTCTCTGGACCACTGTCTCCATCCTGCTGGTCTCTGGACCACTGTCTCCACCCTGCTGGTCTCTGGACCACTGTCTCCATCCTGCTGGTCTCTGGACCACTGTCTCCACCCTGCTGGTCTCTGGACCACTGTCTCCATCCTGCTGGTCTCTGGACCACTGTCTCCATCCTGCTGGTCTCTGGACCACTGTCTCCATCCTGCTGGTCTCTGGACCACTGTCTCCACCCTGCTGGTCTCTGGACCACTGTCTCCATCCTGCTGGTCTCTGGACCACTGTCTCCATCCTGCTGCTGGTCTCTGGACCACTGTCTCCATCCTGCTGCCGGTCTCTTGACCACTGTCTCCATCCTGCTGCTGGTCTCTGGACCGCTGTCTCCATCCTGCTGGTCTCTGGACCACTGTCTCCATCATTCTGCTGGTCTCTGGACCGCTGTCTCCATCCTGCTGGTCTCTGGACCACTGTCTCCATCCTGCTGGTCTCTGGACCACTGTCTCCATCCTGCTGGTCTCTGGACCACTGTCTCCATCCTGCTGGTCTCTGGACCACTGTCTCCATCCTGCTGGTGGTCTCTGGACCACTGTCTCCATCCTGCTGGTCTCTGGACCACTGTCTCCACCCTGTTGGTCTCTGGACCACTGTCTCCATCCTGCTGGTCTCTGGACCACTGTCTCCATCCTGCTGGTCTCTGGACCACTGTCTCCACCCTGCTGCTGGTCTCTGGACCACTGTCTCCACCCTGCTGCTGGTCTCTGGACCACTGTCTCCACCCTGCTGGTCTCTGGACCACTGTCTCCACCCTGCTGGTCTCTGGACCGCTGTCTCCATCCTGCTGGTCTCTGGACCACTGTCTCCATCCTGCTGGTCTCTGGACCACTGTCTCCATCCTGCTGGTCTCTGGACCACTGTCTCCATCCTGCTGGTGTCTGGACCACTGTCTCCATCCTGCTGCTGGTCTCTGGACCACTGTCTCCATCCTGCTGGTCTCTGGACCACTGTCTCCACCCTGTTGGTCTCTGGACCACTGTCTCCATCCTGCTGGTCTCTGGACCACTGTCTACATCCTGCTGGTCTCTGGACCACTGTCTACATCCTGCTGGTCTCTGGACCACTGTCTCCATCCTGCTGGTCTCTGGACCACTGTCTCCATCCTGCTGGTCTCTGGACCACTGTCTACATCCTGCTGGTCTCTGGACCACTGTCTCCATCCTGCTGCTGGTCTCTGGACCACTGTCTCCATCCTGCTGCTGGTCTCTGGACCACTGTCTCCATCCTGCTGCTGGTCTCTGGACCACTGTCTCCACCCTGCTGGTCTCTGGACCACTGTCTCCACCCTGCTGGTCTCTGGACCACTGTCTCCACCCTGCTGCTGGTCTCTGGACCACTGTCTCCATCCTGCTGGTCTCTGGACCACTGTCTCCATCCTGCTGCTGGTCTCTGGACCACTGTCTCCATCCTTCTGCTGGTCTCTGGACCGCTGTCTCCATCCTGCTGGTCTCTGGACCACTGTCTCCATCCTGCTGGTCTCTGGACCACTGTCTCCATCCTGCTGGTCTCTGGACCACTGTCTCCACCCTGCTGGTCTCTGGACTACTGTCTCCACCCTTCTGGTCTCTGGACCACTGTCTCCATCCTGCTGGTCTCTGGACCACTGTCTCCACCCTGCTGGTCTCTGGACCACTGTCTCCATCCTGCTGCTGGTCTCTGGACCACTGTCTCCATCCTGCTGGTCTCTGGACCACTGTCTCCATCCTGCTGGTCTCTGGACCACTGTCTCCATCCTGCTGGTCTCTGGACCACTGTCTCCATCCTGCTGCCGGTCTCTGGACCACTGTCTCCATCCTGCTGGTCTCTGGACCACTGTCTCCACCCTGCCGGTCTCTGGACCACTGTCTCCATCCTGCTGGTCTCTGGACCACTGTCTCCACCCTGCTGGTCTCTGGACCACTGTCTCCACCCTGCTGGTCTCTGGACCACTGTCTCCATCCTGCTGGTCTCTGGACCACTGTCTCCATCCTGCTGGTCTCTGGACCACTGTCTCCATCCTGCTGGTCTCTGGACCACTGTCTCCATCCTGCTGCTGGTCTCTGGACCACTGTCTCCATCCTGCTGGTCTCTGGACCACTGTCTCCATCCTGCTGGTCTCTGGACCACTGTCTCCACCCTGCTGGTCTCTGGACCACTGTCTCCATCCTGCTGGTCTCTGGACCACTGTCTCCACCCTGCTGGTCTCTGGACCACTGTCTCCATCCTGCTGGTCTCTGGACCACTGTCTCCATCCTGCTGCCGGTCTCTGGACCACTGTCTCCATCCTGCTGGTCTCTGGACCACTGTCTCCATCCTGCTGGTCTCTGGACCACTGTCTCCATCCTGCTGGTCTCTGGACCACTGTCTCCATCCTGCTGCTGGTCTCTGGACCACTGTCTCCACCCTGCTGGTCTCTGGACCACTGTCTCCATCCTGCTGGTCTCTGGACCACTGTCTCCATCCTGCTGCTGGTCTCTGGACCACTGTCTCCACCCTGCTGGTCTCTGGACCACTGTCTCCATCCTGCTGCTGGTCTCTGGACCATTGTCTCCATCCTGCTGCTGGTCTCTGGACCACTGTCTCCACCCTGCTGGTCTCTGGACCACTGTCTCCATCCTGCTGGTCTCTGGACCACTGTCTCCATCCTGCTGGTCTCTGGACCACTGTCTCCATCCTGCTGCTGGTCTCTGGACCACTGTCTCCATCCTGCAGGTCTCTGGACCACTGTCTCCATCCTGCTGCTGGTCTCTGGACCACTGTCTCCATCCTGCTGGTCTCTGGACCACTGTCTCCATCCTGCTGGTCTCTGGACCACTCTCTCCATCCTGCTGGTCTCTGGACCACTGTCTCCACCCTGCTGGTCTCTGGACCACTGTCTCCACCCTGCTGCTGGTCTCTGGACCGATGTCTCCACCCTGCTGGTCTCTGGACCACTGTCTCCACCCTGCTGGTCTCTGGACCACTGTCTCCATCCTGCTGGTCTCTGGACCACTGTCTCCATCCTGCTGCTGGTCTCTGGACCACTGTCTCAACCCTGCTGGTCTCTGGACCACTGTCTCAACCCTGCTGGTCTCTGGACCACTGTCTCCATCCTGCTGGTCTCTGGACCACTGTCTCCACCCTGCTGGTCTCTGGACCACTGTCTCCATCCTGCTGCTGGTCTCTGGACCACTGTCTCAACCCTGCTGGTCTCTGGACCACTGTCTCCATCCTGCTGGTCTCTGGACCACTGTCTCCATCCTGCTGGTCTCTGGACCACTGTCTCCATCCTGCTGCTGGTCTCTGGACCACTGTCTCCACCCTGCTGGTCTCTGGACCACTGTCTCCATCCTGCTGGTCTCTGGACCACTGTCTCCATCCTGCTGGTCTCTGGACCACTGTCTCCACCCTGCTGGTCTCTGGACCACTGTCTCCATCCTGCTGGTCTCTGGACCACTGTCTCCATCCTGCTGGTCTCTGGACCACTGTCTCCATCCTGCTGGTCTCTGGACCACTGTCTCCATCCTGCTGCTGGTCTCTGGACCACTGTCTCCATCCTGCTGGTCTCTGGACCACTGTCTCCACCCTGCTGGTCTCTGGACCACTGTCTCCATCCTGCTGGTCTCTGGACCACTGTCTCCACCCTGCTGGTCTCTGGACCACTGTCTCCATCCTGCTGGTCTCTGGACCACTGTCTCCATCCTGCTTTTCTCTGGACCACTGTCTCCATCCTGCTGGTCTCTGGACCACTGTCTCCATCCTGCTGCTGGTCTCTGGACCACTGTCTCCATCCTGCTGGTCTCTGGACCACTGTCTCCATCCTGCTGGTCTCTGGACCACTGTCTACATCCTGCTGGTCTCTGGACCACTGTCTCCATCCTGCTGGTCTCTGGACCACTGTCTCCACCCTGCTGCTGGTCTCTGGACCACTGTCTCCATCCTGCTGGTCTCTGGACCACTGTCTCCATCCTGCTGGTCTCTGGACCACTGTCTCCATCCTGCTGGTCTCTGGACCACTGTCTCCATCCTGCTGCTGGTCTCTGGACCACTGTCTCCATCCTGCTGGTCTCTGGACCACTGTCTCCATCCTGCTGGTCTCTGGACCACTGTCTCCATCCTGCTGGTCTCTGGACCACTGTCTCCATCCTGCTGGTCTCTGGACCACTGTCTCCACCCTGCTGCTGGTCTCTGGACCACTGTCTCCATCCTGCTGGTCTCTGGACCACTGTCTCCACCCTGCTGCTGGTCTCTGGACCACTGTCTCCACCCTGCTGGTCTCTGGACCACTGTCTCCATCCCTGCTGCTGGTCTCTGGACCACTGTCTCCACCCTGCTGGTCTCTGGACCACTGTCTCCATCCTGCTGCTGGTCTCTGGACCACTGTCTCCATCCTGCTGGTCTCTGGACCACTGTCTCCACCCTGCTGCTGGTCTCTGGACCACTGTCTCCATCCTGCTGCTGGTCTCTGGACCACTGTCTCCATCCTGCTGCTGGTCTCTGGACCACTGTCTCCATCCTGCTGCTGGTCTCTGGACCACTGTCTCCATCCTGCTGGTCTCTGGACCACTGTCTCCATCCTGCTGGTCTCTGGACCACTGTCTCCACCCTGCTGCTGGTCTCTAGACCACTGTCTCCACCCTGCTGGTCTCTGGACCACTGTCTCCATCCTGCTGGTCTCTGGACCACTGTCTCCATCCTGCTGGTCTCTGGACCACTGTCTCCATCCTGCTGGTCTCTGGACCACTGTCTCCACCCTGCTGGTCTCTGGACCACTGTCTCCATCCTGCTGGTCTCTGGACCACTGTCTCCACCCTGCTGGTCTCTGGACCACTGTCTCCACCCTGCTGGTCTCTGGACCACTGTCTCCATCCTGCTGCTGGTCTCTGGACCACTGTCTCCATCCTGCTGGTCTCTGGACCACTGTCTCCACCCTGCTGCTGGTCTCTGGACCACTGTCTCCATCCTGCTGGTCTCTGGACCACTGTCTCCACCCTGCTGGTCTCTGGACCACTGTCTCCACCCTGCTGGTCTCTGGACCACTGTCTCCACCCTGCTGGTCTCTGGACCACTGTCTCCACCCTGCTGGTCTCTGGACCACTGTCTCCATCCTGCTGGTCTCTGGACCACTGTCTCCATCCTGCTGGTCTCTGGACCACTGTCTCCATCCTGCTGGTCTCTGGACCACTGTCTCCATCCTGCTGGTCTCTGGACCGCTGTCTCCACCCTGCTGGTCTCTGGACCACTGTCTCCATCCTGCTGGTCTCTGGACCACTGTCTCCATCCTGCTGGTCTCTGGACCACTGTCTCCATCCTGCTGGTCTCTGGACCACTGTCTCCATCCTGCTGGTCTCTGGACCACTGTCTCCATCCTGCTGGTCTCTGGACCACTGTCTCCATCCTGCTGGTCTCTGGACCACTGTCTCCATCCTGCTGGTCTCTGGACCACTGTCTCCATCCTGCTGGTCTCTGGACCACTGTCTCCATCCTGCTGGTCTCTGGACCACTGTCTCCACCCTGCTGGTCTCTGGACCAAAGTCTCCATCCTGCTGGTCTCTGGACCACTGTCTCCACCCTGCTGGTCTCTGGACCACTGTCTCCACCCTGCTGGTATCTGGACCACTGTCTCCACCCAGCTGGTCTCTGGACCACTGTCTCCATCCTGCTGGTCTCTGGACCACTGTCTCCACCCTGCTGGTCTCTGGACCACTGTCTCCACCCTGCTGGTCTCTGGACCACTGTCTCCACCCTGCTGGTCTCTGGACCACTGTCTCCATCCTGCTGCTGGTCTCTGGACCACTGTCTCCACCCTGCAGGTCTCTGGACCACTGTCTCCATCCTGCTGCTGGTCTCTGGACCACTGTCTCCACCCTGCAGGTCTCTGGACCACTGTCTCCACCCTGCAGGTCTCTGGACCACTGTCTCCATCCTGCTGGTCTCTGGACCACTGTCTCCACCCTGCTGGTCTCTGGACCACTGTCTCCACCCTGCTGGTCTCTGGACCACTGTCTCCATCCTGCTGGTCTCTGGACCACTGTCTCCATCCTGCTGGTCTCTGGACCACTGTCTCCACCCTGCTGCTGGTCTCTGGACCACTGTCTCCATCCTGCTGGTCTCTGGACCACTGTCTCCATCCTGCTGGTCTCTGGACCACTGTCTCCATCCTGCTGGTCTCTGGACCACTGTCTCCACCCTGCTGGTCTCTGGACCACTGTCTCCACCCTGCTGGTCTCTGGACCACTGTCTCCACCCTGCTGGTCTCTGGACCACTGTCTACATCCTGCTGGTCTCTGGACCACTGTCTCCATCCTGCTGGTCTCTGGACCACTGTCTCCACCCTGCTGGTCTCTGGACCACTGTCTCCACCCTGCTGGTCTCTGGACCACTGTCTCCACCCTGCTGGTCTCTGGACCACTGTCTCCATCCTGCTGGTCTCTGGACCACTGTCTCCACCCTGCTGGTCTCTGGACCACTGTCTCCACCCTGCTGGTCTCTGGACCACTGTCTCCACCCTGCTGGTCTCTGGACCACTGTCTCCATCCTGCTGGTCTCTGGACCACTGTCTCCATCCTGCTGGTCTCTGGACCACTGTCTCCATCCTGCTTCCACAGAAGTAAAAAGTTTCCATCCAAATAATTACCTGATTAAGAGTAAAAATGATCTCGAAAAAACATCTGATTTTATTCATCAAATAACATAATTGAAATCATTCTGTCAAAATAACCAGCAGTCGTAAAACTCATTTACTTTAAACTTTAACTACAACAAAACTTCATTAAATCTGTACAAATATAACAGTCAAAGGAAGATAAATAAATGTACATTATTTTCTACCCAGAAGTGAGTCATCTCTCAGAGCAGCCTAAACAGTAGCCTAACTTTACTTAGCAGCTTATTATTACTTTAGAATAATAATAATACTTAAGTAAAAACATTTTGGAAAAAAAACAAAATCACTCCCAAGAGTACAATTTATCCAAAAACTTTATTAAAGTAAATTTAGATACTACCTCTGTCTCAACTAGCTAGCTTAGCTAAGTTAATTGACATCTGTCTGTCACAAACATGACAGAACGTCTCTGTTTCTGCTCAACAGCGTCGACATTCAGCAGCAGGAATCACCTGACGCCGTTTGTTTGGAAGAAACTGTCTTAGTTTTTGTCTCTTAGCTGGTTTGGTGAACATGTTAAAAAGTTCTCTGTTACCACACGGTGTTTGTTCTTAGCCGCCATAGCTTCGCCTGCTCGTGATGTGTTTAGGTGCGGCTCCGAAAAACATGCTTCAGCATGTAAATAAAAGTAATCAAGTGGTTATAACGGCTGTAAAACGTGCGGGGGACGGAGGACAGAGATGCGGGAAGTGCGGGGGACATGTCCCCCGTGTACGCTACGCCCATGTAGGAAGAGAACCATTTCAATGCAGATCCTGGTTCAGTCTTTCTAGCAGAACTTGATGATCTATTGTTTCAAAAGCTGAGGTCAGGTCCAGCAACAGTAACATGACCTGCATCGCTCTGCATCAGGATGTCATGATTTTTCCCAGCTGTCCCTGAAGGCATCCTCCAGTGCTGATTAGCTGATGGATTCCACCTGTACCTCCCTCTATTTAAGCAGCAAGCCCAGGATTGTTGGTTGCCAGATCGTCAGATGAACTCTGTTTGTTTCCAACCTTCAATAACTCTCTAGATCACGCTGTATCCCTGCCCTGTTTCTCCTTCCCCCGAGTACCTGCCCGGCGTTTTTTCCTTATCTCTTCCCCTCATGAGTCAACCTGGTGTATGGACCTTGGACTGGCTTTTGGATTTGGATTTTGAATACTGGACAAACCCTCCTTTTTTCCCTTCTTGGACATCATATCTCCCTGGAGTTCTCCCTGTGTGCCATTTCACTAACCCTCCTGTCGTCACCAGCCGGTCCCAGTTTGGATCCTCTAAGGGGACTTCAAGCTCTTCTTGAGTTGGCTTCTTGCTTCCTCAGCCCCAGTAATTAGTAATGAAATCTTTAACCCACTCCTGAGGTCCTCTGGTTCTTTTGGGTCCCATCTCCTGAGCTGTTACACAGGATGTCATTGGATTCTCTGAGCAGGGCCGTTTCAGTGGAGTGGGCCCTGCAAAAACCAGAATGAAAATGGTCCAGGAGGTTATGTGCCTCTAAAGCAGCTGCATGCAGTTTAGCGACTATTTTTTCTAAAATCTTAGAGATAGGTTTATAGCTGCTAAAACACAGGGGTCAAGATGAGGTTTTTTAAGAGTGGATGTATGACAACACTCTTAAAATAGCCAGGGACCTGGTCAGGCAGAAGAGAAGCGTTAGTGTGAGCACACACGGGGCAATAGCCTGGAAGACGTCTTTAGGATGTAGGTAGAACATCAAGACAGCAGGAGGATGCCTTCATTGAGCCAACTAACGTGACTGAGACTGGGAACAGGAAGAAACACAGCTGATGGGAACATGGAGCTTCTCACAGATTTGACTTTTTCGATTAAAAAAGGGCTAAATATTTTATTCTACTAGTTTTACTGGGAAGTTCTGTTAAAAGAACATTCCAGTAATCCAGTCTACTGGAGATGAATGCATGGAGGAGTTTCTGCTGGTCTTACTGGGAGACTAAACTTTTAATCCTGTTGATGTTTCTGATGGTAAAAAGCTTCTTTGTGAAGCTTTGATGCTGAAAGTTACATTTGAGTCTATCAACCCTCCATCCTGGTAAACACCTCATGATGTCAACCAGAAAGTTCTACAAATACATATTAATGAGGAAAATATTAGATGTGTATTTATTCTGTCTTTGATACGAACACTAATGAGAGCCATTTGTTTTGTTGCAACATTACAACCAGGTAAATCTCTTCTCTGATCTCTGTTTGCAGAAAAAGGTGTGCCTGGGCATCGTGCTGCAGAAGGAACCATCGCTAACATTGTTCAGAAGATCAATGTGACTCTGGCGGAGCGTGGAAGCAAACTGACTCCTGCTGAAGACAAAACTGTCAAGATGATGCACAAAGCACAGCAGTTTGCTGACATGGCTCATAAGGTGATGTTCAGATCATTTCTACAGCTTCAAATCACGAGTTCCTTTTAAAATGTAAACACTGAAACTCCACAACGCCGTTTATGATGTCAATAAAACCAGAAATCCTCCATTATATCCAAATCCCACAGAGAGGCACAGTCCTAAATGGGCAGATGGATAAATTCACCAATCTGAGCAAACTGGCTGTAAAAGCTGTGGAACAATTTCAGAAAATGTTCTATCCATCCATTTTCTGTACCGCTTAAGTCGGGGTTGCCAGGAAGCTGGAGTGTCTCCCAGCAGGAAGCAGGTGAGAGGCAGGTACACCTGGACAGGTCAGCGTAAAGTTGGGAAGACTCTGAAGATCCTATCATTCACAGTGAACAGGGGCTTTTCTGTGCGGATTGAATGTTCTTCCTGTGTACGTTGGCTCTGTCGGACTTGTCGGACTCGGGTTTCACAGTCAAAAGAATTCTGGTGAATTCACTCGAAATTGTCCCTGGAAGTGAGTGTGACTGGGTTAGGATCTGTACAGGTGGAGCTTCCTCTCGCCTGCTAATTGCTGAGGTGAGCCTACGCTTACCAGCAACCGGAACAAACCGTTTAGAAAAGAATGAATGATGGATTCAGAGAGTCGGGAGGAATCTGTGTCCCAGTTCAGGTTCTGCACACCTCCAAGTCTGCAGACTACATAGACTACCAAGTGTTCAACATCGTCTGCATACAGCTGAGCTTCCTGCATGTAAAATGAGACAGTCTATCTAGTGGACGAGAATTACCCATAGTGCTCCAGTCCTCCGTTGCCTAGCAACTACATATGGCAAGTTTATCTAGTTACATTAACTTCAGTGGAAAATAATCCTTGCTCTGCTGCTCATTCTTTTCTATCAGGAGCGCAATGAACTCTGGGATAGGAGAGGGCGCTTAGGATGCATCTTGTTGTGAGATAGTGTAATGTGTATGCGGGGCTTCCATAGCGGAACTGCAGGGGTTGTCGGGAACTAACAATAAAGAAGTGAGACACGTGGAAGTGAGCTCCCTCATTATTTCATGACATGTTGTCAGAATTAAGAACTCCACGCTAACACTGGTGCTAGCATGGCTAAATTTGGTCCTCTGGAGCCGTTTGATTTGCCCAAGCAGCAGAGTGGCCGGTGTGGAGGCAGAGTCTTTCCCGTTTCCGAGTGGCTTCGAAGCTGGATAAGGACAGCGGGGAAGTGCAGGTGAATTCTCCTCTCTACGCAATGGGGGGAGATGCAGAGCCTATCTACAGCTCGTTTGTGTTTCCTGCTGCAACTGAGGCTATTCCACACCCTGAGTTTGACTTTAAAAAGGGAGTGGAAAAGTTTGACGAGCACTTCATACCAAAGCGGAATGTCCTTCATGAGCGCACCTGTTTCACAAGAGGACCCAAGGCACTAGTGAGACCATGGAGGCGTTTGTCCGGAGCCTGTATGAACTCGCACAGCACTGTGAATTCTGCAACATTAAGGATGAACAAATCCGCGACCTTATTGTAATAGGAATATTAGACAAAGAAGTTTCACAGAAGCTACTCGAAGCGGATCTGATGTGAGAAGAGCGATTCAGCTCACACGCCAGAGCGAGCAGGTGAAACAACAGAGCGCGGAGCGTTTGGAAACCGGAGTGAATCAAGTGAAACGGAAACAGTATGGACATGAGAAACAGGTACAAAACATCACGCGAGCTGGGACAAAAGCACAGCGACATTAAACAGCATTGCCAAAGATGCAATAGGATGCATGGTATAAAAAGAGAGCTGTGCTGCCCAAAATAAAAGATGCCTGAAAGTGCAACAAGATGGGTCATTTTAAAGCTGTATGTAAAACCAGAATGCTGGAATTTTTCATATGTGGGATTTTCCTTGGAACTGTAACTGAGTCCAAACAGGTCGTCATAGTGGAAACTGACTCAGATTAGGATGTTGAGCTAATAGTGAATGGCAGTCCAGTAGTCTAAAATCGATACTGGGGCTGACACAACTGTTATGACGGCACAGACATTCAGTAGGTTACGGCAGAGGCCTAGACTGATCTTATCCAGGCAAATGGTGTATAGCCCTGGAGGGAAAGTTCCAACGTGTGGGAAAATTCCTTGCCACTACAAAAGTTTTGGATTACAGTCATCAAAGGACAATATACAAGTAACTTGCTAGGGAAGTCAACGGCAAAGCAAATGGGGCTAGTTGCAAAAATGAACAAAATCACCAGTTACCCAGGAGGAGATGTATTTGGGGAAATAGGTTTATTGAACTGTGAACCTGTCAAAATAGAGCTGTCGGATGATGCTGTGCCATACAGTGTGACCACGCCACGCAGAATCCCCTTTCCACTTCTCCCAAAAGTGGAAAAAGAGTTAAAGCAGATACTAAACTTAGGTTTACAGAGGAGGTTACTGAGCCCACAGACTAGTGTACAACACTGGTGCCCGTCCAACACAACAAGGAGGAGGTCAGAGTGTGTGTGGATTTAAAGCGGTTAAATCAGGGAGTAAAGCGTGACATCAAGCCCAAGTTATCAGGAGCTAAGGTTTTCTCCACCTTGGATGCCTCAAGTGGGTTCTGGCTGATCCTGTTGGACCCCAGCTGCCAGAAATTGACCACATTCATAACTTCCATGGGCAGATTTTGTTTTAGACAGTTGCCGTTTGGGATTACATCAGCACCGGAGATATTCCAGCAGCTCATGAGTACACTGTTCAAGGGTCAAGAAGGGACTGCTGTTGTGATTGACAATATCCTTGTTTATAGGTTTAATGTGGAGGAACATGACCACCGCCTGGATGCAGTGCTACATACCATCAAAGCATCAGGCCTTAAACTCAATAGAGCTAAGTGCCACTTCAGACAGTTCGAGTTGCAGTTCTTTGGGCACATCATCAGCACTGACAGGGTGAAGCCGGCTAGCAGGAAGGGGAATCGCAGGAGCGGGCCGTCAACAAGGCAAAAGCGGAATTAGTAGTTGCACCGGCACTGTGTTACTATAATGCCGGCCTGCCAACGGTGGTCAGCACAGACGCCAGCAGCTATGGCCTGGGTGCCGCCCTACTTCAGGACCACAAGGGAGAATTGCGGCCTTCTGTTCTCACACCCTCACCTATGCAGAAAAAAGATATTCTCAGATAAAGAAGGAATGCTTAGCATGTGAGCACTTTGCCCGCTACATTCAGGCAATGGGCAGAATCTGCCTTCAAACTTGCTTCAAACAAAGCACTCAGATCTGACATCGTGAATCAGCTCCACGAAAGTTGGCAGGAGCGGGCTAGGCTGACCGTCTGGCGGCCCAGTATCGGGGCTCAGCTTACCACAAAGTAAGAACATGTAACTTCTGTGCAGAGCACACAGAGGCGTGAATCACTGACAACTCCCCCCACCCAGCTGCTCTCAAGACGACTACAAGCAGTAGCAAATTTAAAGTTTTTAAATTAAAAAAAAAATTAAAGAAAACAGTGCCGATGGCGTGGGCAGCTTCCACATCTGGGAAGTTCCATCAATGCTGGAACATCTGCTCCCATCCAGACAACGTCTCTTTCAGGGAAGACCTTCCACCGTGCTGGACCACATCCTGATGGTGGGACAGGAGAACTGGTCCAGCAGGACCACGCTGGACCACATCCTGATGGTGGAACAGGAGAACTGGTCCAGTAGGACCACGCTGGACCACATCCTGATGGTGGGACAGGAGAACTGGTCCAGCTGGACCACATCCTGATGGTGGAACAGGAGAACTGGTCCAGCAGGACCACGCTGGACCACATCCTGATGGTGGAACAGGAGAACTGGTCCAGCAGGACCACGCTGGACCACATCCTGATGGTGGAACAGGAGAACTGGTCCAGCAGGACCACGCTGGACCACATCCTGATGGTGGAACAGGAGAACTGGTCCAGCAGGACCACGCTGGACCACATCCTGATGGTGGAACAGGAGAACTGGTCCAGCAGGACCACGCTGAACCACATCCTGATGGTGGAACAGGAGAACTGGTCCAGCAGGACCACGCTGGACCACATCCTGATGGTGGAACAGGAGAACTGGTCCAGCAGGACCACGCTGGACCACATCCTGATGGTGGAAAAGGAGAACTGGTCCAGCAGGACCACGCTGGACCACATCCTGATGGTGGAACAGGAGAACTGGTCCAGCAGGACCACGCTGGACCACATCCTGATGGTGGAACAGGAGAACTGGTCCAGCAGGACCACGCTGGACCACATCCTGATGGTGGAACAGGAGAACTGGTCCAGCAGGACCACGCTGGACCACATCCTGATGGTGGAACAGGAGAACTGGTCCAGCAGGACCACGCTGGACCACATCCTGATGGTGGAACAGGAGAACTGGTCCAGCAGGACCACGCTGGACCACATCCTGATGGTGGAACAGGAGAACTGGTCCAGCTGGACCACATCCTGATGGTGGAACAGGAGAACTGGTCCAGCAGGACCACGCTGAACCACATCCTGATGGTGGAACAGGAGAACTGGTCCAGCAGGACCACGCTGGACCACATCCTGATGGTGGAACAGGAGAACTGGTCCAGCAGGACCACGCTGGACCACATCCTGATGGTGGAACAGGAGAACTGGTCCAGCAGGACCACGCTGGACCACATCCTGATGGTGGAACAGGAGAACTGGTCCAGCAGGACCACGCTGGACCACATCCTGATGGTGGAACAGGAGAACTGGTCCAGCAGGACCACGCTGGACCACATCCTGATGGTGGAACAGGAGAACTGGTCCAGCAGGACCACGCTGGACCACATCCTGATGGTGGAACAGGAGAACTGGTCCAGCAGGACCACGCTGAACCACATCCTGATGGTGGAACAGGAGAACTGGTCCAGCAGGACCACGCTGGACCACATCCTGATGGTGGAACAGGAGAACTGGTCCAGCAGGACCACGCTGGACCACATCCTGATGGTGGAACAGGAGAACTGGTCCAGCAGGACCACGCTGGACCACATCCTGATGGTGGAACAGGAGAACTGGTCCAGCAGGACCACGCTGGACCACATTCTGATGGTGGAACAGGAGAACTGGTCCAGCAGGACCACGCTGGACCACATCCTGATGGTGGAACAGGAGAACTGGTCCAGCAGGACCACGCTGGACCACATCCTGATGGTGGAACAGGAGAACTGGTCCAGCAGGACCACGCTGGACCACATCCTGATGGTGGAACAGGAGAACTGGTCCAGCAGGACCACGCTGGACCACATCCTGCATCAGACCAGTAAAATGTCTGCGTTTCAACAGGTTGAGCTGTGTTTTAAAAACAATAACCAGAGCTGATATCTGACATATCTGTAATTATTCCTTATCTGCAGCTGGCACTGAGGCACTCCAACTAGATCCTAGAAGAACGAGGATCAGTCCGTTAGGAAGGAGGAGACGAAGAGCATCTGCTGCAGCCTCGTTCCCATAGATGAAGATGGATCCTAGGACTGCCACTAACATCCTAGTTTTATAACAAATACTGCGAGTTTCACTCTTTACTTTTCCTGCATCATGAAAACTTTAGCCAAACAAGATGTGTGTAGCATCTGCTGACAGAAACGTTTTCACCATCACATGAGCCGAGTTCTGACCCGATACTTCTACGTGTTTATTATTCCTTATAGTCAGTAAAACGTTGCTTATCTTCATGTTCCAGTCCTGAACCACACATTATAATGTCCTGTCTGTCCCGTTCATGTCTGTCCCGTTCATGTCTGTCCCGTTCATGTCTGTCCTGTCTCTGTGTTTTTAAGACAACTGTGGCCTTAAAACAAGGAGGATGAATGCAGAAACTTCAGCTCTTAACAATATTTGTTGTTTTTAACAACAAATAAAGAAAACAGATCTGAGACAAAGCTGTTATTTATTATTAACTGAATTTGTAAAACAATAAAAAATATTTCAATTAAACCTTTTTTTTTTCCTGCGTTTTTGTTTTTTTGTGAAGGAAATAGATTTATGAACGAAAAAAGCCGAACAGTTCCAGACTATTGTTCCTTGCAGTATCTGCAGACCAGCAGAGAAGGCAGTGTTGAGCTGGAGAGCTGCAGAAGAAAAGAGAAGCTGAACATCTTTTCTTCATTAAACCTTTTCAAAAACACAAATGGGAACAGATAATCCCAAAAAACCTTTCATATATTCTTAGCAGTTTACAGAAAGTGCATCATAAAATAATACAGAGAAAAAACAGCAAAAATCACTTAAACTGTCAACATCACAAGGCCAGAAGGTCTTGGGACCATGATGGGACCATGATGGGACCAGGGTGGGACCAAAGTGGGACCATGATGGGACCATGATGGGACCAGGGTGGGACCAGGGTGGGACCATGATGGGACCATGATGTGACCAGGGTGGGACCAAAGTGGGACCAGGGTGGGACCAAAGTGGGACCAGGGTGGGACCAAAGTGGGACCAGGGTGGGACCATGATGGGACCATGATGGGACCAGGTTGGGACCATGATGGGACCATGATGGGACCAGGGTGGGACCATGATGGGACCATGATGTGACCAGGGTGGGACCAAAGTGGGACCAGGGCGGGACCATGATGGGACCAGGGTGGGACCAGGGTGGGACCATGATGTGACCAGGGTGGGACCATGATGGGACCATGATGGGACCAGGGTGGGACCATGATGGGACCATGATGGGACCATGATGGGACCAGGGTGGGACCATGATGGGACCATGATGGGACCATGATGGGACCAGGGTGGGACCATGATGGGACCAGGGTGGGACCAAAGTGGGACCAGGGTGGGACCAAAGTGGGACCAGGGTGGGACCATGATGGGACCATGATGGGACCAGGGTGGGACCATGATGTGACCATGATGGGACCAAAGTGGGACCAGGGTGGGACCAAAGTGGGACCAGGGTGGGACCATGATGGGACCAGGGTGGGACCATGATGTGACCAGGGTGGGACCATGATGGGACCAGGGTGGGACCATGATGTGACCAGGGTGGGACCAAAGTGGGACCAGGGTGGGACCAAAGTGGGACCAGGGTGGGACCATGATGGGACCAGGGTGGGACCATGATGGGACCATGATGTGACCATGATGGGACCATGATGGGACCAGGGTGGGACCATGATGTGACCAGGGTGGGACCAAAGTGGGACCAGGGTGGGACCATGATGGGACCAGGGTGGGACCATGATGGGACCATGATGGGACCAGGGTGGGACCATGATGGGACCATGATGTGACCAGGGTGGGACCATGATGGGACCATGATGTGACCAGGGTGGGACCAGGGTGGGACCATGATGGGACCAGGGTGGGACCATGATGGGACCAGGGTGGGACCATGATGTGACCACGGTGGGACCAGGGTGGGACCATGATGTGACCAGGGTGGGACCATGATGGGACCATGATGGGACCATGATGTGACCAGGGTGGGACCATGATGGGACCATGATGGGACCAGGGTGGGACCATGATGGGACCATGATGTGACCAGGGTGGGACCAAAGTGGGACCAGGGTGGGACCATGATGGGACCAGGGTGAGACCATGATGGGACCATGATCGGACCAGGGTGGGACCATGATGTGACCAGGGTGGGACCATGATGGGACCATGATGTGACCAGGGTGGGACCAAAGTGGGACCAGGGTGGGACCATGATGGGACCAGGGTGGGACCATGATGGGACCATGATGGGACCAGGGTGGGACCATGATGGGACCATGATGTGACCAGGGTGGGAACATGATGGGACCAGGGTGGGACCATGATGTGACCACGGTGGGACCAGAGTGGGACCAGGGTGCAATCAGGGTGGGACCATGATGTGACCAGGGTGGGACCAGGGTGGGACCATGATGGGACCAGGGTGGGACCATGATGGGACAATGATGTGACCAGGGTGGGACCAAAGTGGGACCATGATGTGACCAGGGTGGGACCAAAGTGGGACCAGGGTGGGACCATGATGGGACCAGGGTGGGACCAGGGTGGGACCAAAGTGGGACCAGGGTGGGACCATGATGGGACCATGATGGGACCAGGGTGGGACCAGGGTGGGACCATGATGTGACCACGGTGGGACCAGAGTGGGACCAGGGTGCAATCAGGGTGGGACCATGATGGGACCAGGGTGGGACCATGATGGGACCAGGGTGGGACCATGATGTGACCAGGGTGGGACCATGATGGGACCAGGGTGCAACCAGGGTGGGACCATGATGGGACCATGATGTGACCAGGGTGGGACCAGGGTGGGACCAGGGTGGGACCATGATGGGACCATGATGGGACCATGATGGGACCAGGGTGGGACCATGATGGGACCATGATGTGACCAGGGTGGGACCATGATGGGACCAGGGTGGGACCATGATGTGACCAGGGTGGGACCAGGGTGGGACCATGATGGGACCATGATGTGACCAGGGTGGGACCATGATGGGACCAGGGTGGGACCATGATGTGACCAGGGTGGGACAAGGGTGGGACCATGATGGGACCACGGTGGGACCAGAGTGGGTCTGGGTGCAACCAGGGTGCGACCATGAAGGGACCAGGGTGGGACCATGATGGGACCATGATGGGACCAGGGTGGGACCATGATGGGACCATGATGTGACCAGGGTGGGACCATGATGGGACCAGGGTGGGACCATGATATGACCAGGGTGGGACCATGATGTGACCATGATGTGACCAGGGTGGGACCATGATGGGACCATGATGTGACCAAAGTGGGACCATGATGTGACCAGGGTGGGACCAGGGTGGGACCATGATGTGACCACGGTGGGACCAGAGTGGGACCAGGGTGGGACCAGGGTGGGACCATGATGGGACCAGGGTGGTACCAGGGTGGGACCAAAGTGGGACCATGATGGGACCATGATGGGACCAGAGTGGGACCAGGGTGGGACCATGATGGGACCAGGGTGGGACCATGGTGGGACCATGATGGGACCATGATGGGACCATGATGGGACCAGGGTGGGACCAAAGTGGGACCAGGGTGGGACCATGATGGGACCATGATGGGACCAGGGTGGGACCAGGGTGGGACCATGAAGGGACCATGATGTGACCAGGGTGGGACCAAAG